>NW_026061996.1:0-305303 GCF_023897955.1 Schistocerca gregaria | reverse complement strand
CTCAGCGATACAGATGGCCGTACCGTAGGTGCAACCACAACGGAGGGGTATCTGTTGAGAGGCCAGACAAACGTGTGGTTCCTGAAGAGGGGCAGCAGCCTTTTCAGTAGTTGCAGGGGCAACAGTCTGGATGATTGACTGATCTGGCCTTGTAACAATAACCAAAAGGGCCTTGCCGTCCTGGTAATGCGAACGGCTGAAAGCAAGGGGAAACTACGGCCGTAATCCTTCCCGAGAGCATGCAGCTTTACTGTATGATTAAATGATGATGGCGTCCTCTTGGGTAAAATATTCCGGAGGTAAAATAGCCCCCATTCGGATCTCTGGGCGGGGACTACTCAGGAGGATGTCGTTATCAGGAGAAAGAAAACTGGCGTTCTACGGGTCGGAGCGTGTAATGTCAGATCCCTCAATCGGGCAGGTAGGTTAGAAAATTTAAAAAGGGAAATGGATAGGTTAAAGTTAGATATAGTGGGAATTAGTGAAGTTTGGTGGCAGGAGGAACAAGACTTTTGGTCAGGTGAATACAGGGTTATAAACACAAAATCAAATAAGGGTAATGCAGGAGTAGGTTTAATAATGAATAGGAAAATAGGAATGCGGGTAAGCTACTACAAACAGCATAGTGAACGCATTATTGTGGCCAAGATAGATTCGAAGCCCACACCTACTACAGTAGTACAAGTTTATATGCCAACTAGCTCTGCAGATGATGAAGAAATTGAAGAAATGTACGATGAAATAAAAGAAATTATTCAGATAGTGAAGGGAGACGAAAATTTCATAGTAATGGGTGACTGGAAATCGAGTGTAGGAAAAGGGAGAGAAGGAAACATAGTAGGTGAATATGGATTGGGGCTAAGAAATGAAAGAGGAAGCCGCCTAGTAGAATTTTGCACAGAGCACAACTCAATCATAGCTAACACTTGGTTTAAGAATCATGAAATAAGGTTGTATACGTGGAAGAACCCTGGAGATACTAAAAGGTATCAGATAGATTATATAATGTTAAGACAGAGATTTAGGAACCAGGTTTTAAGTTGTAAGACATTTCCAGGGGCAGATGTGGACTCTGACCACAATCTGTTGGTTATGACCTGTAGATTAAAACTGAAGAAACTGCAAAAATGTGGGAAATTAAGGAGATGGGACCCGGATAAACTGAAAGAACCAGAGGTTGTAAAGAGTTTCAGGGTGAGCATAAGGGAACAATTGACAGGAATAGGGGAAAGAAATACAGTAGAAGAAGAATGGGTAGCTCTGAGGGATGTAGTAGTGAAGGCAGCAGAGGATAAAGTAGGTACAAAGACGAGGGCTGCTAGAAATCCTTGGGTAACAGAAGAAATATTGAATTGAATTGATGAAAGGAGAAAATACAAAAATGCACTAAATGAAGCAGCCAAAAAGGAATACAAACGTCTCAAAAATGAGATCGACAGGAAGTGCAAAATGGCTAATCAGGGATGGCTAGAGGACAAATGTAAGGATGTAGAAGCTTATCTCACTAGGGGTAAGATAGATACTACCTACAGGAAAATGGCAGCCCAGTTCTAAGCAAAGAAGGGAAGGCAGAAAGGTGGAAGGAGTATATAGAAGGTTTATACAAGGGCGATGTACTTGAGGACAATATTATGGAAATGGAAGAGGATGTAGATGAAGACGAAATGGGAGATACGATACTGCGTGAAGAGTTTGACAGAGCACTGAAAGACCTGAGTCGAAACAAGGCCCCCGGAGTAGACAACATTCCATTAGAACTACTGACGGCCTTCGGACAACCAGTCCTGACAAAACTCTACCAGCTGGTGAGCAAGATGTATGAGACAGGCGAAATACCCTCAGACTTCAAGAAGAATATAATAATTCCAATCCCAAAGAAAGCAGGTGCTGACAGATGTGAAAATTACTGAACTATCAGTTTAATAAGCCACGGCTGCAAAATACTAACGCGAATTCTTTACAGACGAATGGAAAAACTGGTAGATGCAGACCTCAGGGAGAATCAGTTTGGATTCCGTCGAAATGTCGGAACACGTGAGGCAATACTGACCTTACGACTTATCTTAGAAGAAAGATTAAGAAAAGGCAAACCTACGTTTCTAGCATTTGTAGACTTAGAGAAAGCTTTTGACAATGTTGACTGGAATACTCTTTTTCAAATTCTAAAGGTGGCAGGGGTAAAATACAGGGAGCGAAAGGCTATTTATAATTTGTACAGAAACCAGATGGCAGTCATAAGAGTCGAGGGGCATGAAAGGGAAGCAGTGGTTGGGAAAGGAGTGAGACAGGGTTGTAGCCTCTCCCCGATGTTATTCAATCTGTATATTGAGCAAGCAGTAAAGGAAACTAAAGAAAAATTTGGAGTAGGTATTAAAATTCATGGAGACGAAGTAAAAACTTTGAGGTTCGCCGATGACATTGTAATTCTGTCAGAGACGGCAAAGGACTTGGAAGAGCAGTTTAACGGAATGGACAGTGTCTTGAAAGGAGGATATAAGATGAACATTAACAAAAGCAAAACGAGGATAATGGAATGTAGTCAAATTAAATCGGGTGATGCTGAGGGAATTAGATTAGGAAATGAGACGCTTAAAGTAGTAAAGGAGTTTTGCTATTTAGGAAGTAAAATAACTGATGATGGTCGAAGTAGAGAGAATATAAAATGCAGACTGGCAATGGCAAGGAAAGCGTTTCTGAAGAAGAGAAATTTGTCAACATCGAATATAGATTTATGTATCAGGAAGTCGTTTCTGAAAGTATTTGTTTGGAGTGTAGCCATGTATGGAAGTGAAACATGGACGATAACTAGTTTGGACAAGAAGAGAATAGAAGCTTTCGAAATGTGGTGCTACAGAAGAATACTGAAGATAAGGTGAATAGAGCACGTAACTAATGAGGAGGTATTGAATAGGATTGGGGAGAAGAGTAGTTTGTGGCACAACTTGACTAGAAGAAGGGATCCGTTGGTAGGACATGTTTTGAGGCATCAAGGGATCACAAATTTAGCATTGGAGGGCAGCGTGGGGGGTAAAAATCGTAGAGGGGGACCGAGAGATGAGTACACTAAGCAGATTCAGAGGGATGTAGGTTGCAGTATGTACTGGGAGATGAAGCAGCTTGCACAGGATGGAGTAGCATGGAGAGCTGCATCAAGCCAGTCTCAGGACTGAAGACAACAACAAACAACCTTATTATTATCATTCTTTATTAATTTACTTACCTTATTAACCATCCTATCCCTATCAATTGAGATATGGAAAAATACAAACGAAAATAATAACATCCGCTAGGATTCTCCGATTCCCAGCCAGTTAGTTACCTTAGCTTTTCCGCTATCGCCGCTGTCGGCGAAAAGCGTTTACCATGTGGGTACAGGAGCGACAATTGTAAAAGTTTCTTTCCTCGATTTTTGGAAAAGTTTGCGTTTGCGGACCCCATACCTGATGATGAAAAATGCTCTATTTACAATTATCTATCGATCGCTCTAATTCTGAGTCCGTTGCTCGTCAAAACCTTTAGGGTTGATTTTCTCAAAATTGCGGGGGTGTTGACCCAAAATATCTTGGAGTATTTCATTTTAGGTTCTACACAAGCAACCTGCCAAATTTGAGCCGAATCGGTTGGCCGTGTATGAGGCCTTCCCCTTGTTAGCCAGGATCGGCGACTACCTGCCCGCGCCTATCATCCGTCCCATACATGTCCGTCCTGCACACACATAATTGTGGTGCAGTAGATACATTCTACTTTACCACACTCGTCTCTAAAATAACCCGTGTTCAAGACGGTGGAAATACGAGGGTCTCTAGAATTTACCCCGAAATTCTCGAGACACTACAATGCCTTCCAGAATGCTGGAAGTTAGCAAAGTATAATTATTAAATTGTCATTACTTCAACACCCCCATCAATTTAATACTTTCCTTAACTACCCGTAAAATTCACTATCCCCAGCTTTTGACATATTTTACCAAAAGCAACTAGGACTGGACATTTCAGTAAACTGCCATTTGTTCCTCGGAGCTAATGTATTGAACATTTAGATGGCCTCGCCCTGTATAAAGACCAACAGCCGTTCTATCACATTTCGTTGTCTCTGATGAACCCTCACCGTCGAGGACAACATACTGCGTACTATTATTCAAGAAGTTTTCGAGCCATTCACATTTCTGTGAACTTATTCGAAATGCTCGTAGTTTCTTTAACAATTTGCAATGGGGCACGATGTCAAATTCTTTCCGGAAATCTAGAAATATGGAATCTGCCTGTTGCCCATCATACATAGTTCTCAGTATGTCACGTGAGGAGAATGTGTACAGGGAGTCTGCAGCAATCAGAAGTTTGGGATATTGGTCTCTAATTTTACGGGTCCGTTTCTTTACCTCTCTATATACTGGAGTCATCTGCGCTTTTTTTCCAGTCGCTTGAAACTTTACGCTGGGCGAGGGATCTACGACAAATGCAGGTAAGGGACCAATGACGTATAACACTCCTTGTAAAATCCAAAACCTATAACAATATTAATATACAGAAGAAAACGCTGCGATCTTATGCACCATCCTAATAGCTTGCGATCTCAGAATTTGCGGCGTGAGGCACCGTCACACGTCGCGAGGGCCAGGGAGACCACTCTCCCTTGGAAAAAAGCACTTGCATTAACGTGCCTGTATACTAGACTTGCAGTCATTACGACACTCGCTTTCTAAGTGGCGCACACATTCCGCCAGTATCAGGGTTATCGCCTGCTAGTTAGACAGCCAGCTATACACGCCAGCTCCTATCTAGCTCCGCTCCACCTGTCCGTCAAAACAGTGCGCATATAGCCGCGCCAGTCTCTTTCACTCTGCGCGAGAAAATTTAACATTTCTTCTTTTAAAATATGTAAAATTAAATCAATACGTTTTTTCAGTTTACTGCAAATATTACTTTTTGAAGCACTGTAATCATTTTCTTTCTTTATCTACAAATAGTGGGGATAATATGAAAAATGTTCTCAAACATAATTTTGAATGTCGAGTGTTGAGTATATACGAAATTTGGAAGGCTTCCTAACACCAAACGCTGACTGGAAGTATCTTGTATGATGAGGGGCCCTGTAGTCTGCAGGTTGACAGAAACTGTTCCGTCAGTGGAGGCGGGCCTATTTGGTAAAACATCCACACCACGTCTCCGTGCGACTTATCGCCGGCCGCGGGTGGGTCTTGAACCTGTCCTGGAGAGTGGTGGCGTGTTTCAGCCTGAATTAATGGAGTGCTCTGTTAGTTCAGAGACAGGTCTCCGTGCCGGCGCTGACGCACGGCGTGGTAGGAGGTCCGCAAAACCTCAGGCGTGGTGGGGATGTTTTGGACTTTGCGAGGCAAATAAGGAATCAACTTTTGCATTAGTATGGCCAGTGTAGCGGGCTGTGTGTAGCCTTCTTATCTTGAGAATCTGCAACTCTATTGGAATTTTCGTAAGAATCTTTACATACTTCTGCAGAACTGATATTTTTCATGTTCATTAGTGAATGACGGCGCTGCTGTTATTACGCAGTTTAATCTTAGTGATTCAGCTCATATAATGTGAGTTACTTTTTCGTTGTTTAATGAAGCTGTTTAATTAAACAGTAATAAAGTACCCAATATCAATCTGGAAATATCCACCAGGCTGTGGCTAAGCCATGTCTCTACAAAATCCTTTCTTCCAGGAGAGCCAGTTCTGCAACGCTCGCAGAAGAGCTTCGGTGAAGTTAGGAAGGTAGGAGACGGGGTACTGGCACAATTGAAGCTGTGAGGACTGGTAGTGAGTCGTGCTTGGGTAGCTCAGACGGCAGAGAACGCCGTGAGACAAATATCCCGAGTTCGAGTCTCGGTCGAGCACACAGTTTTAATCTGCCAGGAAGCGCCAGTAATAAAGTAAACTTTCATTACATCCGATTGTTGCTGCTTACAAGTGATACTCCATAGTAATGGCCCATACGAAGGAATGAACACCGCAGCTGCAACAAATCCCAGCCACCAGGTTATTCGATGAAAGCTGCCTCGTTGTGGGATTGTGGTTCTGGCTCGGAACCTGGGTCATTTTCTTGCAGGTATCGCCAGTTTTTCTCATCCAGATCGCTGCCCGAGTCAGAATGTGTGGCATGAGACCAGCCATGCGTAGCGGTCCAGATATGAGATGCACACAGACGTATATCTCATTAAGGATATTATGAGTGCAGTTACCATCTTAGTTTGGTCGCGGTACGTGGTAGTGGCTGAGTGAAGTAGGCAAAATCCGCGAAATATGGAGCAATAAATACTCTTCGGTAATACTAAATAATATGCACTGAAGCGCCAAACAGACTGGTATAGGCATGCGTATTCAAATACAGGCTGAATACGGCGCTGCGTTGGCAACGGCAATATAAGAGAACAGGTGTCACGCTCAGTTGTTAGATCGGTTACTACTGCTACAATGACAGGTTATCAAGATTTAAGTGAGTTTGAACGTGATGTTATAGTAGGCGCACGAGCTATGGGACACAGCATCTCCAAAGTAGCGACGAAGTGAGGATGTATGTGTAGTGAACCGTGAATATCAGGAATCCGGTAAAATATCAAGTCTCCCACATCACTGCGACCGAATCATTTAACGAAACATCATCGATATGGGCTTTCGGAGCTGAAAGCCCACTCGTGTATCCTTGATGACTGCACGACACAAAGCTTTACGCCTGCACTAGGCCCTTCAACACCGATATTGGACTAATGGTGACTGGAAATATGTTGCCTGGTCGGACGAGTCTCGTACGAAAGAACAGACACCATTGCTGACCTGAGGCCGTCTAGAACGAAATTACGATTGTATTAATACCTTGAGCTGCTGACGGGCGTTGACGTTTAGCAACGGGGACTGGTGAAAATGTGTGCCCGACCGGGATAGAGCGTCCTTCATGTAAGCAGGAGATCCCGGGTTCGAGTCCCGGTCGGGGCACACATTTTCACCTGTGCTCGTTTATATATATCAAAGCCCATCAGCAGCTGAAGGTGTTAATGTAATTCTAACCTCAGACATTAGTCGAGCCATGCCACGTCGAGTTGCGGTACTTCCGTGTACTCACGGGGGCTTTACACGATGTTAGGGAGGTGTCCCAGTTCCTTTGGCTCTTCAGTGTATATGACTTAGGAGCATTGCCATATATGTAAAAGTGTTTTGATTGTATCACTTATGATGCAATTTAGTGGTGATAGAGTCTTCAACGTGTTTCATCAGTACTGTGGTGGCCTGAGGTGAGTGATTGTGGTTGGCAGATACCTCAGTGTACTGTGGGATGTAGAACACTTAGTTCTCTCAGAAAAGGCTATATTCTCTATTACCTTTGAAGTTTACCGCATTACTTAATATACACGCTTATACAATCCTCTCCCTGTTGCATCCATACTGGCATTAACGTTGCGTTACGCGACATATTTAACAGCAGTAATACTCTCTTAAAATAATGCTATTTAAATGAAGCTCGAAATGCGAGGAAGCTGCCTTATGTCATTAGGCATGTACTTTTCATTGCATATATGTAATATATTGTTTTCATAATATTTTCTTACAGACTATATTTGCAGTTACTGACGGAAACGCGCAAAATCGTGAAAAGCATTATACATATGAAGAAAAAGCGAAATGCTTATGCGAGATCACTGTAGAGAATCGTTCGGTTACTCATTTGTTTGTTACGAGTGGTTTTACCTCGTAGTATATCTGGATTTTTTTTTCTTTGTGACTCTGTTGATTGTCGGCAAACTGCAATTAACGAAAACGCACTGGAACATTAAAAACTGATATATTTATTAAAGTTTGAATAATGAAACTGGGCAAGCATCGTATGGCGTCTGTCAAATGAAACAATAAACGCATTTTCATATGTACGGTAAAGTTCGTAAATCACAGAGTATGTAGCTTTTCCTAAGAGTATTTGTTGCTCAGTATTTCGCGAATTTCTGTTCGCCACACTTATCCACTGTCACGCACCAAGACAGAAGTCCCTTACTATCTTACTAACAGCGCGAGACCAAGCGATAGCTACGAACATAACAACGAGTCGGTGGCAGTCCGTCATGCAGGAAAGTATGTAAGTAAAAGAAAGAAAAGAAAAGAAAAAAGAAACATTCCTACGGCCTACGCAGACCATTGTTTCCCAATCGCGGTAGATGGCGCTGTAATTGACAAATATCCACTGTGCCTGTTTTTGCATTTAAGACACAAATCATTTGATTCTAAGTTTCATTTACGATGTAAATGTAAACCTTTCTGTTCAAAAGGTACATACTGATCTTCAGAAATTGCTTGAGTGTGTTGTAAATTTGTACGGGGCAAATAAAAGACATTTCTAGCAAATAAGCTACTTGTATGGTAACGTAGTTTTCTGTTTCCTACGGGGTTGGCTGTGATAAGTGCCCAAACCACGTGAATGCTTCGCCGGGCGTTGTGGCCGAGCGGTTCTAGGCGCTTCATTCTGGAACCGCGCGATCGCTACTATCGCAGGTTCCAATCCTGAGTTCTGAGTTCTAGGGCACTGATGACCTCAGATGTTAAGCCTCATAGTGCTCAGAGCCATTTGAACCATTTGAAGCTGAATGCTTCACTTCGGTCGCCTCCCTCGAACCCCGCCAACAGGGTGACCGATTTAGATGTGCGTTCCCGCCCAACCGCTGTAAATCTCACGCTGGCCGCTACGTGGAACATAAGCCACAACCACTCTAATATGTTAAAATGCCCAGAAGGTGATAATGACAGGCTCACCTGCCATGGATACTCAACGAAATCAAGCATTCCAATGGTGAGCGGCATGGGTGCTCAGCGATAGTAAGCATCCCGATGGGAACAAAATAGTATTACCTCAAAATCTTGTTACTGGATCACGTTAAACGTCGATTCTAAGCAGACACTGGAGCCGGTAACCACGTTACACTCTACAGTCCAATTTGGAAGAGTCAAGTAGGTATCCCACTGCTGTCCAGGACGCCTCCAGACGCACTTTCGCTCAGTTCGAAGCGGGACTCAAGAATGAAGACAGCTCTACCCCAGCCAATGAGATTCCAGGCCGAAGGCGTTTGTGGAAACCTCATGGACAGTGGTGGTATACCGCCATACGACCCGACAACCAGGAGTCATGCTCCGGGGTGCCATTACTTTTCACAGTAAGGCCTCTTTGGTTGTCAGCCGCGACACCCTTACAGCACTGCAATGGTACGTCCAAGACATTGCACGTGCTGTTTTTTTTTTTTTTTTTTTTGTTCTTCATGAGTAGCCATTCTGGTCTGACACTTCAGAAAGACAATGCCTGTCAGCACACGGCGAGAGTTTCTACTGCTTGTCTTCGTCCTTGCCAAACCATACCTCGGCCGGCAAGGTTGCCTGGTCTCTCTCCAACTGAGAACGTTCGGAGCATTATGGGCAGCACCTCATCTGCATGGATACTCTGCAAATTACATTGAAGTGCCTGGCAGAGGGATCATCGAACCACCTTCACAATCCTCTATTATTCCAAACTCGTAAACCTTGCGAAACAACGAACACCTATATCTTTTCGTACGAGCTCTGATTTACCTTATCGTGGTGATCGTTTCTCCCTATGTAGTCAGTGTCAACAATATATTTTCGCATTCGGAGTAGAAAGTTGGTGAATTTCATGACAAGATTCCGTCGGAACGAAAAACGGCTTTCTTTTAATGATGTCCAGCCCAAATCCTGTATCATTTCTGTGGCACTCTCTCCCATATTTCGCGATAATACAATACGTGCTGCCCTTCTTTGAACTTTTTCGATGTACTCAGTCAGTCGTATCTGGTAAGGAACCCACACCACGCAGCAGTATTCTAAAAGAGGACGGATAAACGTAGTGTAGTCAGTCTCGTTAGTAGATCTGTTACATTTTCTAAGTGTCCTACCAATAAAACGGAGTCTTTGGTTAGCCGTTCACACAACATTTTCTTTGTGTTCCTTCCAATTTTTGGTTGTTCGTAATTGTAATTCCTAGGCATTTAGTTGAATCTACGGCCTTCATATTTGACTGATTTATCGTGTAACCGAAGTTTAACGGATTCCTTTCAGCACTCAAATGGATGACCTCACGCTTTTCGTTATTTAGGGTCAATTGCCAATTTTCGCACTATACAGATATATTTTCTAAATCGTGTTGTAATTTGTTTTGCTCTTCTCACGACTTTACTAGTCGATAAACGACAGGGTCATCTGCAAACAATCTATGACAGCTACTCAGATTGTCTTCCAAATCGTTTATAAATATAAGGAACAGAAAAGGGCCTATAACACTACCTTTGGAACGCCAGAAGTCACTTCTGTTTTACTCGATGGTTTTCCATCGATTGCTACGAACTGTGACTTCTCTGACAGCGAATCACAAATCCAGTCACAAAACTGAGACGATGTTCCAAAGCACGCAATTTCACTAAAAGCCGCTCATGTGGTACAGTGTCAAAAGCCTTCTGGATATCCAGAAATACGGAATCGATTTGAAATCACTTGTCAATAGCAGTCAACACTTCACATGTTACATAAGAACGATCTTCACTAAATCCATGTTCACTGTGTGTCAATAGATCGTTTTCTTCGATGTAATTCATAATGTTATCCTACTACCTTTCTTGAATATTGGTGTGACCTGTGCAACTTTCCAGTCTTTGGGTACGGATCTTTCGTCGGGATTTCGCCGATCTAACGCGTCAGTTCGACAGAATTTTGGCACGATATACCTCAGGAGAACATCCAACAACTGTACTTAATAATGCCGAATCGAATAAATACCTGAATAAGCACCAGATGTGGATCAACGAGTTACTTACTTGCTCGATTTCTGAAGCACTTTCTGTTGGATAAATCATCCACATTGTTCTGTACATGTACTACACATTGACGGATTTTCGTCTCATTCGCGTTATTCTTTCATGGCCTATAGTTTTTATGTGTGTTATAACGTATATCCATACTCCCAGAATGACTAGGAAGATGCGTTATAAATATGGTGAAAATACTGTTTAATTATTTGCAGTATCCTTAATATGGGAAAACCAATAATAATTAGTCTACAACAGATTGCTGTTCAAAAAGGACTCTCATCTCTTTTTTGCAAAGCATTTGCAGAAGAGAACGCTTCTGCTCATATAGTGTGTTTACCTTTAATCAGTTTCAATAGATGGTTCAAATTGCTCTGAGCCCTATGGGACTTAACATCTGAAGTCATCAGTCCCCTAGACCTGGAACTACTTAAGCCTAACTAACCTAAGGACATCACACACATCCATGCCCGAGGCAGGATTCGAACCTGCGACCGTAGCAGCAGCGCATTCCCGGGCTGAAGCGCCTAGAACCGCTCGGCCACAGCGTCCGGCAAATTCCAATAGATCATCGAACATTGAGAACAGCTGAAATCTCTCAAATTGAATGAAGCTCCATGGCTCGGCCGATCCCTTAACACGGTGCATGGTATTTGCGGCAGTTCTGTTAACTATAATCCATCGTCCATCGCACGAACAAAAAGCCCTGCCCAGTAGTTGGAAGAAATCACAGATCGCACCCGTTTACAAGAAGGGCAGTACACGTGATCCTCAAAACTTCCGTCCGGTATCCTTGATATCGATTTGTTATAGAATCTTCGAATATATTCTAAATTAAAAAATAACGAGGTATCTCTGACAGAATGACCTCCCCATGGCAACCTGTATGATTTCCGAAAACAATGATCACGTGAAACCCAACTCGCTATTTTCTCAGATTACTGCTAAAAGTAATGGACGAAAGCAGATAAATGCAGTATTTTTCGATTTTCGAAAAGTATTTGATTCAGTACCACTGCTATACTATTGTCAAAAGTAAGGCACTATGAGGAATCAATGAAAATTTGCGTCAGTTGAGGATATTTGATAAGGAGAATGTAGCTTGTAATCTTGGATGAAGAGTCATCATTAAGTATCAAAGTAACTTAGATTGTGCCCCAGGGAAGTGTCTTGGAAGCCTTGCTGTTGATATTGTGCAGGGAAATGCTAAAGTCCGTATTATTTCAAAAGTCAATATTTCACGGAATAATGCAGGTAGAGATAGCCGCACGCGGTAGCCGAGTTGTCTTGGGCGCCTTGCCACGGTTCGCACGGCTCCCCTCGGAGGTTCGAGCCCTTCCTCGGGCACGGGTGTGTGTTTTGTCCGTAATGTAAGTCAGTTTATGTTAGGGACCGATGGTCTCAGCTGTTTGGTCCCACAGGAACTTACCACAAATTTCCCAAATTTAGGTTTTTACTGAAACTAAAGGAAGTGCAAATGACAAATAATCCTGAGTTAACAACGAGCATCAAAACCGTTATAGGGATTAGTGAACACAGGGTTGTCGTAGCGAGACTGTATATTGTAATCCCGAAATCCTCGAAAAACAAACAAAAAGTATACCTAATCAAAAATGCTGATAAAAATTCACTTGACGCCTTCCTGAGAGACTCATTCCAAATTAATAATATAAGTGTAGACCAGAAGTCGTTTGCATTCAAAAAATAGTATCGGCAGCAATTGAGAGATTTTATACGAAATAAACTAACAAACGGCGGAGCTGATCCTCCGTGGTACACAAAACGGGTTAGAACACTGTTGCAGAAACAACTAAACAAACATGCCAAATTTAAACAGACGCAAAATCCCTAAGATTGCGCTAAATTCCGGGCTTCTCTAAAGGATAGCCAGAGTTCAATGCGAGATGCCTATAACAGTTTCCACGACGAAACTTTGTCTCGAAACCTGGCAGACAAATCCAAGATATGCTGGTCGTATATGAAGTATGCTAGTGGCAATTTACAATCAATGTCTCCTCTGCGCTATAACACTGGAGATACTATCGAAGACAGAGCTACCGAAGTAGAGTTACTAAACGCAGCCTTCCGAAATGCCTTCACAAAAGAAGAAGTAGTAAATGTTCCAGAATTCGAATCGAGAACAGCTGCCAACGAGAGCAACGTAGAAGTAAATCCTTGGAGTAGTGAAGCAACTCAAATCACTTAGTAAAAGCAAGTCTTCTGCTCCAGACTGTATAAAAATTAGGTTCCTTTCCGAGTATGCTGATGCATTAGCTCCATGCTTAACAATCATATACAACCGTCCGCTCAACGTGAGATCTGTACCCCAATACTGGAAGGTTGCACAGGTCACACCAATATACAAGAAAGGTAGTAGGAGTAATCCACTAACTTGCAGGACCATATCGTTAACGTCGATATGCAGCAGGACTTTAGAACATATATTGTGTTCGAACATTACGAATTACCTCGAAGGGAACGGTCTATTGACAGGCAGTCAACATGGGTTTAGTAAAGATCGTTCCTGTGAAACACAACTAGCTCTTGTTGAGTGCTATTGACAAGGGATTTGAGATCGATTCCGTATTTCCGGAAGGCCTTTGACACTGTACTGCACAAGCGGCTCGTAGTGAAAATGCGTGATTATGGAATATCGTCTCAGTTTTGTGACTGGATTGGCCATTTCCTGTCACGGAGGTCACAATTCTTAGTAACTGACGGAACGTCATCGAGTAAAGCAGAAGTGATTTCCGGCGTTCCCCAAGGTAGTGCTATAGGCCCTTTTCTGTTCCTTATCCATATAAACGATTTGGGAGACAATCTGAGCAGCTGTCTTCGGTTGTTTGCAGATGACGCTTCCGTTTATCGACTAATAAAGCCATCAAAAGATCAAATTTAAATTACTCTGAGCACTATGGGACTCAACTGCTGCGGTCACTAGTCCCCTAGAACTTAGAACTACTTAAACCTAACTAACCTAAGGACATCACACACAGGATTAGAACCTGCGACAGTAGCAGTCGCACGGTTCCGGACTGCGCGCCTAGATCAAAAGATCAAAATAAACTGCAAAATGATTTAGAAAAGATATCTGATTGTGCGAAAAGTGGCAGCTGACCCTAAATAACGAAAAGTATGAGATCATCCACAAGAGTACTAAAAGGAACTCTTTAAACTTCGGTTACACGATAAATAGGTCTAATCGAAAAGCCGTAAATTCAACTATATATCTAGGTATTAGAATTACGAACAAGTTAAATTGGACAGAACACATAGAAAATGTTGTGGGAAAGGCTCACCAAAGGCTGCGTTTTATTTTCAGGACACTTAGTAGGTCGGTTATATTTTCTAAGGAGACTGCCTACACTACACTTGTCCGTCCTCTTTTAGAATACTGCTGGGCGGTATGGGATACCTACCAGATAGGACTGACGGAGTACATCGAAAAAGTTCAAAGAAAGGCAGCACATTTTGTTTTATCGCGAAATATGGGAGAGAGTGTCACCGAAATGATACCGGATGTGGGTTAGGCATCATTTAAGGCGTTTTTCGTAGTGACGGAATCTTCTCACGAAATTCCAATCACCAACTTTCTCCTCCGGGTGCGAAAATGTTTTGTTGACACCGAACTATATAGGGAGGCACGATCACCACCATAAAATAAGGGAAATCAGAGCTCGTACGGAAAGATACAGGTTTTCATTCTTTCCCCGCGCTATACGAAATTGGAATAATAGAGAATTGTGAAGGTGTTTCTATGAACCCTCTGCCAGGCACTTAAATGTAATTTGCAGAGTATCCATGTAGATGTAGATGTAGATGTACACCAACAGATGGCTCTTTATATGATACAAAAGCAATATTTAGCATAGCAATGGAGTTTTGAAGATGTTACTTATAACAAATGCTCAGTATGTCGGCCGTCATTCACCCACAGTGCCTGTAGTCAGGCGACAACGTTGTGATATGCTCTGTACAACACACCAGTAGGTATGGTGAAAAACTGCCGTCGAGTGTTGTCTTTTAGCATCGTTAATGCGGTCGGACGATCGCGGGTGACTTGAGACCTCAGCTAAGCCCACAGCCAATAATCACACGTACTGAGGTCTGGGGAGCCGGGAGTGGCTGCTCAGCTCGTGATCCTCACTAAATAATGTGCGCGAGACATCTTGCACACGTGTAGCAGTGCGGAGTGGGGCGCCGTCCTGGATAAAAGTCGTACCTTTCGGAGAGTGTTTATTAGCCAGACATGGGACGATGCGATTTAGTAACATCGACCTACCTCGCACCCGCCACGCTGACAGTTTGCCAAGTTGCCCGTCTGTTGCCCTAGTTTTACTGTCTTTTTACATTTCAATAAAAGCCGATGCCATTTCAGGCATTTGTTTCACTTTTTACCACTCGACCGAAATTGTTGTGTGAATTAGGCTACAGGAAAGTTAAGGAGGTATTCGGGAAACAAAGAGAAGCAGCTGTACGAATATAAAGATCTCAGATGGAAAACCAGTCTTCAGCAAAGATGGGAAAGGTGGGAGGTCGAAGGAGTATGTAGAGGGTCTATACAAAGTGTGGGGCAGCTGGTTAACAGTAGTCATTGTAAATCACTCACGTTTTGTTGTTGTTGTTTTGGTCTTCAGTCCTGAGACTGGTTTGATGCAGCTCTCCATGCTACTCTATCCTGTGCAAGCTGCTTCATCTCCCAGCACCTACCCCAACCTACATCCTTCTGAATCTGCTTAGTGTAGTCATCTCTTGGTCTCCCTCTACGATTTTTACCCTCCACACTGCCCTCCAGTACTAAATTGGTGATTCCTTGATGCCTCAGAACATGTCCTACCAACCGATTCCTACTTCTAGTCAAGTTGTGCCACAAACTCCTCTTCTCCCCAATTCTATTCAATACATTCTCATTAGATATGTGATCCACCCAACTAATCTTCAGCATCTTTGTATAGCACCACATTGCGAAAGCTTCTATTCTCTTCTTGTCCAAACTATTTATCGTCCACGTACTCCATACAAATACTTCTAAATCTATACTCGGTTTTAACAAATTTCTCTTCTTCAGAAACGCTTTCCTTGCCATTCTCGGTCTACATTTTATATCCTCTCTACTTAGAACATCATCAGTTATTTTTTTCCCCAAATAGCAAAACTCCTTTACTACATTAAACGTCTCATTTCCTAATCCAATTCCCTCAGCATCACAGGCCTTAATTCGACTACATTCCATTATCCTCGTTTTGCTTTTGTTGATGTTCATCTTATATCCTCCTTTCAAGACACTGTCCATTCCGTTCAACTGCTCTTCCAAGTCCTTTGCTGTCTCTGAGGTTCGCGAATGACATTGTAACTCTGTCAAAGTTTTTATTTCTTCTCCATGAATTTTAATACCTACTCCGAATTTATATTTGGTTTTCTTTACTACTTGCTCAATATACAGATTCAACAGCATCGGGGAGAGGCTACAATCCCGTCTCAATCCCTTTCCAACCACTGCTTCTCTTTCGTGCCCCTTGACTCTTATAACTGCCATCTGGTTTCTGTTAAAATTGAAAATAGACTTTCGCTCCCTGTATTTTACCCCTGCCACCTTCAGAATTTGAAAGAGAGTATTCCAGTCAACACTGTCAAAAGCTTTCTCTAAGTCTACAAATGCTAGGAATGTAGGTTTGCCTTTCCTTAATCTTTCTTCTAAGATAAGCCGTAGGGTCAGTATTGCCTCACGTGTTACAGCATTTCTACGGAATCCAAACTGATCTTTCTTGAGTTCGGCTTCTACCAGTTTTTCCATTCTTCTGTTAAGAATTCGTGCTAGTATTTTACAGCCGTGACTTATTAAACTGATAGTTCGGTAATTTTCACATCTGTCAACACTTGCTTCCTTTGGAATTGGAATTATTATATTCTTCTTTAAGTATGAGGGTATTTCGCCTGTCTCATATATCTTACTGACCAGATGGTAGAGTTTTGTCAGGACTGGCTCTCCCAAGGCTGTCAGTAGTTCTAATGGAATGTTGTCCACTCTCGGGTCTTTGTTTCGACTCAGGTCTTTCAGTGCTCTTTCAAACTCTTCATGCAGTATCATATCTCCCATTTCACCTTCATCTACATCCTCTTTCATTTCCATAACATTGTCCTCAATTACATTGCCCTTGTATAGACCCTCTATATACTCCTTCCACCTTTCTGCTTTCCCTTCTTTGCTTAGAACTGGGTTTCCATCTGAGCTCTTGATATCCATGTAAGTGGTTCTCCTTTCTCCTTTCTTCCTGTAGGCAGTATCTATCTTACCCCTAGTGAGATGAGCCCTCTACATTCTTACATTTGTCGTCTAGCCATCCCTGGTTAGCCATTTTGCACTTCCTGCCGATCTCATTTTTGAGACGTTTCTATTCCTTTTTGCCCGCTTCATTTACTGCATTTTTATATTTTCTCCTTTCATCAATTAAATTCAATATTTCTTCTGTTACCCAAAGATTTCTAGCATCTCTCGTCTTTTTATCTACCTGATCCTCTGCTGCCTTGACTTCTTCATCCCTCAGAGCTACCCATTCTTCATCTGCTGTATTTCTTTTCCCCCATTCTTGTCAATTGTGCCCCTATGCTCTCCCTAAAACTCTGTACAATCTCTGGTTTAGTCAGTTTATCCACGGTCCCATCTCCTTAAATTCTCCCCTTTTCGCAGTTTCTTCAGTTTTAATCTGCAATTCATAACCAATAGATTGTGGTCAGAGTCCACATCTACCCCTGAAAATGCCTTACAATTTGTCGGCCTGAGTGGCCGAGCGGTTCTAGGTGCTACAGTCTGGAACCGCGCGACCGCTACTGTCGCAGTTTCGAATCCTGGCTCGGGCATGGATGTGTGTGATGTCCTTAGGTTAGTTAGGTTTATTTATTTCCGATTTCTAGGGGACTGATGACCTCAGATTTTAAGTCCCACTGTGCTCAGAGCCATTTGAACCTTATTTTTTGTCATTAAAATTTAAAACCTGGTTCCTAAATCTCTGTCTTACCATTATATAATCTATCTGATACCTTCTAGTATCTCTAAGCTTCTTCCATGTATACAATCTTCTTTCATGATTCTTGAACCAAGTTATATTCCCTCATAGGGGGAAATATTTGAAATATTAGAATTATTAGAATTATTTAGAATTTTTGTAAATATTTCTCGCCGTCGTTTACGAGAGCCTGGAAAATTTTGATGGTGACAATGTAGTTCGGAATATTTAAACAATTGTGGCGCTTTTTTATCCCAATTGTGCAAGGAATTCCATCAACATAACTCACCAAGCGTTATTACACTGTTGAAAATCCTTTTCATCAACCTCATAGCACTGTGCGACCACACCTCCAACCACTTCGCGAGGCTGGCCATTTCGCCTATTTCTTCATGCGGAGGCTGCACTACTCCCACTCAGGTCCATGACTGGCTACTGGTAGAGCGGAAGTTGCACTAATCCCTAAACAAAAGCTTCAGCTGGTGGCAAAGTTTCGATATTTGATACCTGAGAAATTCCTGTTGAAGCACATGCTCTCTCTCTCTCTCTCTCTCTCTCTCTCTCTCAAGCAGTCACGTCATGTAGTGTGCCACTGCCAGGACTGTACGCACCGTTGGTCATTGTTGGTTTAAACCACAAACAAAGCAGCATTTACCTGGTAAACCCCAGGTGTGGATGTCTTGGAAATATTCCCGCACTCTATCAGACTGATTGAGTAATTAATTACATCGGTACCCTTTTTGTGGACAGTTTTTCCTTGCTTCCTATTGGTGGATAATAGAACTGGAATATTTGATGGGATGTTATCCTACAACCTCCCAGCCGGCCGGAGTGACCGAGCGTTTCTAGGCGCTTCAGTCTGGAACCGCGCGACTGCTACGGCCGCAGGTTCGAATCCTGCCTCGAGCATGGATGTGTGTGATGTCCTTAGGTTAGTTAGGTTTAAGTAGTTCTAAGTTCTAGGGGACTGATGTCCTGAGCTGTTAAGTCCCATAGTGCTCACAGCCATTTTTACAACCTCCCAGTATGCAAACCCTACTGTTATTTTTTTCACTTGCCTCCTATCGGTCGATACTAGTACAGTTACGTCATTTGGTAGAAAGTCCATTAAGTTGAAGGTAACTGAAAATTTCGAAGTTCAGTTCAGTTGCACGCTATGTCTATAAACAATCTGTGGAGAGTTTGTACTGGTGCTATAATGAGATGGAGATGGAGGAGAACGAGAAGGAAGGGTCTACTGCCTGATATGATAGAGACAACAGCAAATACCACTGAAAGACAGATCACTGTGACGTATTGAGAAGCACTAAACCTGACACACTTAAACCACCTCCTGATCGTCCACACACAGCGCACCTGTCCCCTAGTAAACCGCCATTGCCAACGCTCAGAGGCCAGAGAAAACTGTAGCAGCCATGGATGTGCGTGTATACCAGAATGCACCATCCAAGCCATGCGCGGAGTCCAGGGATAATTGAGTTGTAGGACTTCGTATTTCATCAATGCGTTCAGGACCAACACTTGGCAGTGATCAATACTGAATTGCTCAATTGGCCATGGAGAATACATGCAACACACGCGATCGAAAAGACAGCTCAACTCGTACTGAGTATCAGTTCGCTATTCAGCTATCCAGAGGGCATAATCGCCGGGAGTTGTCCTGCAGCTGTGCGCAAAAAACGACTAGTCCGCTGGCCTGAACTTTTCTTTGTCTCTACCACTCGCAAGAGCTTTTAGCCAGCAAACCCATTTGTTCTGGCCACAGTCTACCTCTGCCACGTGCTCCTCATGACGAACTTTGTCGTCCTAGGAAACCAGCGACGTATTTATCACTGTAATTACAATCACATAGTTCGATTGCAGCCCCAACCTGATAACATTAAACAGAGATCGAAGTAACAGAAACACCTCCTCCTGAGGACTGTGGCTCTGGAAATATCAATAACCCTCTTATGACTGGGCACCTCCTTATGGCTATCGATGCCTTGAAACTGCAGTCCCCCATGTCAAACCCATATCTCCCTTATGACTGGACACAGCCGTTTTCTTTGTACATGTTGAAACAATAACCACAGTCACTTCACACCCCCAAAACTAGCTTTATAAGCCTGCCATTCACACCGCCTACTAAGTACAATACTTCGCCAGTAACTGAATGCTGGTGGCTCCAAGCAATATTCAGTGGAAAACCGCGATGGATCGACATGCCTCATTTGTTTACCTTGCATGTGTGTCTTAGGAAGAGAGGCATAATCGTCCTATGAGCTACCAGATATTAAAAACACGATCGCAAAGACCGTGTTATTGTAACCCCGCATAAAAATCGGTCTTCGTTCTACAGACACCCAAGTATCAACAACGATATCCATGCTGAAAAGTATACCTTCCTTATAAATCGAGGTATGCTAGTGCTTCTGAATAAAGTAGTCTTCCGCACAAATACCAAGATATTGAACGTGGATAGTGATTGCGGTTTCTGTATTAACAGACCGAAAGTGTAGGTGCACATTGCTAGCGATGTAAGCCCGTAATAAAGTCAACACTATCACCGAATTTAGAAAGCGATGCAGCTAAGAAACATGGTACTAGTCCAATATTTGCAACTGCTTCTTGCAGCTGCTACGTATTTGTCACACTGACAAACAGTATTTGTAGCGTCTTCTATATCGATAGTATGTAGACAGTGTAACAGAGGTTCTGCGATATATCCACGTGGCTATAGGGGAGGTTGATGGTTGATTGAGAATGATCACATACAGTGGATGGTATGTTATATGAGCAATCACTTAAAAATGCATCACTAGATGGACCTCATAAAATATGTATAAAATCCCATGACTTCTCAGGTCTTTAGTGTCAAGCTTTCAGCCAGAAATGCTGTCTGGAATTTAGTACCATTCAGCCACATATTTTGGGTGCATCCTATCGCGTTGTCTTAATGATTACAGCGTCCAGTCCCGGTAGCTGAGTGGTCAGCTCGACAGAATGTCAATCCTAAGCGACCGGGTTCGATTCCCAGCTGGACTGGAGATTTTTTCCGCTCAGGGACTGGATGTTGTGTTGTTCTAACCATCATCATTTCATCCCCCATCGACGCGCAACTCGTCGAAGTGGCGTCAAACCGAAAATGTCGTCCTAACCGCCGTCTGCTTCACGTCTGCTGTGCAGCGAGCTACGTTATTTAAGTATTAACTGTATTTTTCTTACTTGTCACTTCTTTTACCGTGTGTTTTTGCTTTTAGGAAGCTTTAATTGTCGACTGCTATTAATAGTGTTCCATAGATTTCGTGTTAGTTTTGAATACAGTCAGAGAGAGTCCCTTTAGTGAGCCATAGTGCCAGTAGTGCTAGTGTTTGTTTTCAATACAGTCCAGAGACGGGTAGTGCTATTTTCATTGTTTTCTACAAGAAGTGGCTAGCAATCACAGTTTAGTCAATAATCAGCCGCCTTTAGTGAATTAGCAGTAGTTAAAAGTTGATTAAGTCTCTTCAGTAAATTAATTCCTTAGGATGGATAGGATATGTGACTGCTGTGTACGGACGCACGAGGAGCTGGCCACTCTTCGCGAACAGCTGAGCGTGTTGATGGCCGCGGTCATCCGTCTTCAGGCTGCTACCTCGGAGTGTAGCGGCAGCGGGGAGTCTGGAGCGTCGCAAGGTACACCCCAGGTGTTACATGCTTCACCCACTGTCCCTGCTGTCAAGATATCTTCTCGGGTACCGGGCGCGGTTGGGCCACCCTCTCCGCAAGGGGAGTGGCGGGTTCAGTGGCGTTCGCGGCGCACGAGGCGGAGGGTCAATGTGGAGGCTGGCCGTGTGGCATCACCCGCTCTGTCTGTGAGTAGACATGTGGCTGCTCCTTCAGCAAGGTCCGAGCAGGCACACGGGGGGAGGGGTTTATTAGTTATTGGGAGCTCCAACGTTAGGGGGATGATGGAGCCCCTTAGGAAAATAGCGGAAAGGTCGGGGAAGAAGGCCAGTGTTCACTCTGTCTGCTTGCCGGGGGGTCTCATCCGAGATGTGAAGGAGGCCCTACCGGCGGCGATAGAGAGCGCTGGGTGCACCTGACTGCAAATTGTTGCTCATGTCGGCACGAATGACTCCTGCCGTCTGGGTTGAGAGGTCATCCTCAGTTCGTACAGGCGGTTGGCGGAATTGGTGAAGGCGGAAAGCCTCGCTCGCGGGGTGGAATCTGAGCTAACTATTTGTAGTATCGTTCCCAGAACCGATCGCGGTCCTCTGGTTTGGAGCCGAGAGGAAGGCTTAAACCAGAGGCTCAGACGATTCTGCGGAGAGCTGGGGTGCAAATTTCTTGACCTCCGCTATCGGATGCAGAAATGTAGGGTCCCCCTGAATAGGTCAGGCGTGCACTACAGGCCGGATGCGGCTACAAGGGTAGCGGAGTACGTGTGGAGTGCACATGGGGGTTTTTAGGTTAGAGAATTCCCTCCCTAGGCCCGACAAGACGCCTCCTGAGACGCGGCAAGGTAGGAGTAGGCAAAATGCAACAGGGAATAACAATATTAATGTGCTAATAGTAAACTGCAAGAGCGTCTATAGAAAGGTCCCAGAACTGCTCTCATTAATAAACGGTCACAGCGCCCATATAGTACTAGGGACAGAAAGTTGGCTGAAACCAGACGTAAACAGTAATGAAATCCTAAACTCAGATTGGAATGTATACCGCAGAGACAGGCTGGACAGTGAACGGGGAGGCGTGTTTATAGCGATAAGAAGTGCAATAGTATCGAAGGAAATTGACGGAGATCCGAATTGTCAAATGATTTGGGTGAGGGTCAAGGATAGAGCAGGCTCAGACATCGTAATTGGATGTCTCTATAGGACCCCGGGCTCAGCACATGAAGAATAATTTGGAAAACATTTCGAGTACATTTCCCCACCATGTTAGAGTTCTGGGTGGAGATTTTAATTTGCCGGATACAGACTGGGTGACTCAAACGTTCATAACGGGTGGCAGGGACAAGGAATCCAGTGAAATTTTTTTAAGTGCTTTATCTGAAAACTACCTTGAGCAGTTAAACAGAGAACCGACTCGTGGCGATAACATATTAGACCTTCTGGTGACAAACAGACCCGAACTATTTGAATCAGTTAATGCAGAACAGGGAATCAGCGATCATAAAGCGGTTACTGCATCGATGATTTCAGCCGTAAATAGAAATATTAAAAAAGGTAGGAAGATTTTTCTGTTTAGCAAAAGTGACGAAACGCAGATTACAAAGTACCTGATGGCTCAACATAAAAGTTTTGTCTCAAATACAGATAGTGTTGAGAATCAGTGGACAAAGTTCAAAACCATCGTACACTATGCGTTAGATGAGTATGTGCCAAGCAAGATCGTAAGCGATGGAAAAGAGCCATCGTGGTACAACAACCGAGTTAGAAAACTGCTGCGGAAGCAAAGGGAACTTCACAGCAAACATAAACATAGCCAAAGCCTTCCAGACAAACAAAAATTACGCGAAGCGAAAGGTAGTGTGAGGAGGGCTATGCGAGAGGCGTTCAATGAATTCGAAAGTAAAGTTCTATGTACTGACTTGGCAGAAATCCTAAGAAATGTTGGTCCTATGTCAAAGCGGTAGGTGGATCAAAACAAAATGTCCACACTGTGATCAAAATGGTACTGAAACAGAGGATGACAGACTAAAGGCCGAAATACTAAATGTCTTCTTCCAAAGCTGTTTCACAGAGGAAGACTGCACTGTACTTCCTTCTCTAGATTGTCGCACAGTTGACAAAATGGTAGATATCGAAATAGACGACAGAGGGACAGAGAAACAATTAAAATTGCTCAAAAGGGGAAAGGCCGCTGGACCTGATGGGATACCAGTTTGATTTTACACAGAGTACGCGAAGGAACTTGCCCCCCTTCTTGCAGCAGTGTACCGTAGGTCTCTAGAAGAGCGAAGCGTTCCAAAGGATTGGAAAAGGGCACAGGTCCTCCCCGTTTTCAAGAAGGGACATCGAACAGATGTGCAGAACTATAGACCTATATCTCTAACGTCGATCAGTTGTAGAATATTGGAACACGTATTATGTTCGAGTACAATGTATTTTCTGGAGACTAGAAATCTACTCTGTGGGAATCAGCATAGGTTTCGAAAAAGACGGTCGTTTGAAACCCAGCTCGCGCTATTCGTCCACGAGACTCAGAGGGCAACAGACACTGGTTCACAGGTAGATGCCCTGTTTCTTGACTTCCGCAAGGCGTTTGACACAGTTCCCCACAGTCGTTTAACGAACAAAGTAAGAGCATACGGACTATCAGACCAATTGTGTGATTCGATTGAGGAGTTCCTAGATAACAGAACGCAACATGTCATTCTCAATGGAGAGAAGTCTTCCGAAGTAAGAGTGATTTCAGGTGTGCCGCTGGGGAGTGTCATAGGACCGTTGCTTTTCACAATAAATGACCTGGTGGATGACATCGGAAGTTCACTGAGGCTTTTTGCAGGTGATACTGTGGTGTATCGAGAGGTTGCAACAATGGAAAATTGTACTGAAATGCAGGAGGATCTGCAGCGAATTGACGCATGGTGCAAGGAATGGCAATTGAATCTCAATGTAGACAAGTGTAATATGCTGCGAATACATAGAAAGATAGATCCCTTATTTATCTACAAAATAGGTCAGCAACTGGAAGCAGTTAATTGCATAAATTATCTGGGAGTACGCATTAGGAGTGATTTAAAATGGAATGATCATATAAAGTTGATCGTCTGTAAAGCAGATGCCAGACCGAGATACGTTGGAAGAATCCCAAGGAAATGCAATCCGAAAAAAAAGGAAGTGGGCTGCAGTACGCTTGTTCGCCCACTGCTTGAATACTGCTCAGCAGTGTGGGATCCGCACCAGATAGGTTTGATAGAAGAGACAGAGAAGATCCAACGGAGAGCAGCGCGCTTCGTTACAGGATCATTTAGTAATCGCGAAAGCGTTACGGGATGAAAGATAAACTCCAGTGGAAGACTCTGCAGGAGAGACGCTCAGTAGCTCGGTACGGGCTTTTGTTAAAGTTTCGAGAACATACCTTCACCGAAGTGTCAAGCAGTATATTGCTCCCTCCTACGTATATCTCGCGAAGAGACCATGAGGATAAAATCAGAGAGATTAGAACCCCCACAGAAGCATACCGACAATGCATCTTTCTACGAACAATACGAGACTGGAATAGAAGGGAGAACCGATAGAGGTACTCAGGGTACCCACCTCCACACACCGTCAGGTGGCTTGCGGAGTATGAATGTAGATGTAGAAAGACTTGCACCCGGCGAACACTCTACCCGACGGGAGGCCACAGTGACACGAGATTCACATTTTCATGATTACAGCCACTGGTAGATTATATTCACGGCACTCTCCTATCTCAAAACTAGTTACCTCTTTCGATCCTGTCTGCTAAGGACCCTGTACGGCAAAACTCCATCGTGATGTTAATCAGTCCCTCTGCACCTTGTAACTCTCCCTCGGTCTCTGCCACGATCTCACTGCAGCCTTGTCCATGTGGTCATCACAGTTTGAGTCGTAACTGAGCCGAAGTTGGAGAAACAAACACGGAGAACTGAGTTAATGCAACGGGACCATCTTTTTACCGTGTGGTGGAAATGGGAACATTTTGTCGTAGCTCTGCTAACCGGGTGCAATGTGTAAAGCCAGTGCCAAACAAAGCTTTCTCCTGCGACACAAGCTAGTAGGAAAGACAGTACCAGCAGTTACAGTAGTGTTTATGAGGAAAGTTAGGTAGACTCCTCATAATATGTCAACTAGAAGATGGACAATGATTTTGCTACAGCTTTGAGGGATGTTTTCAAACTACAAATGGTTCAAATGTCTCTGAGCACTATGTGACTTAACTTCTGAGCTCATCAGTCGCCTAGAACTTAGGTTAGTTAGGTTTAATTAGTTCTAAGGACATCACACAAACATCCATGCCCGAGACAGGATTCTAACTTGCGACCGTAGCGGTCTCTCGGCTCCAGACTGTAGCGCCTAGAACCGCACGGCCACTCCGGCCGCCAGCGGCGGACTTAGCGCACAGCATCCCTCAGGGTGCATTTCTATCTGTCACGAAAACATTATCTCTATCTTCGTTATTTTGTACCATCCAATAGAAAGAAACTATGAGCTATAAAAACTTCACTCTCACCCAATAGAGAATTTGATAAGGTGTTACTGTGTTCCTCTCTTCCGATATGTCAAAAACAAGTACCGTCTGTGTGCTATGTGGTGATCCTACTGAAAATATACAGGTACTGCTTGACTGGAGCAGGTAACCAGTGATCGAAGTCGCTTCAGGACCTGCACTGTAGGACCACCATATCCCACAGACTATCAATTAAAATAGAGTGTCATTGGGCCTTTGTTTGATATGTTGCTTTCCGCTGTAACACATCGAAGTAGTATATGTCTGCAGCTTTGTACACCGCCATACTTGTTTTTTTTGTCCACCATGACTTCAAGGTCTCTGTCAGGTGTTAAACCGACATAAACACATTTCGATCCATTGGCTCTCACAGAATGCTGGACATTGCAAGGAGTAAACTATGATGCTGTTCTCACAGCACACAGGATGGTTGAAATAAGAGAGAGGCGGTGTTTCTTACTGACAAAAATGTGGGAAACATCACAACATGTGGAAACTGGAAGAGTTTGCGGCATTGTGGAGCGTTTCCAAACAGCTATACACAGGTGATGACCTGTACATTTAATCTCATCTTCAATAGTGATGGGGGTAGCAGACGTCTTGGTGTTCCATTATGATTGAAACAGATATCACGTACATAGCTGCAATATAAGGAATCAGTGCTGGTCATCCCTGGAACGTGTTGCTCTCATAAAGACTCTCTCCCTCTCAAACAGGTGGAGTCGGTCAATCATTATGTGGTAATCAACCATGTACCAGTAGATGGAAAAGATGCCACCGATGCACTGTAATAAGCACCACAGTTGATGGTGCTATCAATTTCAGCAATATTATCAGTTTTCCATAATATCAACGCGGACCAGTGACATGGTGGCATGTTTCCCAGGTTCTACATCATCACTAAACTGCCCCCCTCTACTTTGCGAGTACCATTGCGAATGTAGATAGATGACTGGTGCATATGTACAAAAATTATCGATGAATGGATGTACTGCACAAAGTAGACCAGACAGCATCTCTACTTATGAAGTTAGGTTATCTACATATTTCTAGCAGTTTGATCATACTGCGTAATTAGTATTACGATTGCCCATCTTTCCCTGCGTGGATGTGGGTCACAGACTATTCTTGCATTGATTAGATAAAGTTGGATATTGAAAGGTCTCCTTGCACTGCCTTTGACCAACCCTCCCTAAAAACTGTCTCCTATTTCATTTTCAACTGACTAGAAGTAGGAGGTTATTATACCCATTAAACCCCAGGTCTCGTGAAGGAACAGAGAGAGCTGAATCCGTAACAGGTGTTCAGGGAGACTATTCCACACCAATCGTACTCACAGCGCATCTCCAGATGCAGACATGTGGAAGAGGTTAGCACCACTTATCGGTGTATGGTAGATATGAAAGTGTTGTGATGATATAACAGATGATCGTAAAGAAGAAATTTGTGCATGATTGAGCTCCAGACGAATGTAGTTTAGAACTGGTAGCACAGTAGATTCATATAAAATATTCCAAATTATTGGTCCTGTGTTTTGCGCCCATACAAGTAAGGTATCAGAAAGAGAGAAATGATCGTGGAACATAAACACATTCCAAGGGCTACATGGTCCTGCATTAAACACGCTATAATGCTAGAGCTGTGCTGCTTGTGACTTCTGAGTCGTGTGGAATACAACGCTGTTAATATTCCAGTGTAATAAAGCGCATGATATACATTCTTCCTGTGACTTTCTTTATGGTGAACTAGGGTGACGCACTGTAAGGTGATAAAACTACTACCTATCACGCCAAAGAAGGCATTAATTCTTAGTAAGACAAACACTCCAACTTTGTAAACACCTGGTGTCATACACCTCTGTAAAAGTATGAAGGCCAATTACAGTTCAGAAATTGTGATCTTTTCACAACAGTCCCATAAAATGGTCGTCAGCAGGCAAAAATGCATACGAAGGAACAGCGACAGCTTACAAGGAAATAAGCACTACAGGCAGTGCCAGAGAATGTGTAACAGTCCTACAGTTTACCATAGCCCCTTGTAACCTTCCTCTTGCACACAGATGTCATGGTTCGATTATAGGTTGTATTGCTCATGTGCACGATAATATTGCCATCTCCGCTATTAAGGTGTCTTTATGTAGCGCCATTCTACCACCCTCCTCCAGAATATGCAGTCCTATTGATTTCGCTAGCTTCATATCTCATGGCATTCTTCTCTAATTTTGTATATTTAACTAGTTTTTCGTGATTTTACATATTTTATCGCATTTCCCTCAATTTCAACGTATTTCACATCAGTATCTCGTGATGAAATCGGTAAAATTCGAGAAAAACCTCGTATAATGCGTTATTCAATTTTTCGTCAAAGTTTCCCATAGGTGTGGTCGTAGTGCTGACATCCCATGTACTGTCTGATATACTACAAGAATATTGCGTTTATTGTACACCAAACTAATAAAAATCCCAAGACTTGCCCTTTCCCTTATGGTCCACATGCATGAATTTTGGATAGGCCGATCATTAAAAATATAGTAGCAGTCGATTAGTACCTGTATGAGACTCCACTACATCCATCATCTGCGCCAGCCGTTGAAAAACAATTCCGTGTGCTGATATGATCCATGAGAGAGGCTGTCTGCAGACTCATGTAGTGCAGCTCCCGTGGCTTTAGATATTGACTTGTGTTGTGCAACAAATCGCCTCCTTTGCTTTTTCTAATGTTTAGAATTAGCATTCAGTGTAATAGATAGTCTGAACACAAATCAAATGTGCTAATCAGACCCCTGCTGCAAGTATCGAGTCTCAACATCTGCATCTCTTGTAGATGCCCTGTGACACCGTTTGACGCTGATCCAAATCATCAACCTCCCTTCACTGGATATTTGTCTGCCGGCATTTACTTCTCACCATTCAGAACTTGTAGACTGACCTTAAACCCCTGTCTTCCCTCCATCCTCTGTTAGGACACCACAATATTTAAATTCGTGCTGCTAAAGATCATACCTATTTCGATATAACTTATATTACCAATATTTGTGCAAGACATTTCCAGGGGCAGATTTGGACTCTGGCCACAATCTATTGGTTATGAAATGAAGATCAAAGCTGAAGAAATTGCAAAAAGGAGGGAATTGAAGGACATGAGACCTGGATAAACTGAAAGAACCAGAGGTTGTACAGAGTTTCAGGGAGAGCATAACAGAACAATTGACAGGAATGGGGGAATGTAATACAGTAGAAGAAGAATGGGTAGCTTTGAGGGATGAAATAGTCAAGGCACCAGAGGATCAAGTAGGTAAAAACACGAGGGCTAGTAGAAATCCTTGGGTAACAGAAGAAATACTCAATTTAACTGATGAAAGGAGAAAAATATAAAAATGCAATAAATGAAGCAGGCAAAAAGGAATACAAACGTCTCAAAAATGAGATCGACAGCAAGTGGAAAATGACTAAGCAGGGATGGCTAGACTATAAATGTAAGGATATAGAGGCTTATCTCACTAGGGGTATGATAGATACTGCCTACAGGAAGATTAAAGAGACCTTTGGAGAAAGGAGAACCAATTGCATGGATATCAAGAGCTCAGATGGAAACCCAGTTCTAAGCATAGAAGGGAAAGCAGAAAGGTGGAAGGAGTATATAGAGGGTCTATACAAGGACAATGTACTTGAGGATAATATTATCGAAATGGAAGAAGATGTAGGAGAAGGTGAAATAGGAGATATGATACTGCATGTAGAGCTTCACAGAGCACTGAAAGACCTGAGTCGAAACAAGGCCCCGGGAGTAGACAAGATTCCATTAGAACTACTGACAGCCTTGGGAGAGTCAGTTCTGACAAAATTCTACCATTTGGTATGAGACAGGCGAAATACCCTCATACTTCAAGAAGAATATAATAATTCCAATCACAAAGAAAGCAGGTGTGGACAAATGTGAAAATTACCTATCAGTTTAATAAGTCACAGCGGTAAAATACTAACGCGCATTCTTTACAGACGAATGGATAAAACTTATAGAAGCCGACCTCGGGGAAGATCACCTTGGATTCCATAGTAATGTTGGAACACGTGAGGCAATACCTACCCTACGACGTATCTTAGAAGAAAGATTAAGGAAAGGCAAATCTACGATTCTAGCATTTGTAGACTTAGAGAAAGCTTTTGACAATGTTGGTTGTAATACTCTCTTTCAAAATCTGAAGGTGGCAGGGGTAAAATACAGGGAGCGAAAGGCTATTTATAATCTGTACAGAAATCAGATGGCAGTTATAAGAGTCGGGGGGTATGAAAGGGATGCAGTGGTTGGGAAGGGAGTGAGACAAGGTTGTAGCCTGTCCCCGTTGTTATTCAATCTATATATTGAGCAAGCAATGAAGGAAACAAAAGAAAAGTTCGGAGTAGGTATTAAAATCCATGGAGAAGAAATAAAAACTCTGACAGAATTACAATGTCATCGGCGAACGTCAGAGACAGCAAAGGACTTGGAAGAGCAGTTGAACGGAATGGACAGTGTCTTGAAAGGAGGATATAAGATGAACATCAACAAAAGCAAAACGAGGCTGATGCTGAGGGATTTCGATTAGGAAATGAGACACTTAAAGTTGTAAAGGAGTTTTGCTATTTGAAGAGCAAAATAACTGATGATGGCCGAAGTACAGAGGATATAAAATATAGAATGGGAATGGCAAGGAAAGCGTTGGTGAAGAAGAAAATTTTGTAAACATCGAGTATAGATTTAAATGTCAGGAAGTGGTTTCTGAAAATATTTGTATTGGAGTGTAGCCATGTATGGAAGTGAAACATGGACGATAAATAGCTTAGACAAGAAGAGAATAGACACTTCCGAAATGTGGTTCTACAGAAGAGTGCTGAAGATTAGATGGGTAGATCACATACTTAATGAGGAGGTATTGAATAGAATTGGTGAGAAGAGGAGCTTGTGGCACAACTTGACTAGAAGAAGGGATCGGTTGGTAGGACATGTTCTGAGACACCGAGGGATCACCAATTTAGTATCGGAGGGCAGCTTTGAGGGTAAAAAACGGCGAGGGAGACCAAGAGATGAATACACTAAGCAGATTCAGAAGGATGTAGGTTGCAGTAGGTACTGGCAGATGATGAAGCTTGCACAGGATAGAGTAGCATGGAGAGCTGCATCAGACCACTCTCAGGACTGAAGGCCAAAACAACAACCAATATTGTCTAGATTCTCCAGTAATAATAAACATGCAAGGTGTACGATTGCTCCTATCACACCTCCTTTTATACTCTAAAAATCCACAGTGATGGCACATGATCACCCCAATCAAACTATTTTGTGAGCTGGATGTCCATTGTACTAATTCACCAATAGCCCCAAGGAGGATGAAGCATTTTATGTGTTAAACTGTACCCAGTTATAAGGGGGATATTTCCAGAGTCGGTGTCCAATGTTATGAGATTAGGGCTGCAAGTGTAATATTTAATTCTAATTACAGCGATAAATAAATTTTGCTGGTTTCCTAGGACGACGCGGTTTCGAATGTGAGGCGTGTGCCAGAGGAGGCATGTGGCCAGAACAAATGGGCTTTTCTGGCAATCGGTGGTTACAACGAAAAGTTCCAGTAGGCCAGCTAGTCGGTTATTGCACACAGCTACAGGAGTAAGTCCCAGCCACAGTGCCCTTTCGATAGCTAAACAGCAATCTAATACACAGTGTGCATTGGGCTGTCTCTGTGATCGCATGTGTTGCATGTATTCCCCTTGGAAAATTGAGTCATTCAATATCGATAACTGCCAAGTGTTGGCAATGAACGTGTTGATAACATCCTAATTCCTACCACTCCAATCACTTCCAGACGCCCTCCACGTCAGGGTGGTGCACTCTGGCGGACACACGCGTCCACCAAACTGGCTACGGCCGTCCGACCTCTGAGCGTTGGCGCTGGTTGCTCATGAGGAGATTGGCGAGTGACGTGTGGACACTGGGCATGTGCATTCAGGATGTATTTCAGCGATATCCAACATCTGGCCATGACAACTACTGCTACGGCCTGGATTGTGGTATTTTCTGTGTCTTTGTCCTATCCCCTAACACACCCTTTCTCCTCCTCCTCCTCCTCCTCCTTCCGAATGTAGTGGAGAGAACCAATTTAGGAATTCTACAAAGGTTTAAAAATCCAATCGCAATATCCAATCCCCGTTTAATCAATTTATTGTTGTTGCTTTATTGCGAGCACACATACCAGTCCGAAATCTCCTCAGATTTTCTATGGACACAGCATGCAGCTGAGCTGAAATTTGAAATTTTCAGCTACCTCCAGCTTAATGGACTTTCTATAAATGACTTAACTGTATCAGTATACACCAATAGGAGGCAACGGGAAAAAATAACAGTAGGGTTCGGAAATTGGGAAGCTGTAGGATCGAATCCCATCAAATATTCTAATCCTAGTAATCCACCAATAGAAAGCAACGGAAAACTGTCCCACACGAAGGGCATCGATTTAATTAATTAGACAATCAATCTGATGGAGATATTACCTCACTCTAAGAAATGCACAGGTGGGGTTTACTAGGTAAATGCTGCTTTGTGTGTGATTCGATCCGACCACGGCCAATGGTGCATGCAGTCCTAGCAGGGTTACACTACAGGACATGACCGGTTGTGAGGAGGGGGGGTGGAGGGAGAGAGAGGGGGATAGGGGAAAGAGAGAGAGCGCATGTGCTTGAACAGGAATTTCTCAGCAATCAAATAATAAAGGACAGCCACCATCAGAAGCTCTTTTGTTTGGGGATTACTGCAACGTCTGCTCTCATAGTGGCCAGTCACAGACCTGAGCAGGGTAGCGTGGCCTCCACATATAGTAATACGTGGAATGACAAGCCCAGTGAAGTGTTTGGGCGTGTGGGCTAAAAAAAAATTTCGAAGTTGTTTAATATTCCAAGTATCTTCTCACCCTCAAAGAATTTGTAGGGAATGGAATTTTGTCTATTTAAATATTTAAAGTAAATAAATGAACTATATGATATACACTGCCTTGTATCCCTTAAATTGTTTAAATAAAGAATCTTTCACACATTGTCTTGTGTATGAGAAACTTTTTAACTCTTTATTTGGCAAATGGTGAAAATAAAAAAAAAATTAAGTGCTTATATCTATTTATTATACTTAAAGAAATACAATTCAGTCAGTTTTAGAAATTTTTGACAAAAATTATGAAAATTATGAAACGTTGCTTACAAGCAACATTGCCAGCAGTAGATCACACTTATACATATCATAGGAAAAAGGAGTTTGCCGATAACCTCAAGCAAAATGTTTGCCGTACGTGAATAATTTAATTTATAAACACATTTATGCATTCCTGCTGCGTAATAGAACTGTTTTATTTTCCTTCTTGTTCTTCTTGCAATGGAATTTTTGGAAACAGTTCCTCTTTGGATCGAAGTACAATACTAGATTGCAACTGGAACACATGACTGTAGAATATTCAGAAGGACAATAACGACAACGACCTTTGGGACCATATACAGGCCAATGCTCCATATTATCAAATCGGACATCTTGTGTAACAGTCGGAGCTGTTGCCTTCCTACTCTTCTTTTATGGTGGTGGTTTGTCTGTTGAAGGTCTTCCTACTTTACTTTTACCTGAAAATATCAAACCATTGGCAGTATCTGCCCTAAATGACTTTGATGAGGTCTTCTTGTCCAGAGATTCTCTTCGAAAAATGCAGGCAAGCATTTAAAACACTCAGATCTAGAATAAATCCAAACCATCTCATGTACCATCGCCTAGTTTTCATTGGTACTCTGTAGAGCTCTATCAGCATACCAGCAAGATCAACTCCTCCCATGTGCTTGTTGTACTGACGTACAATACTGGGACAGGGCACATCAATTCCTTTTTGATTGCTGTCCCATCGTTTTCCTGTTGAGAGTGGTTGGACACCAAAAAACGAGCTTGCAAGTGTCACGATTTTATAGCCTGCCCACCTTACTAAAATGAGGTCTGAGTGACTGTCCTTCCTGTAGTCATAGCTGACTCGTCATTCAGTAACCGCTTCTCGTCATGTAGAGGACAGTTCTTTATTCAGTTCTTCCTTATGGTGCCCATGGACTCAATGTTTTGATGTTTTTTAAGTATGTTTTAAGTTCAAGGCTGTAAAATAAATTGTCAAAATAAAAGTGTTCCAATTCCATTATTTTCACGTCATCAGCAAGATCAGTTATCATCCCCTTGCCAGTATAGGGAAGAAAATCATAGACAACTCTAGACACACCAGCACGAACAAAAATCTTAAAACGCCACTTGTGTGGCTTATTTGAATATATTGGCGCAAATTACCTGCTCTTGTACCTTTATATGCAACCATCTTCTCATCTGTAGAAAATGCCGACTCTTGTTTCTGCTCACGGCAGTTCTATACAATTGACTCAAGAACAGGTCTTATTTTCAAAAGTCTGTCAGAACAGTTCACAGCATTCTCATTGCTCGTAAAATGCAGGTATCGGCGGAGTTTCTGAAAGCGCTTCAAACTGAAAATGCTGGTGAATTTTTCACAGTTCATTGACTGAGACCAATAGTCAGTCTACTAAGACATAGAAACAAGACCCATGTATATCAGAACACCGAAAAATTTTTCTATTTAATTTATATTGCTGTTTACTGACGTGTAGTTCGTTGGTCAGAGTTTAAGTTCGTTTCCTGCACAATTTTGTCAATTAGTTCTGAATCAAAGAATCTTCTGAAATAACCCAGTGGTGTATTGCCTTCATCAGAAAACAAAGGAGAGAGACTTTCTGCCCTAGCAGTTGTATCTTCCTTTACCCACATGTATGTGACTGCTTTTTTAATTTACTTTTTCACTTGACTGCCACTTGCACTAGAAGGATTCACTGCAGAAGGTCCTTGCACATGTTCAGCTTCTGAGATTTCACTTCCTAAATCAGAATCAGTGTCTGGTATAACTTGGTTATGGAACTGAGATTGACGCTCTGGAATCACTACAGCCTGCCAAAGCTTCGAGTTCAGTGTCTTCAGATTCACTTAGATCAGACAAAGCCGGGTTTTCTAGTGGAACTACTATTCCTCTCGCTTTTTCGATTCCATAAAATATTCTGGAATCCATTGCTAAAAAGCCCCTAAAAATAAAAATATCTTCTCTGTCACACCGTAAACATGTGTAATATACTAATGGCACATGTCCTAACTATAGGCAATGTTGCTCACAGGCAACATAAAAGTTTTATACTACTTACGTATTTCCAAACAAAGATTGAAATATTTCTGCTGTAAACTTACCTCTGGGTATATCTTGCCAGTAATCTTAGCAGTTTTTCTTCAATCTATTTAAATCCACTCTTTTAAAACCAAAATAAGACACCTCTGTTGCTCACACGAGGAGATCTCTGTAACACCACTGCACAAACTGCTATCTCGTGTGGAAAACCTTAAGCTATTACAAAAACTGGCGTTCGCAGTGTGTAAAGGAATGTTGCCTGGAGGCAGTAATGCCAGTGAAATGCACTGGGAAGAGTTTGTTGTCCCATAAGGCCAAGGTAAATGTGATGTTGCTTGGAAGCAACACTGCCAAATAAAGGGTTAAACAATATTCCGTACACTGCAATCAATTTTCCACCTGCTAGCCAATCAATTGGGTCTTTTTCCAGACAAATTCCTGGAGGGGGAGGGGAGGGGAACTGCTGGGGGTGTCCCAGATAGGGAGGGGTTAATTAATTGGTCGATTTAATTAATTAGTCAAATGGGCCCATATCATAAGTGTGCTTGTATTGCGAGACAATTTCCAGAGGGGTGGTGGAGAAGGAGGAGAAGTGGGGAGAAGGAGAGGGAAGGGAGGAGTATGGAGGGTTTCTTGGAATGACGGATTATCCTCAGATGGTCATAATCCACTTAGCAAAATAGTAAGTTAAGGACTCGTCAATCAAAAGAGAACAATAGGTTTTCCACTGAATGTATGCTTGATCCTGATGTAGGCAACCTGCGCTAACAAAATGTGCTGATCCTTTCCTTACCCAACTACTCCTGTTCACAGACAAATGTGAGTTCACTGGGGAGGGACTATGTTCTGAATTCGCTAAACAGCCATGTCTGGCAGCCAAAAACCCTCATGCTAAGCACATTCCGAGGCTTCGGTGCCTGTTGGATATTTGTTTGTTGGCAGGCATTCCAGACTGTCGTGTAACTGGGCCGTACCTCCTTCCACTCTAACTGGTCTTGCATATCTTATGTTTCTACAAAAGATATTGGGGCCGTTCTTGAAAGCTGTGCCACTGATTGCCCATCAGGAAATGTGGTTTCAGCATGATGATGCACCAACTCGCTTGTATCGTGCAGTTCGCAGACATCTGAACAAACGATATGGTGACAGATGGACAGGGCGAGGAGTCTTAACACAAACAAATGTGCTTAAGTGATAAACAGGTGTTCCGTTATGTTTCATTTCGAATTGTTTTGTATTGCCTTATGCGTAATTTAATCCCTCAAACAGAAGTGGATGAGTTAAAAATCGAAGTTGAAACCATTGTACAACTGAAACGGTACATTCCTGGGCATGGGTTTGTACTCAAAATATTCTTTCCTGTCTCCCTTCTACAAGTCCTAGAAGTTTGTCCGAACACCCGGCATTCAGATTTTTAGTTCGACTATCGATCGTTTATATGCTTGGACAGCGTTTTGTGTTTGTTCTTAGTTTTGACAATTATTAGCGAAAAGTGTTTTACCGTGGAACACACTTCAGACTTTCACACTTTAATAGACCTTTACTCCATTTTGTTATTCTATTTTGAAATGACAGCATTCACTTTAGGAGTGGTGCACTTTCTTTCTGAAATTACAATTACTCCGGAAAAGTAAGATTTTTGACAAATGAGAGACTGTTCCAAGATACAACATGGTCATGTACCTAGGTACAAATATCAGTTCAAATCGTTGCAATCGAGAAAAAATTTTGTCAGTAGTGTATTTCTCTATGAGAAATGTCTTACGTTATTACTCTACTCCACAAGAATAATCAGCAAGCGAAATCAATCGTTTTATCAAAAACCAGTTAGAAGTTAACAACGATCTGAAATAGAAGCTGTTGCAGCTATCACAAATTTCCCTTTTCGAGACAGGTAACTTCGTTAATACATTACATAAACTTACTTCTTTTGCAAATCTCATATACTCCATGGTGCAAGGTCTTCCGTTTGAAGGTACGAGATGGTTTGTGACTCACGAACTATAACTTATTCATCCACACGTTATGTAACTAGTCAAAATTTAACAATATTTTATTCACCACAAAATTCTTTAACCTTAGAACAGACAGTATCCTCCAAATATCTTTAATATATTACACAACACTAAATATGTAGAACTCGTTATATTTGCAAACCCTGCAGAAAACAAAACCTCAGGCCCCACAACAGCAGCAGTCGAAAATGCCAGGAACTACTTACCGCGTCCTCTAGTACGCGTTGCTTCATACAGTTCTAAAATCGGTGACTAACTGAAACACCGACCAAGAAAGAAGATGTGTTTGTAGGTACACTATCCTATGCCCCCCCCCTCCCCCTATTCTCATATTGTCATAGCCGGAGCAGCAGAAACCGATATTGCTTACATACAGTTGTAGTCAGTTTCGTATTCTAGGATCCCAGTCACATTTCTTTGGAATAGTAAATAGCGTTTTCAGGAGCTCTTTATTTTAGTCTCTGAAAGTACCGGTTCACATGCGATTAACTTTAATCTTCAGCATATACTCGAGAAATGAAGATCAAGTACTTTCAACTAAATTCAGTCCTTCATACAATAAAGCAGCCGCCACAGTGGTATGTAATCAGCTCCCGTGGTCTCACTTCACCCCAATAGACCCCGTCAGACCTTTTTCGTTTTCGATTATAGTGCTTTGCGAAACTCCGGGCCAAAGTAACTTTCACATGTTGTGTCACTGTCAAGCAAAATAGAAATAATTGCTGCTGCATGGTACAGATGGTAACAAAGAAACATGCAATGATACGAACATAACTGACGTTTTTGTTCAAAGACAGTAGTCACATTGCAAAAGGCGGAACGTGTTCTCCATAAAGCATGTGGTCACCAAACACAGCTGTGCGTGCTCTGTAACCAGCTCCCAAGCTGGGCACGAGGTTGGTAAGGAAATGTGGTAGAGCGTTCCATTCCTCAACATGTTTGACTGAGAACTCTGGATGGTCGCTGGACTATGTAGGCGAGCTGCGGTATGTACCCCAATGCATAACGACGTGGCCCACGGGGTTTAAGTTTGCCGAACATGCACTCATTCAAAGACCTCCTACACCAGTGCTTTCGATGCGATCACGCATTGTCGTTCTTAAAAGTACAGTGAGGGTCGCATACAGCCTGAAAAGATACGCATGGGAAACGAATGCAGTGTCACAATGCCGCTGACCTGCGAGTGTACCATGATCAATTTGCCCAACCAACGGTATGCCTCTCCAAAACATAACACGTGAGCGCATCGGAACGATTATATGGAGAATTCTCGTCGTACCCTCATATGGCCAGAAGTGGGAGCACGTAATGCACCCAGGAACGTCGCCGAATTTCAAGATCACTTACTGTCCTCCTGTTTTTGAGGGGCAAGACGACCCGCAAATAATAAATATAACCTCTTGTATTCGTAAGCTGTTCATCGCAAGGAGACGGTATTTGCGTTGTGTACAGCGGCCAAAATGAACGATCAGTTACTTAACACAATTCCCTCGTCTTGTATGATTATAGAGATCGTTTATTTATTGGCGAGAGATAGTGATTTCGATTTTCCCTTGGTTTGTATTGTTTCAAGATACAGAGATCACAGCTTCCGCAGCAAAAGGAGGAAAAAAGGTCATGCGGACATATGGCCAGAAATGCGTTCCCAGTGAGGTAGGCCATTTTGATGGCGAAGGTAAGAGATCATTATCAGAGAAGGTATCAATGACACTTGAGAGCGCACCAGACGAATGGGAATGTTCTGCCTCTATCAGTGTTCCAGCTGCACACTCTAGGGGGCGCAATGTTATCCACGAGGGCGGTGCACTCGCACTTTGTTATCAGGGGCAACGGCCGTGCACCGCAAAGTTATGTGCAGACTATGAACGTAACTATACAGCCGATTTTGGTAGGCTTTACGTTAGTCAAATATTCGAATCAGTTACATTTTCTGAAAATTTGAAGCAAACCATGTTAATAAGCCAGTATCTTTCACTAATACCTCATTTATCGCTTTCGCCGGCCGTTGTGGCCGATCGTTTCTAGGCGCTTCAGTCCGGAACCGCGCTGCTGCTACGATCGCAGGTTCGAATCCTGCCTCGGGCATGGATGTGTGTGCTGTCCTTAGAACTACTTAAACCTAACTACCCTAGGTCTAGGGGACTGATGACCTCAGATGTTAAGTCCCATAGTACTCAGAGCCATTTGAACCATTTATCACTATCTCTGTTGGTGTCTCGTTGTTTACATTGACAATAATTCATTAAGATCATAAGAAAGAACTAATTCATTGACCAGAGACTGTTGAATGACGGAAGTCTGTCACCTGTCATAATGTTTTTATTGTACACTAGCTGACAGCCGGCACTGTCGGTCGGGGTGTTCACTTTGCTAGTTTTCCACAACGAGGAACCTTGCACGCACACCTGCCAGTAGGCTCGGCGTGGGATGATGCGCTTGGCACAGCTGCTTCAAGTATCTGCATGCCTCTGTGGCGAGGCCTACAACCGTTTGCGCCTCATAGTTGAAAGCTGCCAAAAGCGCTGCCTGGTGTCACTTCACTCGACTTCACTCGACTGCACGAGTGGCTCGGCAGTAAAGAGTCCTACAACGATGCATTCATGTAGGCGCATTCAGCGGCGTATGTCGATACCGTCAGCAAAATATGTTGCTAACAGAGTGAGCAGCAAGGATAAATATAAACATTAAGCACACTCCGGCAGTTCTTCACACATCTTGGTGTTCATGACGTCGGATCTCCCGAATTATGTGTGGCATCATGATATAATTTTGTATGTGCCTTTCGCTGCGAATGTCTGCGAAATTTGTTACGAATCGAGTTAGTAGTACAGAAGCAAATTTCAACATCAGGCATGGTACGGCTGATTTTCATACATCTCATCGTTTATGATGCCGCACCTCCTGAATTATGATTGTTACCTGTCAGTAAGGGGTATGTGCACAAACTTTGGTCCATATCAGTCCAGTGGTCTAGGGGGAGATGTGCCACATACGTACATACATCAATTTTTTGTAATATGTGTGGGTTCTTTCCACGTAAACAGTGCAGTTACAATCGTCTACTGTGTGTATCTGAATAACCCAATTCCTTCTGTCCTTCACTTGGGACAGTTCCACACCACCAGTCAGAGACGTTAATCACACCTACCGTTATCTAAGATTAACACAGCTATTTCATGGAGACTACGAAAATATTCAGATTTCGTAAGTCCCCCAAATAAAAAATAAGAGTAGTCATAACAGTTGTGAGAGAACTAGTTCTGTATTTGTTTTTCGCATTTACCACTACATATTTCCCGTGTGTCTTTCCTAAAATACGCTCGTATAGCATATTGAAATAGTACTGTGTTTACGACACAATAAATTCTCTTAAAGCTGAGGGCCTCATGAGCTAAATGAAGAAGAGAGTTTCAACTACAGGGTGAGGCATAATAAAGAGCGATTTTTGAAAAGCTGTTAAATAAAGACACTTTTTCTATTTCATAATCTTAAAATATACGAAAAAGTGTTTTCTGTAACAGTAAAACGTCAGTTACTTTTTCACCGAGCGAGGTGGCGCAGTGGTTAGCACACTGGACTCGCATTCGGGAGGACGACGGTTCAATCCCGTCTCCGGCCGTCCTGATTTAGGTTTTCCCTGATTTCCCTAAATCGCTTCAGGCAAATGTCGGGATGGTTCCTTTGAAAGGGCACGGCCGATATCCTTCCCCATCCTTCCCTCACCCGAGCTGGCGCTCCGTCTCTAATGACCTCGTTGTCGAAGGGACGTTAAACACTAATGTCCTCCTCCTCCTCAGTTACTTATTATGGCGTCCGCTTAGAAGCACGCATTCCTCCAGCCAGACCTTGTACTGACTCATCACACTTCCTGTCGCATCCACTCTTTCAGGGCTTCAGTTGTTCAAGGTGGGTTATCTTGCTAAACTTTCCGCTTCAGATAACCCCAAAGAAAAAGTCACAAACATGTGACGTCCAGTGAACGAGAGGGCCATGCAATGTACCCATTTCGGGAGGCCATATCATTTGGAAACAAACGACTGACAATATTCATGCTTACTAGCGCAGTATGGGACGTTGCTCCGTCCTGCTGGAAACATTTACTCCACAACTTGCACACAATGAAGTGAACGATGAGACATAAGTTTTCTAAAACGTCTGCGTATCTCTGTGAAGTCACTGTTACAACTTAAAAATCGTTTGGCCTTATTATCCCTAATTGAAGACATTACGAACCACGCAGTAACTATTTCCCAGTGCAGTGGTTGCTGATGCAGTTCTCTAGTATTAAAGTCACTGCAAAATCGAAAGTTCTGCTTGTTCACATAACTGGAGAGACGGAAGTGAGCTTCATCCCTCATCCACAAACGGTTTACAATGTCCTGGTCCCGACTAATCATGACCAAAACTTTTAATCAGAAGCGGCTGCGGATCACATAATCTATTCCCTTAAGGACCTGTACCGTTTAGATTTTGTAGGGGTGAAAGTGCAAATCCTGGGGTAAAATCCTTCCTACCGTTCTCTTTGAAATCCCAAGTGTAGCGCTGTGCCGGCGAACTGAGCGACGAGTGTGTCTCTCAATGGCAACTCTAAAGGCTAGGCGCAGCGCAGCGCGCGTTTTTGCAATTTCACAGGTTCAAATGGGACCGCGCAAACTGCGACGCGACGCGACTGGGACGCGACACGCGCCTGCGCCAGGTCGCGCGGCTTTGTGGTAGCGGCGAAGTTTCTCGCGCCGCGCGTCACGCGGGTACTGACGGATGTGTGAGGCGGGGAGCGGGAGGGCAGTTCTGCCATATACTCACTTCGGCATGGCGCATACGGACAGTGGAAGTATTGTCCATCCGAAGAGTACGGCCTGTAATGTAAACTGAAGTTTTCTATCACTGAGAAGTGTTCTTTTTTTCGCTGTTTAAGCGCTCCGTCCATTTTCGTTAGCACGTAATAGTTTTCATTTACATACATATGTACAGTTCTTTTGTTTTGTTTATTCTTTGTCAAAAAACCCAATGCACAGTTCAATAACCGGTGAGCCATTAGCCACTGAAAGTATATCGTCTGCCTCCACAATGTTTTCAGAACGTAAGAAGGGACAGACGATTTACCGTGAGGGTAGTGAATAAGGAAGTAAGGAATATTATAAAATCGTGTCATCTAGAAGCAAGACAGGAAAGTAAAACAAGGTTACCTACTTGCTGCCTCTTATGCTGAAGTATCTCTGCGATCCGTTACAAAAAGTCGGAAAGGCATAATTTCCACAGGTATGACCCCTTTGCGCTCCTGGTAAAAAGCGTCCGAGATAGTAAAACTTACGTACTTCATATCATCATGTGGATATGGGTCTAATAAGAGACGTTATACTTCGTACATTGCAAGCCCGAAATAGTCGAGAAGCCCTCGTAAATAACGATGTTTTAATCGGCTCGTCGTGACGAGGAAAAGTATTTCAGTGGTTGCATACACGCTATCAGCGTTAATAAACTAATTACACAACAGGCTACACAAAGGAATTAGTGTCGGTACTAATATAAAAGTAGGAATATCCTGAAAGAGTGTGGTGATATGTAGAAATGTAATGGTGACAAAGGCAGATCTACTTTCATGACAATGTTTTCGGAACGATGTGAACTCTTCCTCTCACAAAGCACACTTGCTGGCTTCCGCATTCCTGTCGATCGATTTATTCGCAGCTGCTGACGATACACTGGCCATTGTGTTGTGCCACGTATCAGTTGTTTACTTTTCTCAGTAACAACTATTTTATTCGCAAACCACGGACTGTCAGTTTGGCAAGGCGTTGGTGAGGAACCGGCATCAGTAGTGTGCGTGGTATCCCGCCTGAAGACCACGCTCTTCATTACTTTGCTATTGCTCAGATAAAGAAAAGGAATAAAACTCCTTTGGTAAGTTTCCATTTCAGTCGCTGGTGTTAAAAATAAAATGGGTTGTGGGATTCAACCAAAATTCCAACAGAATTAGCGATTTATTTTCGTGTGAGTTGTTAACCTCTTCTCATTCGAAGAAGCAACACCATTTGCGAGTAACGGCCACACTTCTCTTGTTGAAGGGTTTGAGAGCACTTCTTTTGCCAAAACACAATATGATTTGCATAAACTCATTTTTGCAGCAGTTATTGTGACACACTGTTTCAGAAATCTGTCTCATTAAACAAGTAATTGGCGCTCAGAGAGCCGAATATCTTATCAAAAAACTCATTGTGACGGTTTGTGGCAACATAAGAGAAGAAATTTCATGTTTACTTTCATATTAGGACACTCTTGTCTCACTAGTTGTCGATAACTCTTAAAAAATTAGTCAGTGGAATGAAAAAAAATAAATAGGGAAGTGTAACTACTGATATACCGTGATAGATAAGAAAGCTCAGTGTGTTTACGACGTGGCAAAGTATGGTTCAAATGGCTCTGAGCACTATGGGACTTAAAATCTGAGGTTATCAGTCCCATAGAACTTAGAACTACTTAAACCTAACTAACCTAGGGGCATGACACACATCCATGCCCGAGGCAGGATTCGAACCTGCGATCGTAGCGGTCGCGCGGTTCCAGACTGAAGCGCCTAGAACCACTTGGCCACACCGGCCGGCGTGGCAAAGTACTCTCCTCCTTGTGTCGTCATTCGCCAAAATCTCGTTTCGATGTCTCGAGCGGTTTAGGAAATACCAGTGATGTAGGAATATTTCATTCCCGTGGCGTAAGATTGGAAGTGAATGCGCTACATGGGATCCATTTTCTCGAAATCGAAGACAGATGGAGACCTCCTCCTAAGTCTAAACCAAAATTTAATATGTTAGCTGAATTTCATACTCAGAAACATATGGTGTAATACGCACCAAACGCTAAATCATAGCGTCCCCTATTTTTCATTGCAAACTTTTTGAGTTTTGCGTAGTGACTTACTAAAATGTGTAGATCCCGGTAAGCATGACCATTAGCGAGATGATGGGCACTTGGCCAAGAAGTTTACACAAAGAGCTACAAGTACGGAAAAAAATCAAATATTTTCAGTGAATAGTTTCTGTAAATTATTAGAGAAAGGTAAAAAGGTGCGCGCGCTTCGGTTCTGTCATTGCAGAGCGTCGCCAGTCGGCGCGTGCTAAGTACGGTGTACGTGTCGCAATATGCACTGCAGCCGCGCGACTCGTGCGGCACGTGCGTGTCGCGCTGTAGTGTCGTGTCAAGGCACACGTGCTATACGCGTTTCATTTGGCGTACACGTTCGATGTTTTTCAGGCGAGCGCACAGTTTTTGGTCTCCCAGTTGGCGCCGTCTCCTCAATGTTCCCCAGCCACTTTTTAATCGCCCAGGCAGGTGCACCTGCCGATTTCGATTAACGCTGAAGTCGTTGCGGATTGCACGACGTGCTAGCTGGTACGAACTACCGTTTTGATAAAATGCTTTGACAGTCTATGTTCCATTATGACTAAATGTTATTTCGCGTCAAACGTAACTGACGCTATCCCCTGCACCTCTATCCGACGCAACTTGATTCACTCGCTTTTTAAAATCGCTCGATATTATATCTCACTGTGCATAAAACTATAAAAAGGTAGCACGTGCAAGAATGTAATGAATCATGAAGAAATCCCAAGAAAGATCATCGAAATGCCAGCAAGATTATTACCGAAGTAGACGCCTTGTGATTAACCGAATAATACTGAAGTAGCCAGATCAGTTATTCATGTTTTCCGAGTGAGCTACGTGGTGTGCTTACAATTTAAAGCCACAGTGGCAACAAGACGGCAGCCTTTTCTGATGAACGGAGTGCTCCAGTATTCATCTACAGACAAGAAAACGAAGTAAACGCGCTCTCATACGGCTTCTATTTGACTTTCTCTGCAGGAAAGCCACAACAAACGACAAGACTGAAAGAATACTTGCATTAAGGTATATGTCCATTCGGTTTGAATGTTTCTTGTTTTGTCATATTTTGCCTGATAAAGGGGTGATAGCTCGAAACGCGTTGCAGTATTAAATAAGTTAAGTAAGTGAACTGGTAGGAATTTCTGAAAAACCTGTTTGTAAAGCCCTGTGATAATATTCTTTTGTACTCTCTTTCGAGAGATGTATTCGAATCCAGACCGATTGCTTCGGTTTACGCTTTCGACGGCACCACCTCAGAATGGGTTTTTGATGTCGCCGTAGAGAACGTCACAACTACTTCTCACCTCAGTTGTGTACAAAACGGTGGGACCCCGAGTGAGTAAACAAAAGAGTTACGATAACGGATTCAGTTTTTAGACTACAATAACGCACCGATAACTGATTACCGCCCGAATGCACGGTTATTGGTTGCGGGACTGAATACACGCAAAAGATAACAGCAGGAACGAATCGCCTTACGTAACAGGTTAAAGAGTGACTGATACGGCGCACTCGGAGTGTCTCTTAAAAACAGTGTAAATTACCAGTCTGTGTGAGAGGATCTCTTGAAAAATACTCAGCCAGTAAGCAACTATGTCGTTGCACTATACGAAAGGTATCGACTGGCTTTATTACCTAATTCTGCCTGAAGTAAAACGTGTGAAAATGTAATTTTATTTACGTTTTGTACTCCTAACACAAAGTACCTCTTAGAAAGCCACCAAATGATTTTATAAAATAAGGGCAACAAAATATATTAGGAAAATACTTTAATCGGTCTTCATGAACAACTCCATTAGCCACGATACACTTCTGGCTACATTTATAAAGCTGGAACTGTTCTTCGGACAGATTGAAGCATTACCGCCACACTACTTCGGATGTCTGTTCGAATACTAACCACACAGCTATACCCAACTACCGTAAAGGCTACCTAAACCGTTCTGGATTGAACTATTAGTACTACGTTTTTTTGAGGATCAACCTCAATAGCCACGAGGCTAACGATGTAGCTTGGATTCTTATGGGAAACGATTTCGATAAAGGAGAAACCACGAATAGATCTTACATCAAACCTCCTCCATCCTTTCTGGTGCGATAGAAACGCTTGCATATAATTTAATATGCAGGGAACAAAACCAGATCTAGACGTAGGCTGGAAAAAAGTTAGCATAAATCAAGAGAACCACCCACAACGTTAATAAATATTGAAGGCATCTTATATTCGTCACTCTTCTTTTAACCTGTAGCGCAAAGTGTCGAATATTTCGAGGTGGGGCTGTCCATCAAAACAAGGGAAAAAAATCCATTACACGTGGATCGGGAAACGCATACTTTCTGTGATCTGCACACTTGTCCATAGGAGCCGTCCATCCTGATATCCGTTAATGACATTTCTCATATGAGGTGCTCAACGTGACGTTCCTCCAATGGCAATGTATCGCTCTGATCCTCAGCTTAAGAGATCACGCACTCTCCGAAATACGCTTGCTTGTTGTTGCGTCGAAGACGCGATCCTGTAGTGTCTGGGTATCGTTGACCGGCGTGGCGTCGGCTGAAATGTTACAAGCAATCTGGGTTGCTCCATCCATTGATAAAATAACACCACCCACTCCTTATGACGGAGAAATGCTGGAACACGATTCTCATCACTTTATTAAACTCTCATTACTATACTTGATTTTCACTATTGTGCCTGATAAAAATTCCAGAGGTTGTGTGTCTTAACTTACGTCACTTCAGCTGAGAGAATTCGTGGGAAACTCGGAGTTTGTTTCCCCAGGAGTTGTAGAACGTCCGAGGCACACAACAATGGGAATAAGGGAGGGACAGCCAGCTCACCGCTCAAAGCATTGAGTCCCCGGTTATGTGCGGCAGGGCAGCTACATTGGGGCCCGCAGGGGTCACGCGCCGTTTGGAGGAGGGTGGGATCTTCGGTGTTGCGTGCGCTATTGGCGGCTAGCAGGTCTGAGTCTCAAGACCCGGCGTTAATTCCTTAGCTTTCTGGGATTGTGACTCGCGACGTCGCGCCAAAGGTACCCAGTGCTGCCGCTAGGTGTCACACTCAGCGAGTCGGCACCAGAGAGGGAGAGAGAGAGAGAGGGAGACCAACGCCGCGACTGTGCGGCAACCGGGTTTCTCTCCAAAAATGTAGCGGCACATACGAATGGATGACAGCCAAGCGCAAAATCTGTTGTTGTACCTCTGACACTGAGGCAAGAACGTAAGATCAAATTGCGGAAAATGAGGTAGTAAACGAGTTTTGAAGTATTGTACGCTTACTGATTCTATAATGCACCTCCCCAGAGCTATTTACGCTAACAGTGTATACAGTTCTGTACAGACATAGTAAAAATGTACATACATCAAAAAAGTTTCGCATCACCTCGGCTCCAAGAGCTCCGGAACCTGTACACAAAATTGGAATTGAGATCAACATGAATATCCTTTGCACCCTTTTTATTGCTAATGAAAGTCAGGCATTGCATCTTGTACCACCATACAGGGACACCTTCGGAGGTGGTGGTCAACATTGCTGTACACACCTCTCCCTCTAATAGCCAGTAGCACGTCCTATTGCATTGATTCGTGCCTGTATTCGTCGTGGCATTTTAGCCATAAGTTCATCAAGGCACTGTTGGTCAAGATTGTCCCACTTCTCTACGGCGATTGGGCGTAGATCCCTGAGAGGGTTGGTGCGTCACGTCTTCCACAAACAGCCCTTTTCAATCTATCCCAGACATGTTCTATAGCGTTCATGTCTGGAGAAGATGCTGGCCACCCTAGTCGAGCGATGTCTTTATCCTGAAGGAAGTCATTCACAGGATGTGCACGATGGGGGCGCGAACTGTCGTCCATGAAGACGAATGCCTCGCCAATATGCTGCCGACATGGTTGTACTATCGGTCGGAAGGTGGTATTCACGTATCGTACAGCCGTTACGGCGCCTTCCATGAACACCAGCGGCGTACGTCCGCCCTCCATAATGCCATCCCAAAAGAGAAGGGAACCTCCACCTTGCTGCACTCGCTGGACAGTGTATCTTGAGGCATTCATCCTGACCGGGTTGCCTCCAAACACGTCTCCGACGATTGTCTGGTTGAAGGCATATGCGACACTCATCGGTGGATAGAACGTGATGCCAATCCTCAGCGGTCCATTCTGCGTGTTGTTGGGCCCACCTTTACCGAGCTGCAAAATGTCGTGGTTGCAAAGATCGACTTCGCCATGGACGTCGGAAGTGAAGTTGCGCATCATGCAGCCTGTAGCGCAAAGTTTGAGTCGTAACAAGACGTCCTGTGGCTGCACGAAAAGCATTATTCAACATGGTGGCGTTGCTGTCAGAGTTCCTCCGAGCCATAATCCGTAGGATGCGGTCATCCACTGCAGTAGTAGTCCTTGGGCGGTCTGAACGAGGCATGTCATTGACATTTCCTCTCTCTCTGTGTATCTCCTCCATACCCGACCAACATAGCTTTGGTTCACTCCGAGACGCCTGAACCCTTCCCTTGCTGAGAGTCCTTCTTGGCACAAAGTAACAATGCGGACGCGATAGAATACGGTATTGACCGTCTAGGCATGGTAGAATTACAGACAAGACGAGCCTTGTACCTCCTTACTCGTGGAATGACTGGAACTGATCTGCTGTGGGGTTTCCAGCTATTTTGGTGGAACGAATTATGTTTGCAGAAACAAAATAATATAGTCACATAAAACTCTCAGAGTTCATGTGAATAAAGTGAAAGAGCAAATAAATATCGTGATAAGCATCCTTCACAGAAATAGATTATAGTACTTAAAAATTCAAAAGGATAGACTGTATCTGCAGAACGATCTGCTGGTCAACTGCAAATGTGTATTGATTGCCCTTTTTGTACATACTCTAGTCACTGTGAATGTCGAGTATTTCTTTTTTTTCCATTACATGGAGAAACGAACATATAAAGCGCACCAGTATTACTGATAGAACCTTGTGGCAGATTATTCTAGTTCTGAGAGGACGTTTCATCGCAGCGCACTCTCTGCTGCAGAGTGAAATTCTTTCTGGGAACTTTATTAGTATAGACAAGTCATTTCACATGTCTGAATCAAATTTTAATTTATTTGATTTGACTCAAATAAAATCGTATTTTCATTAGAATATTATAATTCAGTATTTCCAGTTGACAAAAAGATACAATATTAATACAATTAAAGAAACTGCTGAAAATGAGGTTCTAACCTCGACATTGTTTCAATATGAAACTCAAATACTTACGAATAGATTTGTATCTAAGTGAGCCGGAAAAATATCTCCCTTTTTTAGAATTAACATTTTTGAGTTTTTTAAAATTGTCACGTTGTTTTAGTAAACTGATGTCTGGGCACAGATTTTCGAATTACATAAATGTACGTAAAGGAAATCCACAAGCTCCGCTAGCCACATAACAACGTATATATACGCTCACAAGCGTAAAATCTATACCAGCTGCTGTCTGAGCAGGGTGAAAGCACATACAGAGCGCATAACAAATCCGGCAATAACTCACGCATTACAGTCATTTTCACGCCTTGAAGAAGAAAGTTTTTCCGAGTCTGACATCCAGTGGCACACATAGTGACGTCACGAGTCACGACCCCAGGAAGCTCAGAATTTGACGCTCAGTGTCTTACCCGGTAACATCTGGAGAGAACTGACCAGTTCTTGACGAGGAGCGGCCTGCTGCTGTGTGAACCTGACCTGGTGGGGTTCCAGCGGCGTTTGCTTGGCTTGTTGGAAATTCTGAGTTGTTTATACAAGGCTCTGATTCGTCTGCTGTCATTGGACAGAAGTACATAACGTTTTACCTGATATGCTTGTTGCCATGACGGCCCAAACTGAGGAGTTGGATGTGGATGATCGAACACTCTTGGGTCGATCGTCGTAGAGGAGACTTCTCGTGCTCGATCGCTGAGGGGGGGGGGGGGGGGGGGGCGATCATTCTAGTGTTCTGCACTGGGAAGTCGTCCCGACAACTTAGCTCGGTCCACAAGTTCCATGGGGGCGCAGATCTCGTGTTGACGCACACATCTTAGTGTTACAGGCCCTTTGCTGTTCCTTATCCGTATAAACGATTTGCGAGACAATCTGAGCAGTCGCTTAGGTTGTCTGCAGATGACGCTGTCGGTTATCGACTAATAAAGTCATCAGAAGATCAAAACACATTGCAAAGAAATAGATAAATGGCTCTGAGCACTATGGGACTTAACATCTGTGGTCATCAGTCCCCTAGAACTTAGAACTACTTAAACCTAACTATCTTACGGACATCACACATATCCATGCCTGAGGCAGGATTCGAACCTGCGATCGTAGCGGTCACGTGGTTCCAGACTGTAGCGCCTAGAACTGCACGGCCACACCGGCCGGCAAACAAATTGCAACGACCATAAATAACGAAAAGTGTGAGGTCATCCACATGAGTGCTAAAAGTAATCCGTTAAACTTCCGTCACACGATAAATCAGTCAAATCTAAAGGCCATACATTCAACTAAATACCTAGTAATTAGAATTATGAACAACTTAAATTGTAAGGAACACACAGAAAATCATGTGGGGAAGGCTAACCCAACACTACGTTTTATTAGCAGGTACATCGAAAAAGTGCAAAGATGGTAGCATGTTTTGCATCATCGCGAAATAGGGGGGAGAGTGTCACTGAAATGATGGAGGATTTGTGATGGAGATCATTAAAACACAGGCATTTTTCGTTGCGGAGCAATCTTCTCACGAAATTCCAGTCACCAGCTTTCTCCTCTGAATTTAAAAATATTTTGTTGACGCCGATCTAGATAGGAAGAAACGATCACTAGGATAAAATAAGGGAAGTCAGAGCTCGTACAGCCGGTCGCTGTGGCCAACCGGTTCTAGGCGCTTCGGTGTGGAACGGCGCTTCTGCTACGGTCGCAGGTTCGAATTCTGCCGTGGGCATGGATGTGTGTGTGGTTAGGTTCGTTAATGTTTAAGTAATTCTAAGTCTAGGGGACTGATGACCTCAGATGTTAAGTCCCATAGAGCTTAGAGCCATTTGAACCATTTGAAGAGCTCGTACGAAAAAGATGTAGGTGTTTGTTATTTCCGCGCGCTATACGACATTTGGAGAATAGAGAATTTTGAAGGTGGTCCGAAGAACCCTCTGCCAGGCACTTCAACGTAATTAGCAGAGTATCGATGTAGATTTGGATGTAGATCGAGATGGCTAGTGATTGGTGAGCACACTGTAGCGGCACCAATTTGTCTGGGAGCTTACCATTTTATAGTTGTACACCACCGCAGTACCGTAAGATTCCAGATACGAAGAAAGGTTCTTTTCATTTTAGTCCCGACAAGGAACCACTACATAGTAAAATTCAGATTCGTAGGGTTTATTCACATTGTAATGACACATTCCGACGCAGAGACATACAACACCTTAAAGGCTGCGCCAAAGATCAAATTGAGAGGGATGTAGAATATAATCTCTGTAATGTTCATATTGGATTCGCTTTTGTTTCATACTCCAAGAAGTAGCTAAGAGACACTTTCGATTGTTGCCTTGTGGAGGAAGGACGTAATTTCGGACTGTGCGGAAAGGCAGCCATGTTGTTAGTAATCATGATTTGTGCGACGAGCAGAGCAAGTCTTATTGTCTTGTGAATAAATAATTTTCGTAACACTTCGATACTTCTCACTATTTTTTAAAGTGACGTAGCATTGTATTTCCTTGGTTTCCACCGTCTACGTGAAGTGAACCGATGCCGACTTAGGAAGGTACACACGGTCAACAAAGAGAAGAACATCGAGGGCGACTAATGAATTAATATTGTGGCAGAAGGACTAATGCTACGTCTAAGGTGAGAACTCTGATTAAATCAACAGTGACGTAGAATTCAAAAATGTAATTAATCGGAATGGTAAATTATATTACAGGCATATTTCACGCAGCACTGAATTTGTCCGCATTCAAGCTGGTCAATACAGCCCATAAAAAAAGAAAGGCCTTTCAAAAATTCTGAAGTTACAATTCCATGTCCACAATTTTTCCTCTTTACAAAAAACCAAGAAATTTAATTTTTTTATTTATTCCGCCTCAACATCGTGGAGGGAATGTGCAGCATGAACACATTATCCTTCCCTGGACATTATGCTTTTGCTGATTGTCAGTATTAGTCTAACATGATAGACAGTTAGTCTATTGGTTTTCTTGTGTACGAAGAAGACTTTTTGCAATAAATCACCAGTTCATTTTTTACTTGAATTTCATTTAAAGAATTTAGTGTTCCTTTCATTTGATTTGCATTATTAATTGTTTTTAAAATACAGTTATTAAGTAATTTTATACAAATTGTTCACCCTAGGACCTCATGTAAGGGCCAAATTTCAAGTAGCATATTTCCATTGTATTATGTATATCAAAACTGTATCTAAAGGGATTTGTCAGAGTCTAAATAGTCTCCGACTCTGGTAACGATTTCTAATTTCACATACATGTGGTACTGCAAGACTAACGCCTTGAACTGTTCCCATAACCAAAACTACAGAGGACTGAAGTCGAGGGAACAGGGGACCAAGGTGTGCCCCCTCCGCCCCAACCATTCCAAAAGACATGAAGCGTCAGCATCCGATATTCACACACATTGCAGATGAAATGTGACATAATGCATAAACCACATCGGTAGTCTTTACTGATGTGGTACCTCCTCAGACAAGGTAAGCAAAATGTTAACAAGAAGTTGACGATAATGAGCTCCATTAAATGTTTGGAGTAGGATATATGGCCCTAGTAACTTATCACCAAGAATGTCTATCCATTAGTTGACGGAGAAATGAGGTTGATGTACTCTTTGTACAGCAGCATAGGGGTTTTCATAAGCCCACACGTGCTGAGTATGGAAGTTCACAGCACGACCCTTTGTGAACCGCACAGGATCAGAGAAATAAATTCTTCGTCGAAAACAGTGGACCTGCAGCACGCTTCTGTATGGGCCAATGACACAACTATGATAGGCTATCGTGGTCCTCTGGCATTAGTGCCTGGATGTGTTGAAGGTGTTACGGATACAGCAATAGCTCAAGCAGTACCAGCCGGACAACAGGATGACTTATGCCTTCTGTTGGTGTCTATCGCCAAATACCCACACTGCTGTTGCACGTCTTTCGTCCAGAAAATCTGGTATGTCCTCCTGCATCTGAGGTGTGTGAACTGACTCATTCCGTCCACTATTCGCCTTTTGGAAGCTAGAAAATCCGTGTCCTTAAGAAGCCGAAAACTTTGGGTCAACAACTTATCGCATGGTACTCTGCAACGTGGGTATTTTTCTGCGTAGTGGGAACGTGCTTACGGGCTATTTCCAACTGCTAACCCATAGCAGATAATTATATCCGCCATGTCACTTTAGGAGTAGTACGCTTCCATTGTTAACAAGCAGAAGAGAAATGGAAAATTTACCATTCGTGCACAGTGCATTACAAATATCACAGTGACAGTAAACATTGCGATATGACTTACAGGGACTAGATGTTTGTCTGTGAATACATGTAATGTAGAATAACGTGATGCAATTCTGAAATGTACTTAAATGCCATACTCTGAATAAATAAATGCGATACATACTAATTGTTAAAAGCAATTTACTACAAAATAACACACACTAACAACGCTAAAACTATAGTACATGCAACACAACTGCCTGTAGATTACCCAGTGCTCAGACTTGTGTACACTGGAGTACGTCAATACGGAAAGTCACGTACAGTAGTGAACGCTATTGACGGATCATGGGTTGGGGTTCGGTTGTTTGGGGAAGGAGAGCTGACAGTGAGGTCGTCGGTCTCATCGGATTAGGGAAGGACGGGGAAGAAAATCGGCCGTGCCCTTTCAAAGGAACCATCCCGGCATTTGCCTGGAGTGATTTAGGGAAACCATGGAAAACCTAAATCAGGATGGACGGACGCGGGATTGAACCGTCGTCCTCCCGAATGCGAGTCCAGTGTGCAAGCCACTGCGTCACATCGCTCGGTTCACGGATCATAGGGGCAGCACCTGTGGCCATACATCATTTGTTTATTTAATATCTACCTTGCGTGTCAGGCGGACATATTCACACCCGAACGTCTTCAGCCACTATGGACAAGTGTAGAGATCTCACAAAGTATGCATTTCCAGACCCACGTTCAAGGTATTTTTTTTCTTGTTCTTGTGGTTGGTATCACCTATCAAAATATTTGCCACTATTTCTCCAATATTCGGTGTAGGTATTCCACCCAAGAGTCTTCAGGCGCATTTGCTCTGGTGTTCCGACAGATATTTTCAATTTCGTGTTTGGAATGTGTAGGTGGAGTCAGTCGAAATTAATACTGTTCATTACGCCTGTCATGATGTGCCACTGTCGCCGCAAAGCGTCGGTTTGTTCCCGGTAAAAAAAAAATTAATTTATTTTCAAAGCGGAATTTCACGTATCCATTCGGATGGACTGGCCACAAACTAGTCTACAACGTTTTTCGCTTCATCCATTTGTATTAACAGGAGCGGGAAAACTCTAAGAATAACCGATACTCTAACAGCGACAACAAGGCCCTGGCCCAAATTGATTGCTACCGCCGCTCTCCGTTTTCCAGTTTTCCTGCTAATACGTATCGCTAAAACGAATACCAAGCTGGACTCATCTCGGGCCGCTCTATCGAATGAGAATGTAAAATTCCGCTTCAAAAAGCATTTCGCGTGTAACGGAAACAAACCGAAGCTTTCCTTCGACGTGATGACCAGTACACGTTTGGACTGACTGCATCTACACATTTAAAATATCTACTGAAAAGCCAGAAGAAATGTGCCTGAAGACTTTTAAGAGAGACATCCGGTACATTTATACACTGAAGTGGCAAAAGTCACGGAGCACGTCGTAGCATCGTGTCGGACCTCGTTTCACCCAGTACAGAGCATCATCTCCGTGTGGCGTGTACTCAAAAAGTCGATAGAAGTCCCTTGCAGAAATATTGCACGCTGCCTCTGTATCCACACATAATTACGAAACGCTGCCTCACCTGTAATCGAACACAGGCAGATGCAGCTCAAGTGCGTTCTGGGTACTGATACTCTAATAGAGGTGGTGATATCTGGCATAAAAGCTGAAACCTTACTGCCTGCAGCCTCCTGTAACAAATCGTCCCGTGTGCTGGATTTTTCCACGTGTAGAACATTCGCACTTACCTTGCTCAGAGATCCGTCCTGTTCCGCACCATTCTGCCGCGAGAGTTCCAGCCACTCATTGTCGTTAAGTGGATTATGTTGTGGATCAGCGGGTTCGATTTTCTCCAACTGTGGTGGTCCCGCCAAGGCATTCCTATTCTGCTCACGGTCCCCTCATGAGCAGTCTCTGCTTTCGTGGTGTAACGTTCTCTGGCAGCATGCATCCAAAGTGAAAGTTAAAAGAACATTTCGATGTATAATGTTCATTGCAACAAATAATTTATATGTATTTCTGTTAATTGTATTTCAAAAGGACATTTAAAAGATAATTATGAATTTTGCTATTATAAATGATTATTCAAAGACTGTTAAATACTATCTGTGGCGGAGGATGTGAAAACCGCTACAGAAGAAAGGATATGTTATCAAAAACGACAAAGACTGTACAAAAATTAGGTAAGATATAAAGTGGCAATATATTGTAGTAGAATCGCTTGCCTTCTGCACAGACTAAATGGGAGAGGAACCCGCAACGTTGCATTAGGCTATTACGTAGTCTTCATTTGTCATAAGTCGATGATCGACGCCATTTGTAGCTGGGATTGTAAACGGTGTGTAAAGATTTTAATTGTTTCTGTTAAAATATATTTATCTAGTAAAATCTGTTTGTCACAATTACTGCAAAGTTCGCACCGGACATTACCCATTTTATTTTAGAATTTCCAGCATTTTATTGGATATCGCTGGCAGTACGGAGCTGCGCCGTGAGCGAGCATTCTGGAACAGCGGCAGATTAAAATATACCATCGCAATAACGACCACATCCTAAAAAGGGTACAGGTAGAGGTGAACGAAAATAAAAAAGTGTTTCTTTTCACAGCATTCCATACGCAGAATACAAAGAGATAGTAGATTTTATCTTGTGCATTCACAGGTGGATACAAGCTGCAGCTCTTTTAAATTTTCATTCAAAATTAGGAACATATCGTGAAGTGTATTTGAAAGTGGATAATTCTTCAGGAGAGCTTACAAATATAAAAAAGAATTCATAAAGTAAAGATAGTCTTATGCTTCAAAGCTAGTCGGGCTATATCCAGTAAACAAAAATCCAGTGCAACGTGAAAATCTTTGCTAAGTTCGATGGAAAATAATATTTTCATTCTTGTACAAACAGCAGTAGTCCTTGAATAAAAATTAAACTTGAATCATTATTTTGGGAACATTCAAAGAAATTCGTTTTTATTAATCTGCAATAGAATATTTCATACCTAAAGTAATAATCACAGATAAAAAATTTATTGCAACCTTTGAAAACTCCCTTTAGAAAAATTTATGAATGATTGTGCTGATAATCTCCTTTACGTTATTTGATTTTCAAACAGTTGAGCAAAACTCAACGTACTCAGACATTTCTCTTTACTTACTCTGATCATCACTAAACGGACTCACAATATTTTAGCGCAACGCAATCTGACTTATATAATCCCCACAAAAGAATGGCCCCGACTAACAATAACCTATACCTTTCATGAATCACTAACCTCATAAAAATCTTCCTTACTCGAACTACTGCAATATAGCGAGCGCCAGTACTGCCAGCTACATAAACGATTCTAACTATTGAAGGCACTAACTAGAAATCAAGTCCTACAAATTTACTCTGATGGACACACGTCCAGATCATCCGCTCTCAAAACTCTGTCATCTCTCTCCCCACATCCAACACTGCTGGCGGCTCACCTCCAACTGCGCTACGCTAAGCGCTGTTCACATCCAACTGCCCAACACTACAATAGCGAATATTTCAACAATGCCAACCAGCCACAGACTGCACACAGCATAATCAGTGATTTTCATACAGAGCGCTATGTGGCGTTACCAACATAAAAAACTAAACAGCCTACTTACACCTTTCATTTCTCATGTCCATCCATGTATATGTTAAGTTCAATCTCAATGGTTTCCCAATCAAATTAAACGCAGAAAACAAAGTTTAAAACCAAACGTCAGCTCCCGAATAATTAAAACAGACAGAAAGGCATTAAAGTGGTTTCTGATCCCACTGCTTCCAGGGTTTTGTGATTGCGTTCGCGTGTCTCTTCATTCCTGTACTGATTTGCCCTATCTTTTTCTATTCCCCAGTTGTTCCCAAATCACCGCCACCCGTTATTGCTATCACCACTCAGCTGATCCCAGCCCCGTAATCGGTCTCACTACGACCGCCCGTTGTTGTCGCTACTACATCTACATTTATACTGCGCAAGCCACCCAACGGTGTGTGGCGGAGGGCACTTTACGTGCCACTCTCATTACCTCCCTTTTCTGTTCCAGTCGCGTACGGTTCGCGGGAAGAAAGACTGCCGGAAAGCCTCCGTGCGCGCTCGAATCTAATTTTACATTCGTGATCTCCTCGTGAGGTATAAGCGGGGCGAAGCAATATATTCGATACCTCATCCAGAAACGCACCCTCTCAAAACCTGGACAGCAAGCTACACCGTGATGCACAGCGCCTCTCTTGCAGAGTCTGCCACTTGAGTTTGCTAAACATCTCCGTAACGCTATCACGCTTAATAACCCTGTGACGAAACGCGCCGCTCTTCTTCGGATCTTCTCTATCTCCTCTGTCAACCCAATCTGGTACGGATCCCACACTGATGAGCAATACTCAAGTATAGGTCGAACGAGTGTTTTGTAAGCCACCTCCTTTGTTGATGGACTACATTTTCTAGGGACTCCCGCAATGAATCTCAACCTGGTGCCCGCCTTACCAACAATTAATTTTATATGATCATTCCACTTCAAATCGTTCCGCACGCACACTCCCAGATATTTTACAGACAGAAACGCATAAAAATGGTTTTTGATCCCACTGCTTCCAGGGTTCTCGTGACCGCGTACGTGTGCCCCTTCATTCCTGTACTGATTTACCCTACGTTTTTCTATTCCCCAGTTGTTCCCAAAGGAACTAGGGTGGCCGCGTACGGTCAGTCACTCTGGTCTAGGTTTTTGACTGCGCCCGCAACTGGAATCGTGCGTTTGCGCACCGCGTGACTAGATCGTATACTTAGACACATACTCCCCCAAATCGTACTCGAACTCTTATTGCACCGCTTTAAATGCTTCCAAATCATCCTTTCATTTTGCAAAACGATGAGATATCAGTCCCCTATAACTTAGAACTACTTCAACCTAACTAACAAAATGACATCACACTGAAGCGCCTAGAACCTCATGGCCACACCGGCCGGCTGCATTTGGCAGCTGAGATGATGTGACACATGTGGGTTGGCATTATAGTCAGGCAAATACTGATCAGCTCTGTTTCTCCGAACGTATAAAACAAAAATTGATTAGCCTGTACCATGTGTTCGAGCAAACGGGCGGCGCTCGTAAATCCAGAATATTTAAAGAAGAGTATTACGATAATGTTGTGTGGGCTCGTGCAGCCTCCGACCAGTAGGCTGAAAGGAATGTGTGTGAGTGAATTCCTAAAGTACCAAATTGCAGAGATCATCACTTACACTAACCCCAACTAAGAACAACACACAACCCATGCAAGAGACTGGACTCGAACCTCCGGCAGGAAGGACTCTCAATCCGTGCAATGCGCCTCAAACCTCATGGCTACTCCGCCCGGCGCTGAAAGGAAAGCCTGCCGAAATTCCCTTACTGTCGCACAACGCCGCGATCTGGTCCTCATTGGCATGGCAGGTTCCCCTGCTAAGAAACAACGGACGAATCCAGTTGCGTGTGCTGGGCCACACTGGGGAAAGCACAAATTCGAACAGTTCCGACCAGGCATAGGGTGAATTCAGTTAACCGAATTCAGGAACAACTCAAACTCACGTAGTGAAAGGAAATGCTTAAAACAGAAACTTTGCCTTTCTCTCGCGAAGGTCTGTCCTCCGCCGCGAAAGCCTCCCGCAACATTGCTTTCCCTGTAATCGCACTTATCCTCGCGTTCCGAGTCCCTCTTTGCACTTTATTCCCTGAGGCTCCAACTCCATCAGCCCCTATACATCTACATTTACATGGATACTCTGCAAATTATATTTAAGTGGCTGGCAGAGGGTTCATCGAACCCCGCTCGACCGTTACGGTTGCAGGTTCGAATCCTGCATCAGGGATGGATGTGTGCGATGTCCTTAGGTTAGTTAGGTTTAAGTAGTTCTAAGTTCTAGGGGACTGATGACCTCAGAAGTTGAGTCCCATAGTGCTCAGAGCCATTTGAGCCATTTCATCGAACAACCTTCACAATTCCCTATTATTCCAATCTCGTATAGAGCGCAGAAGAAACGAACATATATATCTTTCAATGCGAGGTCTGGTTTCCCTTATTTTATTATGCTGATCGTTTCTCCCTATGTTGGTCTCCGTCAGCAGAATATTTTAGCATTCGGAGGAGAACGTTGGTGATTGAAATTTCGTAGGAAGCTTTCTCTGCAACGAAAAACGCCTTTGTTTTAATGATCTCCATCCCAAAGCCTCCAACATTTCAGTCACACTCTCTCCCCTATATCGTGATAATACACTTTTTCGATGCACCCCGTCAGTCCTATGTGGTAAGGATCCCACACCGCACAGCAGTATTCTAAAAGATAACGGACAAGCATAGTGCAGGCAGTCTCCTTAGCAGATGTATTACACTTCCAAAGTCTCCTGCCAGTAAAATGCAGTCTTGGGTTAGCCTTCCCCAGAACATACTCTGTGTGTGACTTACAATTTAAGTTGTTCGTAATAATAATTCCTAGGTATTTACGACCTTTAGATTTTTCTGATTTATCGTGTAACCGAAGTTTAACGGATTACGTTTAGCACTCATGTGGATGACCTCACACTTTCCGTTATTTAGGGTCAATTGCCAATTTTCGCACCATCCAGATACCTTTTCTAAATGGCTTTGCAATTTGTTTTGATCTTCTGATGACTTTATTAGCCGATAAACGACAGGGTCATCTGCAAACAATCAAAGACGGATGCTCAGATTGTCTCCAAAATCGTTTATAGAGATGAGGAACAGCAAAGGACCCTGAAGAACGCCAGGAATCACTTCTGTTTTACTCGATGACTTGCACCTCCAAACTCTGATAGGAACCTAATTGGTATACACTCTGGGCCAGAAGACATGCATTTATTAAGTAATTCAAGTTGCTTCACTACTCCAAGGATATCTACTTCGACGTTACTCATGTTGGCACCTGATCTTGTTTCGAATTCTTGAATATTTACTTCGTGTTCCTTTGTGAAGGCATTTCGGATAACTGTGTTTAGTAGCTCTGTTTTGGCAGCACTGTCTTCGATAGTATCTCCATTGCTATCGCGCAGAGAAGGAATTGATTGTGTCTTGCCGCTAGCATACTTCACATACGAACAGAATCTGTCTGAATTTTCTGCCAGGTTTGGAGATAAAGTTTCGTTGTGAAAACTATTATAAGCATGTCGCATTGAAGTCAGCGCTAAATTTCGAGTCTCTTTAAAAGATCGCCAATGTTGGAGATTTTGTTTCCGTTTAAATTTGGTATGTTTCGTTGTTTCTGCAACAGTGTTTTGACGCGTTTTGCGTACCAATGAGGATGAACTGCGTCGTTTGTTAATTTATTTGGTGTAAATCTCTGAATTGCCGCCGATACTATTTCTTTGCATTCAAGTCACATCTGGTCTGCAGTGAAATTATTAATGTGGAAGGAGTGGAGGAAGATGTTATGTGAATTTTTATGTGCTTTTTTGAACAGGTATATATTTCGTTTATTTGTGGAGGACTTGGGGGTCTGGGTACGTTCAATAATACCAGTATCCGTTTTAATCCTCGTTACTAGTTCAGGATTATTCCGAGTTAACAGGTAAAGCGCGGTTTTCACAACCTTTTACTATTCATGAAGTAAATGCTCGAAATAGTTGTCGGAGAAAGCGTTTAGCAAAATTTCAGATGATGTTTTATGCGTACCTCCGGAATTAAACATGTATTTTCACTAACATATCGAGGATAGATTAAAGGCACCACGAACTATATTTGTATGAGTCGGGTACGCGTTTGAAATTAAACTCAACTCGTCTTTGAACCTTTCAGCTACTGTATCATCTGAATTGGGAGGTCGGTAAAAGGATCCAGTTATTATATGATTCCGGTTGCCAAGAATGTCCTCTGTGCATACTAATTCGCAGGAAGTGTCTACTTCAATTTCGGGACAACCTACTTTGAGGTGAGCCACACGTTTCTTCAAGTCACGAGCTACGTATCGTCCCCTCTGGACCAAACCTGGGTGTTGCTCACAGTAGCCGGCAGTCTGTTGCTTTATCGCCACCGCCTGCGGCCGAACTGGTGCTCGCTGTCTCTGCGACGTTAACTCCCGGCTCTCGGCATCTCTTTGGAACAGGAACTCGGGCGCAGCAAAAGACGGAGTACGTATCGCGCTGATTCTCTGCTCTGCCTGACCCTTCGTGGCTTCCAAACGCCCGGCAGCCGCTCTCTCAGCTGGGGACAGTAGCTCTACGCGTTCACTTTGGGCAGCCACGAACGTCGCCATAACCCTGCTCTCCTGTTCTTCGAGCACTCTGTTTAGCGGCAACTGCTCGATTTCAGCTTCACAGACGCTTCTCGACGACCCTCGACGTTTTCGCTAACTCGATCGCTATTTCATCCCGTAGCATCTTCTAAAGTCATTCGCTTTACTTTCCACGTTCCGTTCGAGCTTAAGATTCGCAGCTTCTAAGTCATCAAATAGCTTTTCATTCACTTTCCTCGGCTCATTAAATTTCTCTTCAGTCCCTTCGTGAGTTCACCAACCGGCAGAGAGGTTGTTTGAGCATAGTGGAAAAAAAATTTGCATGCAGTTAATGCAATACTAAATCTAACCATAGTACATAACATCGTTAAATGAACCTGTATAATTAATCAATGGATTGTGAATTTGGCACATTAGTTCTACTCATTCCTCTCTCTGGGTACTTCGTTATCACTGTCTTTTTGTGCAGCATATAAAAATCAGGCTAATATTTCAAAGAAAGAAGCCGTTAAGAGCATCGAGTTGCAAGTCTGGCAGCTATTTGGTGCGTTCTGAAGTAGTTAGAGGACACACGATTTGAGTTTTCATGAAACACATTTATTCAAAAATAGCCACAAAGAATTATGGGTGGACATTCTGAAGATATACTTAAGTTGTGCCTGAACACGAAATAAACTAATCTGATCTGGCAAGAAGAAATTACATAGCGCAATTTAACTATGCATACGTGAGGGAAAAGAGAGGAAAGGGAACAGAAACATATGACTTCAGTTATCCAATCAAGCTTCACACGAAAACGACGAAATTCAGAGGAACATTACCTGCATTGCGTGCATGCACTAACATCAAAGGGGTTTACACCGATTGAAACATCTTGTTACAGCAAATACACCACCTGAGAATTCACGCAAGCATCATGAAAAGAAGTCACCTGAGTTGCACATCCAACTGTTTCAAACAGATGTGAGTGAAAATCGCTAAATGTATAAATCAATGAGAGTACACCACTGTAACAACGAATAGATCATGAATCACACCGAATTCATAATAAAACCATCAAGGCGGAAGGCCCCAATGATTCGAGAAACATATGGCCCCCATTAAACAAAGGCAGCTGCTACACGTTCCCACAAAACACGGAAATGCAGTAACGCAAATATTCACCCATCACTTATCAGTTAAAATAACACGGACCAACTATTGAGATTCAGTAATAGAGCGCAACGCTCACAGAATAAAGACAACTCGAGATCACAGCAGAAAATAGAACATGCGATAAACTACAATACATAAAAAGAAATATCGCACATACACGATAACACAAGTTCTGTCATATTCACAAAGCTTTAAAGCACATTAACTCAGGCTAACCATATCCCGTAGAGCGCATTGACACAACAATAGTAGAAAGGAACAAAGCAAACTCCGGACACTGACAAAATCATAGACTCAAGCATCCTATTAAGAGCAATATAAAGCAAGAAGTAATCGAAACACTTCATTCAGGCCAAGAGCTTTTCCGAACGGCTCCACGCATGAAGACCGCGTTTGAAGCTACGACCTATCTCATCACTGGCAGGAGAGGGCTCACTTAAGAGCACAGCTACATCCACCGAGTTCAGTCCGGAACCGCGCGACTGCTACGGTTGCAGGTTCGAATCCTGCCTCGGGCATGGATGTGTGTGATGTCCTTAGGTTAGTTAGGTTTAAGTAATTCTAAGTTCTTGGGGACTGATGACCTCAGAAGTTACGTCCCATAGCGCTCAGAGCCATACATCCACCGACAGCCACCGCTCGGCTCGGAGCGCATGGAAAGCCCACACGGGAAACGGACAATACCAACTTGACAACCACGAAGGTGTCGAACAGCACCGATAGACCTCTTTGCCCACGTAAGAGGTACAAAACTGGTTATCCTGTGCTTCTAGCAGACGAAAAGCAGCTCAAGTACCAAATGCAAGACAAACCTGAAAAGACACATAAAAAGACCTGGTCACACAAGATAGGCTAATGGACGAACTTTATAAATATGGGTCTCGATTACACATGGAATATAAATGGATCACTTAAGGTACTGACATACTGATGCGCAGAACGAGTTGCTTGCACTTAACGTCAGATTATCACTGAAACTTCTCAGTCCTTCTGGGACAGTTAGTAGAACCAACTGCAGACAAACAGAATCAAACAGGGCAACAGTCTTATCAAGCGACTCTACACAGACATTTCAACATATCATAAACACACTAATTATAATCCTTCATGCAGTGATTTATGCGTTTCCTCCTGTTGAGTTACGGGGTACTTTTAATGATATGAGCGTCCACTATCTACATCTATATGTACATGGGTAGACTGCAAATCACACTTAAGTGCTTGGCAGAGGGTTTATCGAACCACCTTCACAATAATTCTCTATTATTCCAATCTCGAACAGCGTGGTGGAATAACTAACACGTATATCTGTCAGTGCGAGCTCTTATTTCCCTTATTTTACTATGATGATCTTTTCTCCCTATGTAGGTCAGCGTTAACAAAATATTTTCACGTTCGGAGAAGAAAGTTAATGACTGAAATTCCGTGAGAAGATTCCGCCGCAACGAAAAACGCCTTCGTTTTGATGACGTCCTCCCCTAACTGTGTATCATGCAGTGACACTCTCTCCCCTATTCCATATTAATACAAAACGAGCAGCGCTTCATTGAAGTTTCTCGATGTACTCCGTTAATTCCATCTGGTATCAATTCCACACCGCGCAGCAGTACTTCGAAAGGAGACGGACAAGCACAGTGTAGCTAGACTCATCAGTAGATGTTACATATTTCAACTGTTCCGCCAAATAAACGCAGTCTTTGGTTTCTCTTCCCCGCATCATTTTCTCTCTCTTCTCTCCACTTAAGTAGTTCGTAACTGTAATTCTTAGGTATTAATTTAAAATTACGGCTTTTAGATTTGATTTATCGTGTAGCCGATGTTTAACGGATTCCTAGTAGCACTCTTGCGGATAACCCCACACTTTTCATAGCTTTGCGCTAATTGCCAACTGTCAACTTTCGAACCATACAGATATCTTTACTAAATTGTTTTGCAACTGATTTCGATCTTCTGATGACTTTACTAGACATTACCTACAAACAGTGATCGTAGATGGCAGCTACTCATGATCGCAACAGAGTTTCACTGGACACGGGGAGAAGAACATTTTTCCATAACACATCCGTCAGTAGTTCTCTTTGATGAACAGGATGTGCTTCACTTCAGCAACTGCTTCATTTCTGCACTACAATAGGGTGTCTCACGGAGACCTAGGAGCTATAAAGAGCTTGGAAAATCCCTGTCGGCTAGTCTCATAGTCTTTAAACCGGAGATGCTTATTTTGCTGTAATTGGTTTTGTGGAACCGAGAATTCATGCAGACTTTTCCCCATGGGAGTAATGTCTCAAACTTTCTACGCTTTGATCGATCCCTGGAAGACCAGTAGTAGGTTCCGAAGCACATCTGGAGGCATTCTGTAATCTGTTGACCTTCAGAGTGTTGATGAAACACAAAAATTGCATCGGGATTGAATACTACATGCACAATGCGGACTTTTCTCCATGGGAGTAATGTCTCAAACTATCTACACTTTGATATGTTCCTGGGAGACCAGTAGTAGATTCCGAAGCACATTTGGAGGCATTCTGTAATTTGTGGACCTTCAGAGTGTTGATGAAACACAGAAATTGCATCGGGATTGAATACAACAGGCACCATGCGGACTTTTCTCCATGTGAGTAAAGTGTCAAAATGTCTACGCTTTGATCGATTCCTGGGAGACCCGTAGTAGTTTCCGAAGCCCATCTGGAGGCATTCTGTAATATGTGGAACTTCAGAGTGTTGATGAAACAAGAAATTGCATCGGGATTGAATTCAACAGGCACCATGCGGACTTTTCTCCATTGGAGTAATGTTTCAAACAGTCTACGCTTTGATCGTTCACTGGCAGACCAATAGTGGTTTCCGAAGCACATCTGGAGGCACTCTGTAATCTGTGGACCTTCAGAGTGTTGATGAAACACAGAGATGGCATCGAGATTGAATAAAACTGGCACCATGCGGAGTTTTCCCCAGGGGAGTAATGTATCAAAGTGTCTATGCTTTGATCGATTCCTGGGAGACCAGTAGTGGTTTCCTAATCCCATCTGGAGGCATTCTGTAATCTTTGGTTCTTCAGAGTGTTGATGAAACACAGAAATTGCATCGGGTTTGAATACAACAGGCACCATGTGGACTTTTCCCATGGGAGTAATGTCTCAAAATGTCTACTTTCTGAACGTTCCCTGGCTGACCAGCAGTAGTTTCGGAATCGCATCTGGATGAATTATGTAATCTGTGGACCTTCAGAGTGTTGATGAAACACAGAAATTGCATCGAGATTCAATACAACAGAACCATGCGGACTTTTCTCCATGGGAGTAATGTCTTAAACTGTCTAAGCTTTGATCGTTCCCTGGAAGACTAGTAGTAGTTTCCGAAGTACATCTGGAGGCATTCTGTAATCTGTTGATATTCAGTGTGTTGATGAAACCCAGAAAATGCATGGGGATTGAATACAAAAGCCTCCACACCCACGTTTCTTTACGGGAGTAATGTCTCAAACTGTCTACGCTTAGATATTTCCCTCTAGGACCAGCAGTTGTTTCTGAAGGACATCTGGAGGCATTCTGTGATCTGCGGACCTTCAGAATGTTGTTGAAACACAAAAATTGCATCGCGATTGAATACAACAGGTACCATGCGGACTTTTCTCCATGGGAGTAATGACTCAAATTGTCTCCGCTTTGATGGTCCTCATGAAGACCAGTATTAGTTTCCGAAGCACATCTGGAGACATTGTGTAATTTGTGGACCTTCAGAGTGTTGATGGAAGATAGAAATTTCATCGCAATTGAAAACAACAGGCACCATGCGTACTTTTCTGGATGGGAGTCATGTCTCAAATTGCCTACGCAATGATCGTTCCCTGGAAGACCAGTAGTAGTTTCGGAAAGCAAATCTTGAGGCTTTCTATAATCTGTGGACCTTCAGAGTGTTGGTGAAACACAGAAATTGCATCGAGATGGAATATAACATTCACCATGCGGACTTCTCTCCATGGGAGTAATATCTCAAACTGTCTATGCTTTGATCGCACCCTGGAAGACCAGTAGTAGTTTCCGAAGCACATCTGGACTCATTCTGCAATCTGTTGATCTTCAGTGTGTTGATGAAACACAGAAATTGCATCGGGATTGAATACAAAAGCCTCCATACCCACGTTTCTTCATGGGATTAATGTCTCAAACCGTCTACGCTTTGATGGTTCCCTGGAAGACTAGTGGTAGTTACCGAAGCACATCTGGAGGCATTCAGTAATCTTTGGACCTTCAGAGTGTTGATGAAACACAGAAATTGAATCGGCATTGAATACTACCGGCACCATGCGGACATTACTCCATGGGAGTAATGTCTCAAATTGTCTACGCTTTGATCGTTCCGTGGAAGAACCAGTAGTAGTTTCCAAAGCACATCTGGAGGCATTCAGTAGCCTTTGGACCTTCTGAGTGTTGATGAAACACTGAAATTACATCGAGATTTAATACAACAGGCACCATGCGGAATCTTCTCCATGGGAATAATGTCTCAAACTGTCTACGCTTTGATCGATTCCTGGGAGACTAGTCATGGTTTCCGAAGCCCATCTGGAGGAATTCTGTAAGCTTTCGACCTTCAGAGTGTTGATGAAACACAAAAATTGCATCGTGATGGAAACAACATTCACCATGCGGACTTTTCTCCCTGGGAGTAATGTCTCAAACTGTCTACGCTTTGATTGTTCCCTGGAAGACTAGTACCAATTTCCGAAGCAGATCTGGAGGCATTCTGTAATCTGTGGACCTTCAGAGTGTTGATGAAAACAGAAATTGCATCGTAAGGGAATACAACATTCACCATGCGGACTTTTCTCCATGGGAGTAATGTCTTGAACTGGCTACGCTTTCATCGATTCCTGGGAGACCAGTAGTAGTATGCGAAGCACATCTGGAGGCATGCTGTAATCTTCCGTCCTTCAGAGTGTTGATGAAACACAGAAATTGCATCGAGATTGAATACAACAGTCACCATGCGGACTTTTCTCCATGGGAGTAATGTCTCAAACTGTCTTCGCTTTGATCGTTCCCTGGAAGACCAGTAGTAGTTTCCCAAGCAAATCTGGGGGCATTCAATTATCTGTGGACCTTCAGAGTGTTGATGAAACGTAGAAATTGCATCGACCTTGAATACAACATTCACCATGCAGACTTTTCTCCATGCAGTAATACTGAAATTGTCTACCCTTTGATCGTTCCCTGGAAGTCAGTAGTAGTTTCCGAAGCACATCTGGACCCATTCTGTAATCTGTTGACCTTCAGTGTGTTGATGAAACAAAGAAATTGCATCGGGATTGAATACAAACGTCTCCATACGCACGTTTCTTCATGGGAGTAATTATCAAACTGTCTACGCTTAGATATTTCCCTGTAGGACCAGTAGTAGTTTCCGAAGCACATCTGGAGGCACTCTGTAATCTGTGGATCTTCAGAGTGATGATGAAACACAGAAATTGCATCGAGATTGAATACAACAGTCACCATGCGGACATTTCTCCATGGGAGTAATGTTTTAAACTGTCTACGCTTTGATCGTTCCCTGGAAGACTCGTAGTAGTTTCCGAAGCACATCTGGAGGCATTCAGTAATCTTTAGACATTCAGAGTGTTGATGAAACAAATAAATTGCATCATGATTGAATACAACAGGCACAATGCGAACGTTTTTGCATGGGAGTAATCTCTCAAATTGACTACGCTCTGATCGATTCCTGGGAGACCAGTAGAGGTTTCCGAGGCCCATCTGGAGGCATTCTGTAATCTGTGGACCTTCAGAGTGTTTATGAAACAAAGAAATTGCATCGAGATTGAATACAACAGTCACCATGCGGACTTTTCTCCATGGGAGTAATGTCTCAAACTTTCTACGCTTTGATAATTTCCTGGAGGACAATTAGTAGTTTCCGAAGCACATCTGGAGGCATTATGTAATCTGTGGATCTTCAGAGTGTTGATGAAACACAGAAGTTGCATCGGGTTTGAATACAACAGGCACCATGCTTACTTTTCTCCATGGGAGTAATGTCTCAAACTGTCTACGCTTTGATCATTCCCTGGAGGACCAGTAGTAGTTTCCTAAGAACATCTGTAGGCATTATGTAATCTGTGGACCTTCAGAGTGTTGATGAAAAAAATACATTGCTTCGGGATTGAATAATACATTCCCCAAGAGGACTTTTCTCAATGGGAGTAATGTCTCAAAATGTCTCCGCTTGGATCGTTCCCTGGAAGACCACTAGTAGTTTCCCAAGCAAATCTGGAGGCATTCTATTATCTGTGGACCTTTAGAGTGTTGATGAAACACAGAAATTGCATCGGGATGGAATACAACATTCATCATGCGGACTCTTCTCCATGGGAGTAATGTCTCAAATTGCCTACACTTTCATTGATTCCTGGGAGACCAGTAGTAGTTTACGAAGCACATCTGGAGGTATGCTGTAATCTTCCGACCTTCAGAGTGTTGATGAAACAAATAAATTGCTTCGGGATTGAATACAACATTATCCATGAGGACTTTTCTCTATGGGAGTAATGTCTCAAACTGTCTCCGCTTGGATCGTTCCCTGGAGGACCAGTAGTAGTTTCCGAAGTACATCTGGGCTCATTCTGTAATCTGTTGATCATCAGTGTGTAGATGAAACACCGAAATTGCATCGGGATTGAATACAAAAGCCTCCATACCCACGTTTCTTCATGGGAGTAATGTCTCAACTCTGTCTACGCTTAGATATTTCCCTGTAGGATCAGTAGTAGTTTCCGAAATACATCTGGAGGCATTCTATAATCTGTGGACCTTCAGAGTGTTGGTGAAACATAGAAACTGCATTGTCATTAAATACAACAGGCACCATGCTTACTTTTCTCCATGGGAGTAATGTCTCAAACTGTCTACGCTTTGATCGTTCCCTGGAAGACCAGTAGTAGTTTCCGAAGCACATCTGAAGGCATTCAGTAATCTTAGGACATTCAGAGTGTTGATGAAACACAGAAATTGCATCGGCATTGAATACAACAGCACCATGCGGACTTCTCTCCATGTTAGTATTGTCTCAAATTGTCTACGCTTTGATCGTTCCCTGGAAAACCAATAGTAGTTTCCGAAGCACATCTGGAGGCATTCTGTAATCTGTGGACCTTCAGAGTGTTGACGAAAGATAGAAATTGCATCGGGATAGAATACAACAGGCACCATGCGGACTATACTCCATGGGAGTAATGTTTCAAACTGTCTACGCTTTGATCGATTCCTGGGAGACCAGTCGTAGATTCCGAAACACATGTCGATTCATTCATTAATCTGTGGACCTTCAGAGTGTTGATGAAACACAGAAATTGCATCGGGATTGAATACAATAGGCGCCATGCGTACTTTTCTCCATGGGAGTAATGTCCCAAACTGTCTATGTTTTGATCGTTCCCTGGAAGACCGGTAGTAGTTTCCGAAGCACATCTGGACTCATTCTGTAAACTGTTGACCTTCAGTGTGTTGATGAAACACAGAAATTGCATAGGGATTGAATAAAAAAGCCACCATACGCACGTTTCTTCATGGGAGTAATGTCTCAAACTGGATACGCTTAGATATTTCCAGGTAGGACTAGTTGTAGTTTCCGGAGCACATCTGGAAGCATTCACTTATCTTTGGACCTTCAGAGTGTTGATGAAACGCAGAAATTGCATCGAGATTGAATACTACAGGCACCATGCGGACTTTTCTCCATGGGAGTAATGTCTCAAACTGTCTACGCTTTGATCGTTCCCTGGAAGACTAGTAGTAGTTTCCAAAGCACATCTGGACTCATTCTGTAATCTGTTGATCATCAGTGTGTTGATGAAACACAGAAATTGCATCGGGATTGAATACAACATTCATCATGCGGACTTTTCCCCATGGGAGTAATGTCTCAAACTGTCTACGCTTTGATTGATTCCTGGGAGACCAGTAGTAGTTTCCGAAGCACATCTGGGGCATGCTGTAATCTTCCGACCTTCAGAGTGTTGATGAAACACAGTAATTGCATCGAGATTGAATAGAACATGCACCAATGCGGACTTTTCTACATGGGAGTAATGTCTCAAACTCTCTACGCTTTGATCATTCCCTGGAGGACCAGTAGTAGTTTCCGAAGCACATCTGTAGGCATTATGTAATCTGTGGACCTTCAGAGTGTTGATGAAACAAATAAATTGCTTCGGGATTGTATACAACACTCCCCATGAGGACTTTTCTCCATGGGAGTAATGTCTGAAACTGTCTCCGCCTGGATCGTTCCCTGGAAGACCACTAGTAGTTTCCAAAGCAAATCTGGACCCATTCTATTATCTGTGGACCTTCAGAGTTTGATGAAACACAGAAATTACATCGAGATGGAATACAACATTCACCATGCGGACTTTTCTCCATGGGAGAAATGTCTCAAACTGTGCACGCTTTGATCGTTCCCTGGAAGACCAGTAGTAGTTTCCAAAGCACAACTGGAGGCATTCTGTAAACGGTGGACCTTCAGAGTGTTGATGAAACACAGAAATTGAATCGGGATTTAATACAACAGGCACCATGCCGACTTTTCCCCATTGGAGTCATGTCTCAAATTGCCTACGCAATGATCGTTCCCTGGGAGAGCAGTAGTAGTTTCCCAAGCAAATCTGGAGGCATTGTATAATCTGTGGATCTTCAGAGTGTTGGTGAAACACAGAAATTGCATCGAGATGGAATACAACATTCGCCATGCGGACTTATCTCCATGGGAGTAATGTCTCAATCTGTCTATGCTTTGATCGTTCCCTGGAAGAACAGTAGTAGTTTCCGAAGCACATCTGGACTCATTCTGTAATCTGTTGATCTTCAGTGTGTTGATGAAACACAGAAATTGCATCGGGATTAAATACAACAGGCACCATGCGGACTTTTCTCCATGGGAGTATTGTCTCAAACTGTCTACGCTTTGATCGTTCCCTGGAAAACCAGTAGTAGTTTCCGAAGCACATCTGGAGGCATTCAGTAATCTTAGGACATTCAGAGTGTTGATGAAACACAGAAATTGCATCGGCATTGAATACAACAGGCACCATGCCGACTTTTCTCCATGGGAGTATTGTCTCAAACTTTCTACGCTTTGATCGTTCCCTGGAAAACCAGTAGTAGTTTCCGAAGCACATCTGGAGGCATTCTGTAATCTGTGGACCTTCAGAGTGTTGATGAAAGATAGAAATTGCATCGGGATAGAATACAACAGGCAACATGCGGACTTTACTCCATGGGAGTAATGTCTCAAAGTGTCTACGCTTTGATCGATTCCTGGGAGACATGTCGTAGATTCCGAAGCACATGTCGAGGCATTCATTAATCTGTGGAACTTCAGTGTGTTGATGAAACACAGAAATTGCATCGGGATTGAGTACAACAGGCGCCATGCGGACTTTTCTCCATGGGAGTAATATCTCAAACTGTCTACGTTTTGATCGTTCCCTGGAAGAACCAGTAGTAGTATCCAAAGTACATCTGGAGGCATTCAGTAATCGTTGGACCTTCAGAGTTTTGATGAAACACCGAAACTGAATCGGGATTGAATACAACAGGCACCATGCGGACGTTTCTCCATGGGAGGAATGTCTGAAGCTGTCTACGATTAAATATTTCCCTGGAGGACCAGTACTAGTTTCAAAAGCACATCTGGAGGCATTCTATAATCTGTGGACTTTCAGAGTGTTGGTTAGACACAGAAATAGCATCGTGATGGAATACAACATTCACCATGCGGACTTTTCTCCATGGGAGTAATGTCTCATATTGTCTACGCTTTGATCGTTCCCTGGAAGACTAGTAGTAGTTTCCAAGGCACAACTCGAGGCATTCTGTAATCGGTGGATCTTCAGAGTGTTGATGAAACACAGAAATTGCATCGGGATTGAATACAACATTCACTATGCGGACTTTTCTCCATGGGAGAAATGTCTCAAACTGTCTATGCTTTGATCGTTCCCTGGAAGACTAGTAGTAGTTTCCGAAGCACATCTGGACTAATTCTGTAATCTCTAGACCTTCAGTGTGTTGATGAAACACAGAAATTGCATCGGGATTGAATACAAAAGCCTCCATGCGCACGTTTCTTCATGGGAGTAATGTCTCAAACTGTCTACACTTTGATATGTTCCTGGCAGACCAGTAGTAGTTTCCGAACCACAGCTGGAGGCATTCTGTAATCCTTGGACCTTCAGAGTGTTGATGAAACACAGAAATTGCATCGAGATGGTATACAACATTCACCATGCGGACTTTTCTCCATGGGAGGAATGTCTCAAACTGTCTACGCTTAGGTATTTCCCTATAGGACTAGTAGTAATTTCTGAAGCTCATCTGGAGGCACTCTGTAATCTGTGGACCTTCAGAGTGTTGATGAAACACAGAAATTGCATCGGGATTGAATATAACAGGCACCATGCGGAATTTTCTCCATGGGTGTAATGTCTCAAACTGTCTACGCTTTGATCGACTCCTGGGAGACATGTCGTAGATTCCGAAGCACATGTGCAGGCATTCTGTAATCTGTGGACCTTCAGAGTGTTGATGAAACACAGAAATAGCATCGGGAATGAATACAACAGGCGCCATGCGGACTTTTCTCCATGGGAGTAATGTCTCAAACTGTCTACGCTTTGATCGTTCCCTTGAAGACCAGTACTAGTTTCCGAACCACATCTGGAGGCATTCTGTAATCAGTGGACCTTCAGTGTGTTGATGAAACACAGAAATTGCATCGGGATTGAATACAACAGGCACCATCCAGATGTTTCTCCATGGAAGGAGGGTCTGAAGCTGTCTACGCTTAGATATTTCCCTGTAGGACCAGTAGTAGTTTCCGAAATACATCTCGAGGCATTCTACAATCTGTGGACCTTCAGAGTGTTGATGAAAGATAGAAATTGCATCGGGATTGAATACAACAGGCAGCATGCGGACTTTTCTCCATGGTTGGAGAGGAATGAAGAAAATTGTGAAGTAGAGGTAGGTGAGAACCAATGATAATGCAACACATAGTCTGTGACAATGGCAAAAAAGAAGAGAGACGGTGTGTCAGTGAGAAGATACAGCAGCAGTAGGAAGGAGTGAAACAGATAGTATCAGTAATATAGAGCAAGCCAGAGACAGTGACAGCAAGAGGAAATACTACTACTACTACTACTACTACTACTACTAGTAGTAGTAGTAGTAGTAGTTGTTGTAGTAGTAGTAGTGAGTGAGTGAGAATGGGCAAGCCATGGTGAGGGGTATGAGTGATATATTAGTGAGAAGAGAACAAGTATATTTGTGTACCAAAAGTGTTGGGAAATTTTTGGGAAGGTGCTGGGTAAAGTAGGATGAGGCAGCTGGAATCAGATTTTTCAGTCAATTATTTATAAAGGAGCATACACACTTATTTGTGCTTAGAGAGGAGCATTTTCCCATTGGTAGATGAAACACTCAAAAAATATTACGTGTAACTGAAGCAAGTCATCAGGTTCTTCCATTTTCTCCCTATATAACACTTAAAATGCTGAGATGAAGTGGGAGATATGATACTGCGCAAAGAGTTTGACAGAGCACTGAAAGACCTAAGTTGAAACAAGGCCCTGGGAGTTGGCAACATTGCATTAGAACTACTGACAGCCTTAGGAGAGCCAGTCCTGACAAAACTCTACCATCTGGTGAGCAAAATGTATGAGACAGGTGAAATACCCTCAGACTTCAAGAAGAATATAATAATTCCAATCCCAAAGAAAACAGGTGTTGACAGATGTGAAAATTACCGAACTATAAGTTCAATAAGTCACAGCTGCAAAATACTAACGAGAATTCTTTACGGATGAATGGAAAAACTGGTAGAAGCTGACCTCGGGGAAGATCAGTTCGGATTCCGTAGAAATATTGGAACACGTGCAGCAACACTGACCCTATAACTTATCTTAGAAGCTACATTAAGAAAAGGCAAACCTGTGTTTATAGCATTTCTAGACTTGGAAAAAGCTTTTGACAATGTTGGCTGGAATACAGGGAGTCGTTTCTGAAAGTATTTGTATGGAGTGTAGCTTTGTATGGAAGTGAAACATGGATGATAAATAGTTGGACAAGAAGAGAATAGAAGCTTTCGAAATGTGGTGCTACAGAAGAATGCTGAAGATTAGATGGGTAGATCACATTACTAATGCGGAGGTATTGCATACAATTGGAGAGAAGAGGAGTTTGTGGCACAGCTGGACTAGAAGTAGGGATTGGTTGGTAGGACATGTACTTAGGCATCAAGGGATCACCAATTTAGTATTGGAGGGCAGTGTGGAGGGTAAAAATCATAGTGGGAGACCTAGAGATTAATACACTAAGCAGATTCAGAAGGGTGTAGGCTACAGTATGTACTGGGAGATGAAGAAGCTTGCACAGGATAGAGTAGCATGGAGAGCTGCATCAAACCAGTCTCAGGACTGAAGATCACAACAACAACAACAACAACAACAACACTAAAAATCTTGAAAACGGCTTAATGTTTTTCCCCATTTGTGTGTTATTATTAGTGTATCAAAGAAATAAAAGAAGAAACTACTCCGTCTTCATCAGTGACCCATTATAAAGTTAGTTAGTTGCTCATTCCATGGACAATTTTACATGACAGATTGTAATGATGTGGAGAAAGTCATTTTACATTGAAATTCCAAGTTAATTTGTACATATAATTACTTTCTGATCATTTCCTAGTTTGTGTTTTTTCTTTATTATTTACAAAAAGAAATGTGTGTTCAGATTTAAGTTAGTAATTCCTGTTCACCATAGTATCCTTTGCATCACATATATGATGTAGGTATTGTCATAATTAGATACAGCATACATACATCACAATTCTAGATGTTAATATAACTAATATGAAATTAACATTATACAATGTGTTTAAAAAATTTCATAATGGACTAATGGATTGGTATTAGATGTGCCCTATAACAATTCTGACATACAAGCAGTACACTTCAAGAAACAAGAATATACAAACAATATTTAATATTTACAATGAGAACAGCATGTTTGAATGACACTGAAAAGAAAGCAAGAGGTTATTAGTCATCAAGGAATTCAAAATACTCATCCATGATATAGAAACATTAATTTAATACTTAAGTTTTATTTCTGACTTAAATTTTTTGTCATCCATAATTCCCTTGATCTAAATTGACAGTGTGTTATACAGCTTTATTCCATAATGGCTCAACCTGTTTTGAGTTTTTGTTTTTATTTTTCTACATGCAGATTCTTCCTGATGTGTGTTGTACTTCTGTAAATCTGAATTCATATGTCAATTACTTGTGTGTGTACTTCTATCAGACATACTTTTGAATATGAACAACAATGGTACTGTAAGTATTATTAACTGCATGAATAAGGGCTTGCAGTGTGTTTGTGGAGAGCTGTATTTAATAATTTTAATGACATTTTCCTGTCATTTCAAAGTATCTGGAAGTGAGGTTTTTTGACACCTCAGAACATTCTTCTATAAGATGCAGCAGACTGGAAATAAGCAAAATACACTAACGGTGTACATTCTTTGCAACAAATTCCATAAATTATGCTCGGTGCAAAACATGCAGAATTGAGTTTTTTGGATATGTAAATGCAATGGCTTTTCCAGCTGAAGACATGGCCAGTGTGCATGCCCAATAATTCTGTAAACTTTACTTTCTCTATTTCATGGTCACTCAATAAAAACTGGAGGATATACTTCTCATTTCCTTTACTGTACTGTAGGTAATTTATTTTATTTAAATTAAATGTTAACTTATTAGGAAGAAACCACTGCAGCACGGAATTCACAACATTTTCAGCAGTAATAGATAAGGATTTTCCATCATCACCAAATTATGGTTGTATGGTCTGCAAATAACATCATTTTTGACAAACTGTTTGGGCTTTTAATGTCAATTATATAGATCAGAAATTATAGGTGGGGCCATGAACAGTACCCTACAGGACACCTGTTGCCACCCTCTTAGCATCTGATAGCCACTTTATTTTTTGCCTGTTTTGAGACCCTGTGAGTTCCAAAACCTGTGTTCTATGTTGTAGATAGGATTAAGTTAGTTCCTTGCCAATATCTTTGATGCTATAGCTTCCAGTTTCTAATGGAGTATTTAGTGGTTCACTGTATCAAAGGCATTGATAAGATCTTGGTTGATTCCTACAACACTTTTGTTATGGTCTAAATTCCTTCTGGCTCCTTCATGAGACTTGTATGGCTCCTGTGTTATAACCTGTATGAAAGCTGTGTTGATTACAATTCAGAAGATTGGAGGTGTCGAGATAGCTTATGATCCTGATTTTCATCAACTTCCTAAAGATTTATGAAAGAGATTGAAGGAGGGACATATGTCTGCAGTTTTCTACCTAGCATGAATACCCATTTTTGAACAGAGCTCTAACCTTAGAAATTTTCATCCTCTGTGTGAACACACCTTCACTGAATGAGAAATTGGCAGTATGTACCAGTGGCTACAAAATTTGTGGAGCAACTTTTTTATTTGTGACACTTGCACTTTATCCATTTCTGCAGACATTTTTGGCCTCAGACTATTAATTACTTCCACATTTCATATTCATTAGTGGAACTTATTCTCCTACTGATGCCTACTTTTGTGCTGTTATTTTCTTTTGTTTGTTAATGTTCATAATAGTTTCTCAAGTACACTTAGAAAGTAGTTAATAATGTAATTGAGCAATGCTTCTTTTTTTAGTTGATTGTTATCTCCAGATATAAGTATAGTCTCCTGTTCCTTACTGCTTTTCCCAGTTCTCTTTAACAATTTACCATGTTCTGCTTGATTCATTGTCTGACTCCCTTACCAATCTATAATTATGTAATATGTATGCTACATTAATTATCCTTTTTATACACTTACATTTGCAGTTTCATACTTTTTTTTCCTTTTTAGTGTCAGAAAAAATTTTCACTTCAGTGTAGAAATTTCTCAGTGTGTGTTTGTAAGTGTATGTGAGCTGACTCTCATGAATCTTTATAGACAGCACATTTCCAGATCTATCATGGAAAGAGAGAACATGTCATTTGTATTTGTTTGTGGCAATACGTATGCCGAGGATTGGTCAGTCACTGTGGTAGTAAACTGGTGGCAGTTTTCAGGGGAGAAAATTCTTTTGTACCTATGATGTACTATTGTTGTATTTACGGGAAGTGTGAAAACTGTAATAAGTGCATTGTGGTCAGATAAGCCTAGGTCAATGTTCCTTACTTCTATATCTGAGGTTTCTAGATTTGAAGATGTATTGTCTATGAAACTTTTTGAAGAGTTTGTTAGCATAGCTGGGATATTTATACACATGCCGGAAAAGTTTTGCATCATCCCAGTTCCAAGAACTCCTGAAGATAGATGTTGACTGTGGATATTGTATTACAGACACAGTCCCTTTGACTGTTAAGAGATGTCACTAAACCCACCCAAAGATGTATACAACCATGCATGAGCAGCACCTCTTAGACGGAGGGGCTCCAACAGCCAATAAGTTCGAGTCATTCCACCTGGAAGGTGGTAGACAGCTCATGTTGTCTGAAGTTCAGCCATGCCTAGATGGCCAATACTGTGGTTTGATCACATCCACTTAGTTACTTTGTGCTAGGAAGGGCTCTCAACAGGGGAAGTGTCCAGGCATCTCGAAGTGAACCAAAGTGATAGTGTTCAAATATAGAGGACATACAGAGATACAGGAACTACTGATGACAATCCCCGCTCAAGCCACCCAAGGGCTACTACTGCAGTGGATGACTGCTAGCTATGGCTTGTGGCTCATAGGAACCCTGACAGCAATGCCAGAATAATGCTTTTTGTGCAGCCACAGGATGTTGTGTTATGACTCAAACTGTGCACAACAGGCTGCATGATGGGCAACTCCACTCCTGACATCCATGGTGAGGTTAATTTTTGCAACCATGACAACATGCAGTGTCTTACAGATGGGTCCGACAACATGCTGAACAGGCCACTCAGGATTGGCATCACATTCTCTTCACTAATGAGTATCAAATACGCCTTCAACCACACAATCGTTGGAGATGTGTTTAGAGGCAACACGGTGAAGCTGAACACCTAAGACACACTGTCCAGCAGGTGTAGTTTCACTATGTGGGGCTGATGTATGTTGCTGCTGGTCATGGAAGGCATCATAATGGCTGTATGATACATGAATGCCATTCTCCAACCAATAGTGCAATGATATCCTCAGCATATTCGTGAGGCATTAATTGTTGTGGATGAGAATTCATACCCCCATGAATGACTTCCTTCAGGATAATTATATTGTTTAACTAGAGTGGCCAGCATGCTCTCCAGACAGAACCCATCAAACTTGTCTGGGATGGATTGAAAATGGCTGTTTATGGATAACATGACCCGCCAACCACTCTTGGGGATCTATGCCAAATCGCCGTTGAGGACTGCGACAATCAGGACCAACAGTGCCTTGATGAACTTGTGGATGGTATGCCATGACAAATACAGGCATGCATCAATGCAAGTGGATGTGCTATTGGGTATTAGAGGTACCAGTGTATACAGAAATATGGACCCCCACCTGTGAAGGTATAACTGTATAGTGGTACAACATGCAGTGTGTGGTTTTTATGAGCAATAAAAAGGGCATAAATGTTGTTTTCTATTCCAGTTTTCTGTACAGGTTCTCTACTCTCCAACTCTAGGGAATGAGGTTATGCAAAACATTTTTGATGTGTGTATTAGAATAAAAGTTGAAACTACATAGAAAATTAAGGAACGGAATTTTAATTGCACTGTGTACCAACATATTGACATTATAAAGTCCCAAGATACAATTATTGACTTTTTCTCACCACATAAGATGCTCAGTCTAATTTATAAAAATGTCTGGATCACAGATCTTGTTTCTAGAACACTTTCACAGCTGCCACACTTTCTATACCAAGAAGTCCCTTCCATACAGCCTAGTCATCCATGGCTGTTGCATCAGTAGTGATGAGCAGTTCCTCTGAAAATATGCTGAGGATCTCACTGAGGCCTTCACAGACTGTTAATACCTTCCCAGCTTTGTAGAACAACACATCCCCGTGCCTTATTGCTCCAGTCACCCACCACCTCGCAAAGATACAGCATTCCACTCATGACATGGTAGTACAATCAGGACTGGAGCAACCATATCATATTCTCCTTCTCCCCTGCAGGTCCGGGGTTTAGAGTAGGCCCGAGGTATTCCTGCCTGTCGTACAAGGTGACTAAAAGGAGTTTCACATGTTTCAGCCCTTATGTGATGGCCTCCTGTAGGGTTTGACTTCCATTCTTCAAACTTTTCTGAAAGAATGAGCCAATTGGAGAAGGGAGCCTTGAAAGGTCCATTGTGTCCTTCGTGAATTAAGATCTTTAGACCCGTGACCACACAGGCATCGTGCTGCTGATGCCTGCACTGTTAACTCCCTGATATGCCAAGGGGTAGATGTCCATCCTCCTGGGGCACCGGGACTCCCAGCAAAGGCCATCCTATCAGATGGCAACTGTTGGGAGGGCCCCTGGTCAGAGTGGGCGGCATCAGGGTGGATGACAAACGATGAAGCGCAGTCCATCATCTCTTGCTGGTGGTGAAACACCAGCAGTTTCTAAGCTATCACAAGCACAATTCAACACACAAAAGTACAAGTAAGAGCTTAAATGTGGTCCAGGGTATCACATTTCACAGAGACATTGTTTTGCAGTCCGAAATTGAGCTGCATGCCAATTTAGAGTGACGAGGTGTAAATTTCATCCAGCATGTCCACAGGGGTCGGAAGGATAATGAGGTTGCCAGCGGTGCCTTCATATTGGCCTTTGAGGGTGATACATTGTTCAAGAAGGTCAAGGTGATGGTCTACTGGTGTGATGTAAAGACCTGTATCCATCCCCCAACTCGGTGCTTTAAGTGCTGGAAATTCAGCAATATGTTTTCCCGCACTACTTCCAGTGTCACAAGCCAAGATTGTGGTTGCCCACCACATCACAATACTCCATGTGCACTGCCTTCCACGTGTGTCAACTGCAGAGAGCACCATTCACCTTGCTCACCTGACAGCAGGATTCTCCAGAAAGAAAGGAGAATCATGGAGTACAAGACCCTGGACTGAATGACCTACACTGAGGCTAAGAGAAAATTTGAACACATGCATTCTGTGTGTATGACATAGTCTTGCACCACCCCTACAACAGTTCTGACACCATGAGCTGTGCCAAACCAGGTCACCTCTCAGAGCTGGTAGACTCCCCTGCCCCCCTGATGTTGGAGAGCATTTCCATCCCTGTTGATCCTGCACCACCTACTTGAGGAGCAACACGACCCCCGCCCCCCCCCCCCCCCGCCCCCACCGCCGCCATCATTGCGCAACAATCAAGGCTGGAGCTGGAGAAGCGTAAGTGTTCTTCAGCTTCTCTCCCTAGGAAGTGGTCCCTTGGGTCACTCCATTCCTAGGTATCTTCTAGTGGGAAACATGCTGGCCAGGGTAGTTGACTTACACCTTCTAGAGCACGTTGGGTGGCAGGGGATACATGCGGACGTGCATTGTCCTGTTGGAACAGCAAGTTCCCTTGCTGGTCTAGGAATGGTAGATCGATGGGTTCGATGACGGTTTGGATGTACCGTGCACTATTCAGTGTTCCCTCGACGATCACCAGAGGTGTACAGCCAGTGTAAGAGATTGCTCCCCACACCATGATGCTGGGTGTTGGCCCTGTGTGCCTCGGTCGTATGCAGTCCTGATTGTGGCGCTCACCTGCACGGCACCAAACACGCATACGACCATCATTGGCACCATGGCAGAAGCTACTCTCATCGCTGAAGACGACACATCTCCATTCGTCCCTCCATTCACGCCTGTCGCGACACCTCTGGAGGCTGGCAGCACGATGTTGGGGCGTGAGCGGAAGACGGCCTAACGGTGTGCGGGACCGTAGCCCAGCTTCATGGAGACGGTTGCGAATGGTCCTCGCCGATACCCCAGGAGCAACAGTGTCCCTAATTTGATGGAAGTGGCGGTGCGGTCCCCTACGGCACTGCGTAGGATCCTATGGTCTTGGCGTGCATCCGTGCATCGCTGCGGTCCGGTCCCAGGTTGACGGGCATGTGCACCTTCTGCCGACCACTGGCGACAACATCAATGTACTGTGGAGACCTCACGCCCCACGTGTTGAGCAATTCGGCGGTATGTCCACCCGGCCTCCCGCATGCCCACTATACGCCCTCGCTCAACGTCCGTCAACTGCACATACGGTTCACGTCCATGCTGTCGCGGCATGCTACCAGTGTTAAAGACTGCAATGGAGCTCCGTATGCCACGGCAAACTGGTTGACACTGACGGCGGCGATGCACAAATGCTGCGCAGCTAGCGCCATTCGACGGCTAACACCACGGTTCCTGGTGTGTCCACTGTGCCGTGCGTGTGATCATTGCTTGTACAGCCCTCTCGCAGTGTCCGGAGCAAGTATGGTGCGTCTGACACACCGGTGTCAATGTGTTCTTTTTTCCATTTCCAGGAGTGTAGATCTCACTAGACCCTCTCACATGATGGATATAAACTATTCAGGCAATAAATCAGTGGAAGCAGGTGACTGTGAGCCGTACAGTGCTTCACTGAATTTTCCGTGCCTTCCCAGTCTCACGATGTCATCGTCCAGTGGAACTGTGGTGGTTTTATCCACTGCCTGGCTGAGCTACAGCAACTGTTGAGGTTTAAACCTGGTATCTGCATTGCCCTCCAGGAAACCTGGTTCCCTGCCCTCCGTCACTATAAGGCATATTACAGCAACCACAGTGACTATAATCGATTGACAGGTGGAGTTTGCGTTTATGTTCTAAACTCAGTCTGTAGTGAACATGTGCCCCTTCAAAACTCTCTTGAAGCTGTGGCTGTCAGAATAAACATGATGCACGAAATAACTGTCTGCAATGTGTATCTTCATCTAGATGGTGCAGTACCCCTGAATGTATTAGCTGCACTAATTATTAAACTGCCTAAACCTTTCCTTCCTCGGGAGATTTTAATGCCCATAACCCCTTGTGGGGTGGTACCATAGTTACTGGGCGAGGCAGAGTTGTCGAAATTTACTGTTGCAATTTGACCTCTGACTCTTAAATACTGGGGCCACCACATGCTTCAGTGTGGCTCATGGGAGTTACTCAGCCATTGACGTATCAATCTGCAGCCCAGGACATCTCCCATCTATCCACTGAAGGGCACATGACTACCTGTGTGGTAGTGAGCACTTCCCCATCTTCCTGGCAGTGCCCCAGCATCAGGCACACAGATGCCTGCCCAGATGGGCTTTGAACAAGGCTAACTGGGTAACTTTCACCTTAGCTGTCACCGTTGAATCTCCCCCATATTGTAACATCGATGTGATGGTTGAGCAGATGACTAGCACAATTGTTTCTGTCACAGAAAACGGAATCCCTCGCTCTTTAGGGTGCCCAAGGAGTAAGGCAGTCACTTGGTGGTCGCCGCAAATCATTCAGGCAATTGAGGAGTGTCTGCATGCTTTACAGCCCGTAAGTGGCACCCTTCCCTGGAGCACATCATAGTCTTTAAATGGCTCCGTGCCAGTGTTCGCTACCTTATCGAACAACAGAAGGAGTGGTGTTGGGAGAGATAAGTCTCCACCATTGGAGGCCACATGTCTTCCAAAGTCTGGAAAAAGATCAAATGTCTCTTTGGGTACCAAGTCTCAATGGCTGTCCCTGGTGTTACCATAAATGGCGAGTTATGTACCGACACAAATGTGATTGCCAGGCACTTTGCCGGGCACTGCATTGGATAATCACCCCCCAAGGTTTCGCACACTGGAATGGTGGCTGAAAGGTAATGTACTCTAATGCACTACATGCTGTGGTGAATCCTATAATGCCCCATTTACAAAGTGGAAGCTCTTCAGTGCTCTTGCACATTGCACCGACACAGTTCCTGGGCCTGACCGCACCCACAGCCAGGTGATTAAACATATCTCATCTGACTGCAAGTGACATATAATCATCATCTTCAACCGGCTATGGTGAGATTGTCTAAAAACTCACTTGATGTTGACAGCTATCACCCAATCTGCCTCAACAATGTTCCTAAAAAGCAATGCCACAAGAGTGAGAATAAAACGGATGAAATGTGTAACACAAAACAGAAAGAAAGGAAAAGCCACAAGAATGAAGGGCACACTATGAACACTAAAAGGAACAAAAGAGGACAAGAAAACAACAGAAGAGAGTAAAACATGAAAGCAGATTACAGTGGCTGGCAACCACGAGGATAGAAAGGCAAAGCCAGTGACTCTGCAACACATTAAAATCTCAACCGTACAGCACTAGGCTGGAGGACACAGAGGGTCAAAGGATACACTAAACCCTACATATAAGTATAAAACCCACTCTCACGGATAAAATGTAAAACTAAAACTGCTGTGGAGTCACTGTGTCCAACACCGAAGGCAGGTTGGAGGGAAAGTTGACAGTCGGTCACAGAGCGGCTAAATGTGAGTAGTCCAGGAAGAGGTGGACAACTGTCATTTGGAAGCCACAGCGAGACTTAGGTGGCTTCTCGCAACAGAGTAGTTAACCATGCATTAGCCTCATATAGTCAATGCAGAGCCGGCAGAGGATGACTGATTCCCTGGGAGAGGCCTGCCTGGAAGACTTCCACACATTCATAGCCTCCTTAATGGCATGCAGTTTGTTGCGTGTGCTGTTATGCCATTCCATCTCCCAAAGCCAGAAAACCCCATGGTGTAAGACAGAATGTAGGTCAGCTTCAGAGAATGCCTATCTCCAGAAGCAGTTTCCACGTCGCCTGTTTGGGAGCCATTCCGTGGTTTTTCAGTGGACCCCAGGACACGTCATTATCCCTGGCCATGAACTTGCTGATAGGCACATGTGAGAAAACGCAAATCACCAAAATGTAAGTAGTTACTCTTTTTAAAAAAAATTGTGAATTTAACTGTTTAATAATATAAAACTAACACAACTGTATCGTTATAAATCCCACTGATGATACCTTAGAACAGGAGAATGTGAAAAGTGTATGGGATAAATAAAGTAACTAGCAGCAGGATAAGGCAGCTTTATTTACAAAACAAATTTTTATATGCTTGCTGCAGAGGATGGCCACACAAACAGACTTGTTATTCATGCCATGCCAGGCATTTCCACATGGCCCATACCAGAAATTCAGAAGATTCATCTGAACATCCATAAAACAATACAACGCACAAAATTCAACAACATATGCAAATGTAACAATCTGGTACCTAAATAATCAATGTAAAAATTAAAAACACTTCAACCACCACGCAAAAAGCAATGCATTCTGCTCAGAAAATATGGTTAAAATACGAGATAAAATCCCTAAGACTCTAAAAAACAAGAGTTAAATTATGAGTTGTATAAGACATATTTACAACTCGCAGACACCATAAATCATATGAAACTTTTCTCCCATCTGGTCAACAGGGTCGAAAAGCTTTCAAAACTGGTGCACAAAGAATAGAAACAGTTAATAGAAGAAAGATCAACCTACTCAAAAAACTCCAGTTACAACATATTACCTTTACTCACACACACAAATTCTACCCAAGATTAGTGAACCTTACGGACACACTGTTAAACAGTAAAGAAAGACAGCTGTTGGAGAAAGGATGAAAATACAATGTAAATTTAGAAAAAGATGAAGGTTCCTTAGGAAATCTAATTATAGAAGCATAAAGTGTTTTGACAAGGGATGATAGGAATGAAAATAGCAGTGTCAGCATTGGATTAACTAGAGAACCAGTAAAAAAAGAAATCCAGAATATAATAACCAGCATCCAAATGCAACAACACAAAAACAACAAAAACTCAGATCTGCAACACTAGGATAAACTAGGAAAAAACTACAAAAACAAAATGTTATCTTTTTAAAATAATAATTCCAATCCCAAAGAAAGCAGGTGTTGACAGATGAGAAAATTACCAAACAATCAGTTTAATACGTGACAGCTGCAAAATACTAACACGAAAGTTTTACAGACGAATGGAAAAACTAGTAGAAGCCGACCTCGGGGAAGATCAGTTTGGATTCCGTAGAAATACTGGAACACATGAGGCAATACTGACCTTACGACTTATCTTAGAAGAAAGATTAAGGAAAGGCAAACCTATGTTTCTAGCATTTGTAGACTTAGAGAAACTTTTGACAATGTTGATTGGAATACTCTCTTTCAAATTCTAAAGGTGGCAGGGGTAAAATACAGGGAGCGAAAGGCTATTTGCAATTTGTACAGAAACCAGATGGCAGTCATAAGAGTCGAGGGGCATAAAAGGGAAGCAGTGGTTGGGAAGGGAGTGAGACAGGGTTGTAGCCTCTCACTGATGTTATTCAATCTGTATATTGAGCAAGAAGTAAAGGAAACAAAAGAAAAATTCAGAGTAGGTATTAAAATCCATGGCAAAGTAATAAAAACTTTGAGGTACGCCGATGACATTGTAATTCTGTCAGAGTCAGCAAAGGACTTGGAAGAGCAGTTGAATGGAATGGACAGTGTCCTGAAACGAGGATATAAGATGAACATCAACAAAAGCAAAATGAGGATAAAGGAATGTAGTCGAATAAAGTTGGGTGATGCTGAGGGAAATAGATTAGGAAATGAGACACTTAGAGTAGTAAATGAGTTTTGCTATTTGGGGAGCAAAATAACTGATGATGGTTGAAGTAGAGAGGATATAAAATGTAGACTGGCAATGGCACGGAGAGCGTTTATAAAGAAGAGAAATTTGTTAACATCGAGTATAGATTTAAGTGTCAGGAACTCTTTCCTGAAAGTATTTGTATAAAGTGTAGCCATGTATGGAAGTGAAACATGGATGATAACTAGTTTGGACAAGAAGAGAATAGAAGCTTTCGAAATGTGGTGCTAGAGAAGAATGCTGAAGATTAGATGGGTAGATCACATAACTAATGAGAAGGTATTGAATAGGATTGGGGAGAAGAGAAGTTGTGGCACAACTTGACTAGAAGAAGGGATCCGTTGGTAGGACATGTTCTGAGGCATCAAGGGATCACCAATGTAGTATTGGAGGGCAGCGTGGAGGGTAAAAATCATAGAGGGAGACCAAGAGAAGAATACACTCAGCAGATTCAGAAGGATGTAGGTTGCAGTAGGTACTGGGAGATGGAGAAGCTTGCACAGGATAGAGTAGCATGGAGAGCTGCATCAAACCAGTCTCAGGACTGAAGACCACAACAACATCAACAACAACAACATTTTAAAAGGAGACAAGGGGACCACAATATTACTGATACACCAAGAACAATACATTGACAAAACACAAGAAATCATTTTACAAAATAGCATTACAAATTTAAAATCAGACATGACATTCAGATTAAAGACAAAAGTAAAAAAAAAAAAAAAAAAAAACACTCTGAAAAATATTGACATCATACTGGATAACATGGAGAAAAGAAAGTTGTCATAGATCAGTCCCACTGCGCTGGTTCTCCAAAGCCAACCAAAAATCCACAAACCGAATCTTCTGTGAGGCCAATACTGGATGTTAGAAAATCCCCCCACATTAAAGCTTGCAGGATACATGTTAAAATTTCTGTCTGAAAATTTCAAATTACAAGAAGACAGAACTATTAAAAACACTTCACAGCAAATACAACGAACAAAAGATATAACCCTCCTTTCATTTGTTATAGAAAACATGTATTGCAACATACCAGTACCAGAAATAGTTCAAATGGCTCTGAGCACTATGGGACTTAACATCTGAAGTCATCAGTCCCCTAGATCTTAGAGCTACTTTAACCTAACTAACCTAAGGACAACACACACACAGTCATTCCTGAGGCAGGATTCGAAACTGCAACCTTAGTGGCTGCGTGGTTCCTGACTGATGCGCCTAGAATTGCTTGGTCACACCGGCCAGGAGTACCAGAAGTAATAGAAATTATACATAAGTACCTGAAAACTTATAGTCACCTTCCTGATGAACAGCTTAAGGAAATATGCACAGTAATAAAGCTCATAACACAACGAAATTACTTCAAATTCAGTAATGAATTTTATTTAGAAGAAGATGGATTACCAATTGGGTCCCCAGTTTCAGAAGCCTTAGCAGATATTTTTGTAAACCACATTTAACAGATCATTTTCACAAAAATATTTGCAAAAGAATACAACATATTATACTGGTTCAGATACATGGATGACATCCTTTGCTTAACAGATGTACCACAAAGAAAATTTGAAAAACTACATACTGACATCAGCAAGATCCATAAAAATATAAAATTCACAATTGAAAGAGAACAGAACAACCAAATTAACTTCCTGGATATAACAATAAAAAAACAGAACCATAAGCATATGTTTGAAATTTACCGTAAACCCACAGCAACAGACAATATGATTCCTCAATCCTCTAACCACCCACTCACACAAAAGCAAACAGCACTTCAACACATGCTCCACAGACTCAACACAGTACCACTTGCCAAAGAAGGCTACCAAAAAGAATTGGACATAATGATGCAGGAGGCACAAAGTAATGGTTACAACAGTAACACAGTAACCAAGCTTAACAACAAAATTAAAAGTAAAATAAAAGCAGAAAGCTCCAAACCACAGACAACAACACAACAGAACCAAACACAAACATGCAGTCTCATAACAACTGCACAGGACAATCAGAAAAAGTTGAAAGAAAACAGTAGATGATACACAATGACATACAAATGCAAACTCACCTATCAAATCACCAACATTTTCAAAAGATAAGGAATAAACATAGCAGACACAATAGACAGTTCTATTCAAAAATACACCCCAAAACTGACAAATAACAGAGACATATACCAGAAAGCAGGTATATACCAGCTACAGTGTAACACTTGTGAAGGCAGTTACATAGAGCAAACAGGGGAACATTTGATGTCAGATACAAAAAACACATGAGAGTTTGGAAATATGGGACAAACCACATCACATTTGCAGAATGCCTAAGAGAAAATGACCACAAACCAACCACTAGAGACAATGACATAAAGTAATTAGAATCGACAGTAAAACAACACCTCCTAATAATGCAAGAAAATTACCACATACAGAAAACCAAAGCAGAAGGGAAAATCCTGTTGAATGACCAAGTACATATGCCAAGCCATTCATTATTTAAAATAATAGAATACCATCTGCAAAAAGGATTAATAGAATAATACAGTCCAATATAATAATAATAGAATCCAAAAAATCCATGAACCCCTCCACAGAATGTTGAAAGGAAAAGTCAAATCAGCTGTCGCTGTCACCAAAATTTTCAACCACTCACTAATAGCTTGTACTCCCGCCTCCACTGCCCCCCCCCCCCCCCACCCAAATTAAAACTCATCAGCTCTATCCCCCTCCCTCCCTCTCTCTCAATCATACGCACACGCAGTATAAACATTAGGAATAGAAGTTAGTCTCAAACATATACTTCGTTACATTTGCAACAAATAGGTAAACTTCTCAAAGAAGATGAAACAAATAATGTAGTTGCAATATTTACGTTGAGAAAAACAGTGTACGACGAAATAGTTGTATCGAGTGACAAAAGAACAATAGTCGACCACAAAAAGGTGAGAAATATGGTGAATGGTGTATGGAAGGTGAGAACACAAAGATGTGATTATATGGCAGTGATAAAAGTGGTAGTGTGACCTTCAGACCAGATGTGAGGATAAGCAAATTAGCAAATCATAAGTAATTACTTTTTTTTACAAAGTGAACTGTTTAATAATCTAAAAGTAACAAAATTGTATCATTATATATCCCACTGATGATGCCTTAGAACAGGAGAAGGCGAAACACATATAGGATAAATAAAGTAACTAGCAGAAGGAAAAGGAAGCTTTATTTACAAACCAAAAATATATATCACAGTACCCTGGAATGGGGAATGTATTAAGCACTATCTTTTACATCCCTTCCACAATAATATTCCACTGACCACTGAACCTAGATATTATCACTACTACACAACCCCTGCTCGCTGCCCTTTACCTCGTGGCTCATGCCCCTGTAATAGACATAGATGCAAGACTTGTCCCATACATCCTCCCTCCACCACCTACTCCAGTCCACTCACAATTGTCACTTGTCCAATCAAAGACAATGCTACCTGTGAAACCAGTCATGTGATCTAAAAGCTAAGCTGCAACCACTGAGCTGTATTTTATGTCGACACGGCAACTGACGAAATGTATGTTCACATGAATGACAACCAAAATCCTGTGATGAAGAAACAGTTGGGCCAATCAATTGCTGAGCATGTTGCGCAGCATGATATTTGTCATTTCAGTGACTGCTTCACAGCCTGTGCCTTCTGGATTCTTCCCACCAACACCAACTTTTCTGAATTGCACTAGTGGGAACTCTCCCTACAGTATAGCCTACATTTAAGTAACCCTCAACCTTCATTAGTCACTGTCTACCACCAAACTATACCATTCTTTGTTCCCATTCCAGAACACAATTCCGGTAATGCACCCACAGTTTTTATAGCTACCTCCTTTTCTGATGGCCCTCCCGCCCCCCCTGCCGACATCTGTCTAATCTCCTGACTCCAACTAGCTGCCGTACCCTCTCCCCGCTTTGTCCATGTAACCGTCCACAAGCAGCACATAACTGTCCCCCTACCCTGCTATCTCTCCCTGCCCCATTCTCCTCCTTCCCTACCACCTGTTTGCTTCTCCCACCATGTGCTTCTGCTTGCAGTCTGGTCTTGGGTGCCAGAGCTTGTGTGCTTTTGTGTTTGTTTTCCTTGCTCTGATGAAGATTTGTTATGATTATTAATATGCAGCCAATATGCAAGGTATCAACATTCTATTAAGGAATGGGATTATCATTGTCTACCGTCAAAGAAAAGCTCTACAGTTGGGTGCATTTCCTTGAAGAAGCTTCTGGCTTTGAAACATTTATAACACTGTGGGCTCAATCTTATTTCTGTTATCTCTCTCTGAAAATAATGCTAATAATCAAGAACATATATTTAAGATTATTTCTATTTTCTTTCATCTGTGATCAGATTCTACAAATTTCCAAAAATTTACTTCTTTTCAGTTTTAATATCTATTGAGTAATAGTGACTGTTTACTAGCACTGAAGTTAACTAAAACGAAACAATAGTTGTTAGCAACACTATCCCACAAGGATTTTTGTGCATGATCTTTCACACAGCACTGAAGATGAGTTCCCACTGTCGTATTTGTAGTCCTCTACTGTTTCATGTTTCAGGTTCAGAACCCACTAAATTATTCAGATGTTCATCATCATGATGATGGTTCAAGTAAGGTTAAACCATGTAATGGATAGAATGGGAACTTCATTGCAGAAGACAATAGAAAATATACCATAGATGTTATGTTACATCAATAGTTGTGATACAAGCCGTTCAGAAGCTGTACAGTTTCAGAGGATCAGCACGTGAAATTGCTGTTGATAGTTCCGTCCTTAAAATGGATAGCCAGAAGTTTCTTTTATAAGGTCAAAATTATGAGCTCACCAATCTTTAATCATGTCTTTAAGATCCTATTTGGGATGACCAGATCTCTTACAGTTTCTAATGATGTATGCAGACAGGTACTTAGTATGGACATCCATGGAGCACAATACTTATTATGTCTTCAGAAAGTAAATGTGCACACAATACAGATGAAGTGATCAAAAGTTGTTTCACATACAGTTAAGTAAAACATGGCAAAGAATGGTTGTTGTAAACACAAATATCATCAAATAAAACTGAAACACACACATAATGATATTTATTGCTCATAATTGTAAAATAAGTTCTCTCAGCCTGACTTAAATGAATGGAGAGGCAACACAAATAATTCCCAAGAGTGGTCTAGAATGCAGCCTAGCTAAACTGAAGCCATACCTGAAGAAGATTAACAGCAGAATCAAGAGAGTGGAGTGAATGTAGGCCGTAAACAGATTTGTTCTATGGTATTAATGAACTGTGTTAATTTATTATTGTTTACAAAACCTGTGAGCCAGAAGGCTAAGTTTTATTGGCTGTGGATAATGTCATTATATTTTGTTTGTAGCAGTATGTTACTTCGCATGAGCAGAGTCTATTCAAAAGTTCAATTCTAATTTATGCCTATGCATTGGAAATCAAGGGCTTATTATTATTATGGGACCCAACTTGCTTATTAAAATGTAGTTACTGAAAAATCTGTAATTTTTAATTCAGGACTCTTGCTCATTAGTACTGGTGTCAATAGAAATTAGAAAAATCAGATGATCAAAAGTGTATCAACAGATCCTGGAAATTCACAGCAATATGTCCATAACTGGCACTACAAATCTGGATAAAGTTAAACTAACAATTATCAATATCTTTTAATGCATATAACAAAGAAAGTTGCTGTGACTTACCAAATGAGGAAGTGCTGGTAGATAGACACAATAAAAAATACACAAACACACACACAAATTCCAAACTTTCACAACCCAAAGTTGAAGCAACCTTGGGTTGCGAAAGCTTGAAATTTGTGTGTGTATTTGTGTATTATTTATTGCGTCTGTCTACCAGTGTTTTATCATTTGGTGAGTCACAGCATCTTTGTTTTTTATGTATATTTTTACCATGTGGAATGTTTCCCTCTATTATATTGGATATCTGTTAAGATAGTTAAGTTTACTGAAAAGAGGAAAAATAGCCCTTTAATTTGAAAGTGATCTTTCCTTCAAAATATACCTATTAACTCGTAAGACTTTGCATAAAGTATGAACTTAATCGTCAGAATTTTGTAAATAAAGTTACCAAAAGTCTTATGTGGATCTTAATATACGATACTGGTGTGGTGCCACTGCTCCACACTTCTCTCCAGTGCTAAACTAGTGATCCGTTAACATCTTAGAATGCATCCTGTCCACTAATCCTTTCTTTTAGTCAGCTTGTGTAGGAAATTTCTTTTCTCTCCAAGTCCATTCACCCATCTTATGTTCAGCATACATCTGTAGCACCACATTTCAGAAGCTTCTATTCTCATCCTGTCTAAGCTGTTTGATATCCATGTTTCACTTCGTATATACCAACAATCAATACAAATGTTTCCAGAAAAATCTTTGTAACACCTAAATCTACAAACATGTTGTGAATATTGCAGTTCCATGTTGTGAATACTTCAGTTGTCTTTATTTCTGTGTCTAAGAAAATTAGAGAGAAATTTCCCCTCTCTTTTTTTTTCGGGCATGTTCATAGCTGTGTTTTCACACAAACCTGTTTCAGCATTTTCTGTACTATCTGAAGATAGCAAAAAAAAGTGCTGAAAAATGTCTCACTGAAAACAAAGCTAAAAAGGTGTCTTGCATAAAGTGCAATTACTCTACAACCTAAGTTTATATTCAATGCTCCAAAATTTCTCTTCTTCAGAAACACTTTCCTCTCCATTGTCTGCCTAGATTTTATATCATCTCTACCTTGAACATCATTAGCGATTTTGCTGCCCAAATAGCAAAAATCATCATCTTTAAGTGTCTCATTCATTAATCTAATTCCCTCACATCACCTGATTTAATTTGACTACATTCCATTATCTTCTTTTGCTTTTGTTTATGTTCATATCATATCTTCCTTTCAAGAACTGTCCATTCCGTGCAACTGCTCTTGCAGGTCTTTTGCTGTCTCTGACAGAATTACAATGTTGTCAGCAAACCTCAATGTTTTTATTTCTTCTCCATGTATTTTAATTCCTATTCTGAACTTTTCTTTTGTTTCTTTTACTGGTTGCCCAATATACAGTTTGAATAACGTCACGTATAGGCTACAACCCTGTGTCACTTGCTCCCCAACCACTTCTTCCCTTTCATGCCCCTCAACTGTTATAGCTGCCATCTGGTTCTGTAAAAATTTTAAATAGTGTTTCACTCCCTGTATTTGATCCCTGCTTCATAATTTGAAGGAGAGTATTCCAGTCAACATTGTCAAAAGCTTTCTCTAAGTCTACAAATGGTAGAAACATAGGTTTGCCTTTCCTTAATGCATCTTCTAAGATAAGTTGTAGGGTCAGTATTGTCACATGTGGTCCTACATTACTCCAGAATCCAAAGTTATCTTCTATGAAGTCAGTATCTGCTGCTTTTTGGTCCTTTTATAAAGAATTTGTGTTTGTATTCTGCAACGACAAATTCCTAAACTGACAGTTTGGGAATATTCACACTTCTCAGCACCTTATTTCTTTGGAAGCGAAATTAATACATTCTTAGTGAAATTTGTGGATATTTCACCAGTTTCGTACATCTAGCACAGCAAATGGAATAATTTTGTCATTGTTGTCTCTCCCAATGCTATCGGTAGTTTTGACAGAATGTTGTCTACCCCTGGGTACTTGTTTCCTTGTTTCAGTGTGAGTCTTCAGTGCTCAGTCAAATGCTTCTCACAGTATATCTCCCTTGTTATCTTCATCTGTCTCTTCTACTATTTGTATGATGTTGCCCTCAGTTATATCTCCCTTGTATAGATCCCCTATACACCGATGAGCCAAAACATTATGACCACTGCCCACTGTGATGTCGGACGCCACCTGATAGCGTTACAGGCATATGACACTCTAAAAACAGTAAGTAAGTGGGAAGCAGATGCATATGGGTATCACCCTAATGAAGATACAGGTCCTCACAGCTTTACTTCTGCCAGTATCTCGTCTCCTATCTTCCAAACTTTACAGAAGCTCTCCTGTGAACCTTGCAGAACTAGCACTCCTGAAAGAAAGGATACTGCAGAGATATGGCTTAGCCACAGCCTGGGGGATGTTTCCAGAACAGTTTTAATCTGCCAGAAAGTTTCATATCAGTGCACACTCCACTGCAGAGTGAAAATCTCATTCCGGAAACATCCCCCAGGCTGTGGCTAAGCCATGTCTCCGCAATATCCTTTCTTTCAGGAGTGCTAATTCTGCAAGGTTCGCAGGAGAGCATCTGTAAAGTTTGGAAGGTAGGAGCCGAGATACTGGCAGAATTAAAGTTGTGAGGACCGGGCATAAGTCATGCTTTGGTAGCTCAGATGGTAGAGCACTTGCCCACAAAAGGCAAAGTTTCTGAGTTCGAGTCTCGGTAGGGCACACAGTTTTAATCTGCTAGGAAGTTTCATATCAATGCGCACTCCGCTGCAGAGTGAAAATCTCATTCAGGAAACCAACAAAATGATTGTATTGTGAGGGGGCTTTGTGCAGCTTCTGTCCCATAAAGCACTTAGGATTATGGATGAAATGGGATGACTGTTGCTTTGTAGTAACCATACCAACACAGTGTAATAGAGTGAGAGGAGCTTGCTGGAGCTTCTTTCAGAAATAATTCACATAGGGTTTTGGATGAAGTGTGATGATTGTGGCTTTGTAGTAACTATACCAACAGGATGATAGTATTGTGAGGGGAGTTTTCTCAAGCTCCTTTCAGAAATAATTCACATATGACTATGAATGAAATGCAATGATTGTGGCTTTTTAGTAACTGTATCAAAACTCGTGGTATTGGTCGGAAAGCTTTTTACAGTTTCTTTTGGAAATAATTCACATAGGACTACGAATGAGATGAGATGATTGTGGCTCATTAGTAATTATACTGGAAAAGTGATAGTATTGTGAGGGGAGCTTTCTGCGGCTTCTTTCAGGAATAAATCACATAGGCTTATGGATGAAATGCTAGGATTGTGGCTTTGTAATAGCTATACCAACAGATTGATACTTGAGTGAGAGGAGCTTGCTGCACCTTCTTTCAGAAATAATACACATATGGTTATGGATTAAATGCAACGGTTGTATGTCTTCAGTAACTATAACAACAAAGTAATAGTATTGTGAGGGAATCTTCCTGCAGCTTCTTTAAGAAATAAATCTCATAGTGTTATGGGTGAGATGCCATGTATGTGGTTTTGTTGTAGCTATAGCAACAAAATGATTCTACAGTGAGAGTACCTTTGTGCAGCGTCTTTCAGAAATAATTCACATAGGGTTATGCATAAAATGCTATGGATATGACTTTGTAGTTACTATACCGACAAGGTGATAGTATTGTGAGCTTTCTGCAGCTTCTTTCAGAAATAATTCACATACCATTATGAGTGAAGTGCAATGATTGTCACTTTTTAATAACTATACCAACACTTTGTTTCTAGAGTGAATGGAACTTTTTGCAGATTCTTTCAGAAATATTTCACAGCATGCTATGAATCAAATGCAATAATTGTGGCTTTGTAGTAACTACACCATCAAGGTTTATAGTATTTTGAGGGGAGCGTTCTGTGGTTTCTTTCAGAAATAATTCACATGACGTTACAAATTAAATGCAATGATTGTTGCTTTGTAGTAGCTATATGAACAGATTGATTGTTAAGGAAGAGGATCTTACTGCAGATTCTTTCAGAAATAATTCACAAAGTGTTATGGATGAAATGTGATGATTCTGGCTTTATGGTAACTACACCAAGAAAGTGATTGTAGTGTGAGAGGAGCTTTCTGCAGTTTCATCCAGAAATAATTCACATAGTGTTATGGCTGAAATGAGACGACTGTGGCTTTGTAGTAACTAACTGTGAAAGTGATTGTAGTGTGAGAGGAGCTTTCTGGAGCTTCTTCCAGAAATAATTATCATAGTGTTAAAGATGAAATGCCATGATTGTGGCTTTTTTGTAACTATACCAACAAAGGGATAGTAATTTGAGAGGAGCTTTTGTCAGCTTCTTTCAGAAATAATCTTCATAGGGTTATCGATAGAATGCAATGCTTGTTGCTTGTTGCGGACCTTTCCTACAAGAGAGTGCAAGAATTCAAATAGCTAGGGGCACTTTCCACTGTGAACTCATCATGTGATGTAGAGATCAATGCCAGAATACAAGCAGGAAACCGATCTTTCCACAGCCTAGCACAACTGCTTTGGTAGAAATATCTCTCCAGACAGTTCAAGATTCAACTGTACAAAACCTTTATCCAGCCTCTTGTTCTATATGGCTGTGAGACATGGAGTATCCGGAAACAGGGCTTCCATAAGCTCCTTGTTTCTGAGAGAAAAGTGCTTCGGAAGATTTTTGGTACAGTTCTGGATGCAGATACCGGGGAATGGAGGATCAGATACAATGAAGAGCTTGAGGAACTATACCAGCGGCCCAACATAGCAGGTACCCTGAAAGCCAAACAAATGCAGTGGGCCGACATTGTAGCTTGGATGGAGGATCACACCTACAGGAAAGAGACTGCCAGGGAGACCCAAGAACAATTGGAGGGGTGGACCCCATGAAGATTTAATCCAAGTGTCAATAGATGTGGACGAATGGCAGATAGCAGCATTGGACAGAATACAGTGGAGGAGGAAACTTGTAGATGTGTGTGGTCTACTGGGCCTGATCACGTAGTAGTAGTAGTAGTAGTAGTAGTAGTAGTATTGCTTTGTGTAAAATTTCAAACAAAGTAACAGTACTGAGAGAGGTGCTTTTGCAGCTTCCTTCAGAAATAGATCACAACTGAACCAACAATGTGATAGTAATGTGAGAGAATCTTTCTGCAGCTTCTTTCAGAAATAATTTCCACAGGGTTATGGATGAAATGCGATGAATGTGGCCTTGTAGAAACTGTACCAACAAAGTGACAGTACTGTGAGCAGAGCTACAAGCAATTCGTTTCAGCAATAATTAACGTATGGTAGTGGATGAAATCAGAAGATTCTGGCCTTGTGGTAACTGTACCATGAAAGTGATAGCAGTGTGGTAGGAGCTCCCTGCAGTTCCTTTCAGAAATAATACTCATATGGCAATGCATGAAATGCGATGATTCTGGCTTTGTAGTAATCATACCAACAAAGTGATGCAAATGTGGGAGGAGCTTTCTGCAGCTTCTTTCAGAAATAATTCTCACAGTGTAATGGGTGGAATGCGATGATTCTAGCTTTGTAGTAAAGATACCAACAAAAGTGTGTCTGCTGTGGAAGGAGCTTTCTGCTGCTTCTTTCAGAATTAATTCACATAGGGTAAAGGATTAAACTGCAATGATAATTTCTGTGTAGTACTCAAGTCAACAATGTGACACAAATGTGGGATTAGCTTTCTGCAGCATCATTCAGAAATAATTCGCATAGGGTTATTCATGAAATTCAATGACTCTGGCGTTGTAGTAATCGTACCAACAAAGTGATGCGAATGTGGGATTAGCTTTCTGCAGCTTCTTTCAGAAGTAATTCGCATGGTGTAATTGATGAAATGTAATGATTCTGGCTTTGTAGTGTTACGCAAGTGTGGGAGGAGCTCTTTGTAGTAGAAATAATTCTCATAGGGTAATGGATGAAATGAAATGATTCTGGCATTGTTGTAATCATAGCAACAAAGTGACACAACTGCGGCAGGCCCTTTCTGCAGCTCCTTTCAGAAATAATTCACATAGGGTAATCAAAGAAATGCAATGATTCTCACTTTGTAGTAATCATACCAAGAAAACAACGCAAATGTGAGAGGCGTTTTCTGCAGCTTCTTCCGGAAAAAATTGAAATAGGGTAACAGATGAAATGTTGTAATTGAGGATTTGTATTAATCATACCAACAGAGTGACGCCGTTCTGGGTGGAACATTTTGCAGCTTTTTTCAGAAGTAATTCACATAGTGTAATAGATCAAAATTGATGATTCTGACTTTGTAGTAATGACACCAAAAAAGTAACGCAAATATGGGTGGAGCTTTCTGTAGCTTCTTTCAGAGGAAATGCACGTAGTGTAATGGATGAAATGTTTTGATTCTGGTTTTGGAGTAATCATACCAACAATGTGACGCTGCAGTGGGAGGTTCTTTTGGCACTGCCTGTGAGAAATAATTCATATAGTCTTAAGGATGAAATGAGATGATTATGGCTTCGTAGTAATCATACCAACAAAGACACGGTGCTGTGGGAGGAGATTTCTGCAACTTCTTTCAGAAATAATTCACATAGCATGATGGATGAAATGGGATGTTTCTCACTTTGCAGTAATCATACGAACAATGTGACTCTGCTGCCTGAGGAGCTTTCTGCAGCTTCTTTTAGAAATAGATCAGATACTGTTATGGATGAAATGTTACAATTCTGGCTTTGTTGTAATGATACCAACAAACAGATGCTGCTGCAAGAGGAGCTTTCTGCAGCTTCTTTCATAAAATAACCACATACAGTAATGGATGAAATTGGATGATTTTGGCTTCGTAATAATCATACGGAGAAAAAGACGCAGCTGTGGGAGACCCTTTCTGTAACTTCTTTGAGAAATAATTCACATAGGGTAATGGATGAAATGCGATGATTCTGGCATTGTAGTAATCATAGCAACAAATAGACACTGCTGCCGGAGGAGGGACAGCAGCTTCTTTCAGAAATAATTCGCATAGGGTACTGGAAGAAATGCGTGATTCTGGCTTTGTAGTAATCATATGAACAAAAAGATGCTGCTGTGCTAGGAGCTTTTCTGCAGCTCCTTTCAGAAATAATTCACATAGTGTAATGGATGAAATTCGATGATTCTGGCTTTGTAGTAATCTGATGAAAAAAGAGAAACTGCTGTGGAAGGATATTTCTGCACCTCTTTTCGGAAATAATACACATATGGTAATGAATGAAATGGAATGATTCTGGCTTTGTAGTAATCATATGAACAAAAAGAAGCTGCTATGTGAGGAGCTTTTTGCAGCTCCTTTCAAAAATAACTCACATATGTTAATGGATTAAATGCAATGAATCTGGCTTTGTAGGAATCATACAAGCAAGGAGACGCTACTGTGGAAGGAACTTTCTGCTGCTTCATTCACAAATAATTCACTTAGTGTAATGGATGAAATGCGATGTTTCTAGCTTTGTAGTAACCATACCAAGAAACAGGTGGTGCTGCGAGTGAAGCCTTCTGCATCTTCTTTCAGCAATAATTCACATAGGATAATGTATGAAATGTGTTGATTCTGGCTTTGTGGTAATCATACCAACAAAGAGACGCTGCTGTGGGAGGAGCTTTCTGCAACTTCTTTCAGAAATAATTCACATAGCGTGATGAATGAAATGGGATGATTCTAGCTTTGTATTAAATATACGACCATAAAGACACTGATGTAGCAGGAGCTTTATGGAACTCCTTTCAGAAATAATTCACATAGGGTAATGGATGAAATGCAATAATTCTTGCTTTGTAGTAATCATACCAATATAGATATGCTGCTGCAGGAGGGGCTTTCTGCAGCTTCTTTCAGAAATAATTCACATATGGTAATGGATCAAATGCGATGATTCTGGCTTTGTAGTAATCATACCAACAAAGAGACGCAAATGATGGAGGAGCTTTCTGCAGCTTCTACATCTACATCTACATCCATACTCCGCAAGAGACCTGACTGTGTGTTTTTGGAGGGTACCCTGAGTACCTCTATCGGTTCTCCCTTCTATTCCAGTCTCGTATTGTTCATTGAAAGATGTATTGTCGGTATGCTTCTGTGTTTGCTCTAATCTCTGATTTTGTAGCCATGGTCTCTCTGCGAGGTACATGTAGGAAGTAGCAATATAATGCTTGACTCTTCGGTGAAGGTATGTTCTCGAAACTTTAACAAAAGCCCGTACCGAGTACTCTCCTGCAGAGTCTTCCACTAGAGTTACTCTATCATCTCCGTAACCCTTTCGAGATTACTAAATCATCCTGTAACGAAGTGCGCTGCTCTCCGTTGGATCTTCCCTATCTCTTCTATCAACCCTATCTGGCACGGATCCCACGCTGCTGAGCAGTATTCAAGCAGTGGGCGAACAAGTGTACTGTAACCTACTTCCTTTGTTTTCGGATTGCATTTCCTTAGGATTCTTCCAACGTATCTCAGTCTGGCATATGCTTTACTGACGATCAACTTTATATGATCATACCATTTTAAATCACTCCTACTGCGTACTCCCAGATAATTTATGGAATTAACTGCTTCCAGTTGCTGACCTGCTATTTTGTAGATAAATGATAAGGGATCTATCTTTCAGTGAATTCACAGCACATTACACTTGTCTACATTGAGACTGAATTGCCATTTCCTGCACCATGCGTTAATTCGCTGCAGATCCTCCTGCAGTTCAGTACAATTTTCCGTTGTTACAACCTCTCAATACACCACAGCATCATCTGCAAAAAGCCTCAGTTAACTTCTGATGTCATCCACCAGGTCATTTATGTGTATTGTGTATAGCAACAGTCCTATGGATGTCTCTATAGGCCCCCTGGCTCATCAGCTGTTGTCGCTGAGCACCTGAAGGATAATTTGGAAAATATTTTGAGCAGATTTCTCCACCATGTTATAGTTCATGGTGGAGATTTTAATTTGCCAGATATAGACTGGGAGACTCAAACGTTCACAACGGGTGGCAAGGACAAAGAATCCAGTGATTTTTTTTTTTAAGTGCTTTATCTGAAAAATACCTTGAGCAGTTAAACAGAGAACCAACTCGTGGCGATAACATATTAGACCTTCTGGTGACAAAATTATCTGAACTATTTGAAACAGTGAATCCAGAACAGGGAATCAGCAATCATAAAGCAGTTACTGCATCGATGATTTCAGCCATAAATAGAAAAATTAAAAAAGGGAGGAAGATTTTTCTGTTTAGCAAAAGTGACAAAAAGCAGATTACAGAGTACCTGACAGCTCAACACAAAAGTTTTGTCTCAAGTACAGATAGTGTTGAGGATCAGTGGACAAGGTCAAAACCATCGTACAATATGCGTTAGATGAGTATGTGCCAAGCAAGATCATAAGAGATGGAAAAGAGCCACCATGGTACATCAACCGAGTTAGAAAACTGCTGCGGAAGCAAAGGGAACTTCACAACAAACATAAACATATCCAAAGCCTTGCAGACAAACAAAAATTATGCGAAGTGAAATGTAGTGTGAGGAGGGCTATGTGAGAGGCACTTAATGAATTCAAAAGTAATGTTCTATGTACTGACTTGGCAGAAAATTTAAGAAATTTTGGTCTTATGTCAAAGCGATAGGTGGATCAAAACAAAATGTCCAGACACCACAGATGACAAAAGGGTAGATACCGAAATAGACGACAGAGTGATAGAGAAAAAATTAAAATCACTCAAAAGAGGAAAGCCCACTGGACCTGATGGGATACCAGTTCGATTTTACACAGAGCACACTGTGGAACATAGCCCTCTTCTTGTAGCAGTGTACCGTAGGTCTCTAGAAGAGCATAGCATTCCAAAGGATTGGAAAATGGCATGGTCTTCCCCATTTTCAAGAAGGGACTTCGAACAGATGTGCAGAACTATAGACCTATATCTCTAATGTTGATTAGTTGTAGAACTTTGGAACATGAATTATGTTATAGTATAATGAGTTTTCTGGAGACTACCAACCTACTCTGTAGGAATCAGCATTTGTTTTGAAAAAGATGGCCATGTGAAACCCAGCTCTTGCTAATCATCCACAAGACTCAGTGGACCATAGACATGGGTTCACACTTAGATGCCGTGTAACTTCTTTCAGAAGTACTTCACTTAAAGTAATGGATAAAATGCAATGATTCTGGCTTTGTAGTAACCTTACTAACAAAGAGAAGCAAATGAGACATTAGCTTTCTGTAGCTCCTCTCAGAAATACTTCACATAGTGTGATGGATGAAATGCGATGAATCTGGCTTTGTAGTAACCATACCAACAAGGAAACAGGAATGAGGGACGAGCTTTCTGTAGCTTCTTTTATATACCTCACATCAGGTAATGGATGAAATGTGATGATTCTGTCTGTGTAGTAATCATACCAACAAACAGATGTAAATGAGGCAGGAGCCTTCTGTAGCTTCTCTTATATACACCACATCAGGTAATAAATGAAATCTGATGATGCTGTCTGTGTAGTAATCATACAAACAAAGAATTGCAAATAAGAGAAGGGCTTTCTGTAGCTTCTCTCAGAATAACTTCACATAGGGTAATGGATGAATTGCGATGATCCTGGCTTTGTAGTAACGTTACCAACAAATGTACGCGTATGAGGGGAGAGCTTCCTGCAGCTTCTCTCTGAAATACTTTGCATGGGGTTATAGATGAAATGCGAATATTCTGGCCTCTGTAGTAATTATACCAACAAACAGTCACAAATGAGGGAAAAGTTTTCTTTAGCTTCTTTCAGAATTACTTCACATTGTTTAATGGACACCCCATGAACAATGGACCTTGCCAATCGTGGGGAGGCTTGCGTGTCTCTGTGATACAGATAGCCTTACAGTAGGTGCAACCACAACGAAGGGGTATTTGTTGAGAGGCCAGACAAATGTGTGGTTTCTGAAGAGGGGCAGCAGCCTTTTCAGTAGCTGCAAGGGCAACAGTCTGGATGATTGACTGATCTGGCCTTGTAACAATAACCAAAACGGCCTTGCTGTGCTGGTACTGTGAACGGCTGAAAGCAAGGGAAAACTTCCTGAGGGCATGCAGATTTACTGTATGATTAAATGATGATGGGGTCCTCTTGGGTAAAATATTCCAGAGGTAAAATAGTCAACCAATTGGATCTCTGGACGGGGACTACTCAAGAGGATGTCGTTATCAGGAGAAAGAAAACTGGTGTTCTACGGATCGGAGCATGGAATGTCAGATCCCTTAATCTAGCAGGTAGGTTAGAAAATTGGTGAAGTTCGGTGGCAGGAGGAACAAGACTTTTGGTCAGGTGACTACAGGGCTATAAACACAAAATCAAATAGAAGTAATGCAGGAGTAGGTTTAATAATGAGTAGGAAAATATAAATGCGGTTAAGCTACTACAAACTGCAGAGTGATAGCATTATTGTGGCCAAGATAGATACGAATCCCACACCTACTACAGTAGTACAAGTTTATAGGCCAACTAGCTCTGCAGATGATGACTAAATTGAAGAAATGTATGATGAGATAAAAGAAGTTATTCAGATAGTGAAGAGAGGTGAAAATTTAATAGTCATAGGTGACTGGAATTCGAGTGTAGGTAAAGGGAGAGAAGGAAACATAGTAAGTGGATATGGATTGGGGCTTGGTAGAATTTTGCACAGAGTCCAACTTAATCATAGCTAACACTTGGTTTAAGAATCATGAAAGAAGGTTGTATACTTGGAAGAACCCTGGAGATACTAAAAGGTATCAGATAGATTATATAATGGTAAGACAGACATTTTGGAACCAGGTTTTAAATTGTAAGACATTTCCAGGGGCACAGGTGGACTCTGACCACAATCTAATGGTTATGACCTGTAGATTAAAACTGAAGAAACTGCAAAAAGTTGCGAATTTATGGAGATGGGACCTGGATAAACTGAAAGAACCAGAGGTTGTAAAGAGTTTCAGGGAGAGCATAAGGGAACAATTGACAGGAATGGGGGAAAGAAATACAGTAGAAGAAGAATGGCTAGCTTTGAGAGATTAAGTAGTGAAGGCAGCAGAGGATCAAGTAGGTAAAAATATGAGGGCTGCTAGAAATCCTTGGGTGACAGAAGAAATATTAAATTTAATTGATGAAAGGAGAAAATATAAAAATGCAATAACTGAAGCAGGCAAAAAGGAAATCAAACATCTCAACAAACAGATCGACAGGAAGTACAAAATGGCTAAGCAGGGATGGCTAGAGGACAAAGGTAAGGATGTAGAAGCTTATCTCACTAGGGGTAAGATAGATACTGCCTACAGGAAAATTAAAGAGACCTTTGGAGATAAGAGAACGACTTGTATGAACATCAAGAGCTCAGATGGAAACCCAGTTGTAAGCAAAGAAGGGAAAGCAGAAAGGTAGAATGAGTATATAGAGGGTCTATACAAGGGTGATGCACTTGAGGACAATATTATGGAAATGGAAGAGGATGTAGATGAAGATGAAATGGGAGATACGATACTGTGTGAAGAGTTTGACAGAGCATTGAAAGACCTGGGTCAAAACGAGGCCCCCAGAGTAGACAACATTCCATTGGAACTACTGACAGCCTTGGGAGAGCCAGTCCTGACAAAACTCTTACCATCTGGTGAGCAAGATATATGAAATAGGCGAAATACCCTCAGACTTCAAGAAGAATATAATAATTCCAATCCCAAAGAAACCAGGTGTTGACAGATGTGAAAATTACTGAACAATCACTTTAATAAGCAACAGCTGCAAAATACTAACACGATTTCTTTACAGACGAATGGAAAAAATAGTAGAAGCTGACTTCAGGGATGATCAGTTTGGATTCTGTAGAAATACTGGAACACATGAGGCAATACTGACCTTACGACTTATCTTAGAAGAAAGATTAAGGAAAGGCAAACCTATGTTTCTCGCATTTGTAGACTTAGAGAAAGCTTTTGACAATGTTGATTGTAACACTCTCTTTCAAATTCTAAAGGTGGCAGGGGTAAAATACAGGGAGCGAAAGGTTATTTGCGATTTGTACAGAAACCAGATGGGAGCCATAAGAGTCGAGGGGCATGATATAGTAGCAGTGGTTGGGAAGGGAGTGAGACAGGGTTGTAGCCTCTCACTGATGTTATTCAATCTGTATATTAAGCAGGCAGTAAAGGAAACAAAATAAAAATTCAGAGTAGGTATTAAAATCCATGAGGAAGAAATAAAAACTTTGAGATTTGCCGATGACATTGTAATTCTGTCAGAGACAGCAAAGGACTTGGAAGAGCAGTTGAATGGAATGGAGAGTGTCTTGAAAGGAGTATATAAGATGAACATCAACAAAAGCAAAATGAGGATAAGGAAATGTACTCGAATTAAGTTGGGTGATGCTGAGGGAATTAGATTAGGAAATAAGACACTTAAAGTAGTAAAGGAGTTTTGCTATTTGGAAGCAAAATAACTGATGATGGTCAAAGTAGAGAGGATATAATATGTAGACTGGCAATGGTAAGGAAGGCATTTCTGAAGAAGATAAATTTGTTAGCATTGAGTATAGATTTAAGTGACAGGAAGTCATTTCTGAAAGTATTTGTAAGGAGTGTAGCCATGTATGGAAGTGAAACATGGACGATAACTTGTTTGAACAAGAAGAGGATGCAAGTTTTCTAAATGTGGTGCTAAAGAAGAATGCTGAAGATTAGATATGTAGATCATATAACTAATGAGGAGATATTGAATAGGTCTGGGGAGAAGAAAAGTTTGTGGCACAACTTGACCAGAAGAAGGAATCGGTTGGTAGGACATGTTCTGAGGCATCAAGAGATCGTCAATTTAGTATTGGAGGCCAGTGTGGAGGGTAAAAATCGTAGAGAGAGGCCAAGAGATAAATACACCAAGCAGACTCAGAAGGATGTAGGTTGCAGTAGGTACTGGGAGATGAAGAAGCTTGCACATGATAGAGTTGCAGGGAGAGGTGCATCAAACCAGTCTCAGGACGGAAGACCACAACAACAACAGTGTAATGGACGAAATGCGATGAATCTGACTTTGTAATAACCTTACCAACAAAGATATGCCTATGAGGGAGGAGCTTACTGCAGCATCTCTCAGAAATACTTCACATAGGGAAATTGATGAAACACGATGATTCTGGCTTTGTAGTAACCATACCAACAAAGAGATGCAAATGAGTGAAAAGCTTTCTTCAGCTTCTCTCAGAAATACTGCCTATAGGGTAAAGGGTGAAGTGCAATGATTCTGGCTTCATAGTAACTATACCAAGAAAGACATGCAAAGGAGGGAGGAACTTTCTGTAGCTTCTCTCAGAAATGTTTCACATCGGGTATGGATGAAATACGATGATTCTGGCTTTGTAGGAACCCTAACATCAGAGAGATGCCTATGAGGGAGGAGCTTCCTGCAGCTTCTCTCTGAAAAACTTCACATAGGGTAATGAATGAAATGCGATTATTCTGGCTTTGCAGTAACCATACCAAAAAAGAGACGCAATTAAGGGAGGAGCTTTCAGTGGCTTCTATAATAAATACCTCACATCAGTTAATGGATGAAATATAATGATCGTTTCTGTGTACTAATCATACCAAAACAGAGATGCAAGTTTTGGAGGATCTTCCAGCAGCTTTCTCTCAGAAATACTTCACTTAAGGTAACGGATGAAATGCGATGATCCTGGCTTCCTAGTAACCATACCAACAAAGAAACGCAAATGAGGGAGGAGCTTTCTGTAGTTTCCCTCAGAAATACTTCACATCAGGTAATGGATGAAATGTAATGATTGTGTCTGTGTAGTAATCATACCAACAAACATATGCAAGTGAGGGAGGAGCTTTCTGCAGCTTCTCTCTGAAATACTTCACATAGGGTAAAAATGAAATGGGATGATTCTGGTTTTGTAGTAACCATACCAACAAAAGACACAAATGAGGGAGGAGCTTTCTGTAGCTACCAACAGAAATAATTCACATTAGGTAATGGATGAAATGTATTGAATGTGTCTGTGCACTAATCTTACCAAGAATCAGATGCAAGTGATGGAACAGCGATCTGCAGCTTCCCTCAGAATAAGTTCACATAGAGTATTAGATAAAATGCGGTTATTCTGGCTTTGAAGTAACCATATTAGCAAACAAATGCAAATGAGGGAGTAACTTTCTGTAGATTCTCTCAGAAATATTTCACATCAGGTAATGGATGAAATCTAATGATTGTGACTGTGTATTAATCATACCAATAAACAGATGCAAGTGACGGAGGAGTGTTCTGCAGCTTCTCTCAGAAATACTTCACATAGTGTAGTGGAAGAAATTCAATGATTCTGGCTTTGAAGTAACCATACCAACAAAGTGACGCAAATGGGGTAGTAGCTTTCAGTGGCTTCTCTCTTAAATACTTCACATTAGGCAATGGATGAAATGTAATGATTGTGTCTGTTTACTAATCATACCACAAAGCAGATGCTGGTGACTGAGGAGCTTTCCGCAGGTTCTCTCTGAAATACTTCGGGTAGGGTAATTTTAATGATTCTGGCTTTGTAGTAACCATAGCAACAAACAATGCAAATGAGAGAAGAGCTTACTGTAGCTTCCCTAAGAACTACTTCACATCAGGTAATGGAGGAAATGTAATGATTGTGTCTGTGTACTAATCATACCAACAAACAGATGCAAGTGAGGGAGGAGCTTTATTCAGCTTCTCTTTGAAATTCATAACCTATTGTACTGGATGAAAGGCAATGATTCTGGCTTTGTAGTAACCATACCAACAAAGGAACGCAAATGAAGGAGGAGCTTTCTGCAGCTTCTCTCTGAAATACGTAACATACGGTAACAGATGAAATGCGATGATTCTGGCTTGGTAGAACCATACCAACAAACAATTGCAAATTAGGAAGGATCTTTCTGTAGCATCCCTCAGAAATACTTCACATCTGGTAATGGATGAAATGTAATGTTTGTGTCTGTGCACTAATCATACCAACAAACAGATGCAAGTGAAGGAGGAGTTTCCCGTACCTTTTCTCTGAAATACATTTCAGAGGGTAATGGATGAAATGTAATGATTCTGGCTTTGTAGTAACCATACCAACAGTCAAACACAAATGAGGGCGGAGCTTCCTGCAGCCTGTGTCTGAAATAAATCACAAAGGGTAATGGATGAAATGCAATTATTCTGGCTTTGTAGTAACCATACCAACAATCAAACCAAAATGAGGGGGAGCTTTCTGTAGCTTTTCTCAGAAATACTTCACATAGAGTAATAGATGAAATGCGATGATTATGGCTTTGTAGTAACCATAACAACAAACAAACGCAAATGAGGCACTACGTTTCTGCAGCTTCTCTATGAAATACATCTCATAGGGTAATAGATGAAATGTGACAGTTCGGCTTTGTAGAACCATACCAACAAACAAACGCAAATAAGGGAGGAGCTTTTTGTAGCTTCCGTCAGAAATAATTCACATCAGGTAATGGATGAAATGTAATGATTGTGTCTATGTACTAATCATAGCAACAAACAGATGTAAGTGAGGGAGGAGCTTTCAGCAGCTTCTCTCTGAAATACATCACATAGGGAAATAGATGAAACGCGTTGATTCTGGTTTTGTAGTAACCATACCAACAAACAAACCTAAATGAGGGAGGCCCTTTCTGTAGCTTCCCTCAGAAGAACTCAACATCAGCTAATGGATGAAATGTAATGATTGTGTCAGTGTACTAATCATACCAACAAACAAATGCATGTGAGGGAGGAGCTTTCTGCAGCTTCTCTCTGAAATACATCACATTGGGTAATAGGTAAAATGCAATGATTCTGGCTTAGTAGTAAACTTACCAACAAATGCACGCCAATGAGGGAGGAGCTTTCAGTAGCTTCCCTCAGAAATACTTCACATCAGGTGATGGATTAAATATAAAGACTGTGATGGTGTACCAATCATATCAATAAAAAGATGCAAGTGAGGGAGGAGCTCTCCGTAGCTTCTATCCGAAATACACCACATAGGGTAAATAATGAAATACAATGATTTTGGCTTTGTAATAACCATCCCAACAAACTAAGGCAAATGAGGGAGAAGCTTTCTGTAGCTTTTCTCAGAAATACTTCACATAGGGTAATAGATGAAGTGTGTTTATTCTGGCTTTGTAGTAACAATACTAACAAACAAACGCAAATGATGGGGCAACATTCTGTAGCTTGCCTCAGAAATACTTCACATCAGGTAATGGATGAAATGTAATAATCGTGTCTGTGTACTAATCATACCAACAAACTGATGCAGGTGAGGGAAGAGCTCTCTGCAGCTTCTCTGTGAAACACATCACAAAGGGTACTGGGTGAAATGCAATGATTATTACTTTGTAGTAACCATACCAACAAACAAACGCAAATCAGGGAGGAGCTTTCTGTAGCTACCCTCAGAAATATTTCACATCAGGTGTTGGATGAAATGTATTGATTGTGTCTGTGTACTAATCATACCAACAAACAGATGCAAGTGAGGGAGGAGATTTCTACAGTTTCTCTCTGAAATACATCACATTGGGTAATGGATGAAATGCAATGATTCTGGCTTTCAAGTAACCGTACCAACAAACAAACGCAAGTGAGGGAAGAGCTTTTTGTAGCTTTTCTCAGAAATATTTCACATAGGGTGATAGATGAAATGCGATGATTCAGGTTTTGTAGTAACCATACCAACAAACAAACGCAAATGAGGGAGGAGCTTTCTGTAACTTACCTCAGAAATATTTCACATCAGATAATGGTTGAAATGTAATGACTGTAGTAACCATACATAGGGTAATGGATGAAATGCTATGATTTAGGCTTTGGGGTAACCATACCAACAAACAAAATCCATAAAGGAAACGTAATGATTGTGTCTCTGTACTAATCATACCGAACAAAGGGATTCAATTGAGGGATTAGCTTTCTGCAGCTTCCCTCAGAAATAATTCACATCAGGTAATGGATGAAATGTAATGATTGTGTCTGTGTACCAATCATACCAACAAACAGGTGCAAGTGAGGGTGGAGCTTTCTGCAGCTTCTCTCTGAAATACATCACATATTGTAATTGGTGAAATGCAATGAATCTGGCTTTGTAGTAACCATACCAACAAACAGATGCAGGTGAGGGAAGAGCTTTCTGAAGCTTCTCTCTGAAATACGTTTTATAGTGTAATAGATGAAATGCAATGATACAGGCTTTGAAGTAACCATACCAACAAACTTATGCAAATGAGGGAGAATCTTTCTGTAGCTTCGATCAGACATACTTCACATCAGGTAATGGACGAAGTGTAATGATTGTGTCTGTTTACTAATCATACCAACAAACAGATGCAAGTGAGGGAGGAGCTTTTTGCAGCTTCTTTCGGAAATACTTCACATAGGACAATAGCTGAAATGCAATTATTCGTGCTTTGTAGTAACCATACCAACAAACAAACACACATCAGGGAGGAGCTTTCTGTACTTTTTCTGAGAAATATTTCACATAGGGCAATAGATTAAATGCAATGATTCTATCTTTGTAGTAACCATACCAACAATCAAACGCAAATGAGGGAAGAGCTTCCATTAGCTTCCCTCAGAAGTAGTTCACATAAGGTAATGGATGAAATGCAATGTTTGTGTATGCGTACTAATCATACCAACATACAGATGTATGTGAATGAAGAGCTTTCTGCAGCTTCTATCTGAAATACATAACATATTGTAATAGATGAAATGCGATGATTCTGGCTTTGTAGTAACCATACCAACAAACAAACGCAAATGAGGGAGGAGCTTTCTGTAGCTTACCTCAGAAATACTTCACATCAGGTAATGGATGAAATATAAGGATTGTGTCTTTGTACTAATCATTCCAACAAACAGATGCAAGTGAGGGAGGAGCTTTCTGCACCTTCTCTCTTAAATACATAACATATTGTAATAGATGAAATGCGATGATTCTGGCTTTGTAGTAACCGTACCTACAAACAAACGCCAATGAGTGAGGACCTTTCAGTAGCTTTTCTCAGAAATATTTCACATAGGGTGATAGATGAAATGCCATGATTCTGATTTTGTAGGAACCATACCAACAAACAAACCAAATGAGGGAGGAGCTTTCTGTAGTTTCCCTCAGAAATATGTCACATCAGGTAATGGATGAAATGTAGTGATTGTAGTAACCATACATAGGGTAAAGGATGAAATGCAATGATTTAGGCTTTGGAGTAACCATACCAACAAACAAAATCCATAAAAGAAATGTAATGATTGTGTCTCTGTACTAATCATACCAAACAAAGGATTCAATTGAGGGATTAGCTTTCTGCAGCTTAACTCAGAAATAATTCACATCAGGTAATGGATGAAATGTAATGATTGTGTCTGTGTACTAATCATACCACATAGTGTATGCTGCCGTGGTGTGTGCCTCGCCCTTGCCTTCGGCTGTAATTGGCACAGTGCCCGAAGGGCTCAGTCCCTCCGGAGGCCTTGCGCCACCACTGTTATTCCATCTTTGCCACGTATCACGGCTCTGGCATTGTCTACACTGACGGTTCGATGGTTGCTGGTCGTGTCTTTTATGCCCTAACTCTAGGGGACCATTGTGAACTACTTTCATTGCCGGTTGGCTCAGCTTTTACACTGCTGACGTGGTCACCATCTTTTGAGCTCTAGAGTATCTCCGCTCCTGCTCAGGTGAGTCCTTCATTATCTGTGGTGATTACCCGAGCGGATTACCAGCTCTCGACCAGTGTTTCCCTCGTTCTCGTCTGGTGATTCCTATCCAGTTGTCCCTGCATAATCTTGCCCGTTGCGGCAGATCTGTTGTCTTTGGAACCCAGGCCATTTTGGGATACCTTGCAATGAAACTGTTGACTGCCTGGCGAAAGAGACCACCAGTAAAGCATCTCTGGAGAGACTGATTTGCCGGTGACTGATTTGCGGGCACTATTACGCCACGAAGTTTTAGATTTATGGGACAGTGATTGGCGCAAACTGCCCATGCCAAACAATCTCCGTCATAACAAGGAGACGATGACTGTGTGGTGGTCATCCATGCGATCCACCGCAGGGACTCAGTCATCCTTTGCTGTCTCCGCATTGGCCACACCTGACTGATGCCCAGTTATTTCCTGTGTCGTGAGGATCCACCTCTTTGTCGTTGTGGGGTGTCCTTGACAGTGGTCCATATTCTGTTGGAGTGCGCCCTTTTAACTGTGCTCAGGCAGACTTTTGCGCTGGCTGAAATGCTCTCTGCGCTTTTAACTGATGACTGTTCCCTAGCGGACTTAGTTTTGCGTTTTATTCGGGCAGGGGGATTTTATCGCTTAATGTAAATGTGTGTGTTTTTGTGTTGATTCTGGCCTATGGGCTACGATTTTAGTCTGCTTTTTTTAATGTGTTTCTCGGTGGTTGGCTTTTCCTTTTCTGTTTCTATGGTCGGCCACCCACCGTCACACTCCGTGCGATTTTAGTTCGTCTTGTCTGGTCTTTGTCTCAGTTTCTCTCGTTCTGTGTCATCTGTCCTCTCGTTTGTTGATTGTTCTTATTCTCTGTGGGTGTTTTTAGTATTAGAAAAAGGGACCGATGACCGTAGCAGTCTAGTCTCTTTAACCCCCACAAACCAACCAATCCTAAGATGTCTACCTCAGTTGGAGATGAAATGTCAGAAATAATTTTATTCATCAACCGTGCCGTCCTCCCACAAGCCAGTCCAGAAGTTTTGACTAATGTGAACAGTCGCTGTGAAAGCCTATGTTGTGTAAATGTGTGCTTGTCTCCTGAAGTGTACCTGGTGAAAGGAGGAGTAGGAGGTGGGTTAAAGCTCGTGGTGTGAGTAGCTTCGCAGTATTGTCTATCCTTCACGTAATATGTGTTTTCATTCTTGATAAAACACTGAATATTAGTCATCGACAAAGTTTTTTGTTGTAGCTCGTGTATTTAGAGGAAACAGCACTATCCTGGCGTACATGTTTCCTTGGGATTGAACTAGAATGTCATGAATTTCAGCCACAGTCTCCAACTGTTTTCACTATTTAACTTAAATTATTATTGGACCTGTCTGAGGAAATGTGTGTCAAGCAATGTACTTCAAAAGGCCTTTCTGCTGTGCTCTAAGTCCTCATGTTCATATACAGGATTGAAGCAGTTGAGAGTTGAGTGTTGAATCACGGTTCTGCACTAACCCCGATGACCACTGTCAGCACGTGTGGTGGCAGCTTGGGGGACATTCCATTCTTCCAGTGTTTTGGAAAGGCACAGTATGGCCAGAAAATGGTTATGACTGTAGGTTGCAGTTGACAGTGATTGAGGGAACTGTGACGGAACAACAACCTTTCAGATGTCGATAATCCTCGTGTTACATCTTGTATGACAGTATCGTGATGTTATTTCCAACACAACAGTGCTCATCCACACAGTGGTATGTGTATGTATCAATTGTATGCATGGTATTAGCTGCTCCCATAGTCAGCAATATCCTTAGATATGTTCCCTGCAGAGCATATGTGGCACGAGCTTGGACATAAACTCTGCCCCAGTGTCAGTATCCAGAATATTGTGGACCATTACAACAGTTTGAGGCCAGCTTGCCCGAGGAAGGAATCTAGTGGCCTTATGACACCCTCCCAAACAAACAAGTGTATGCAAGAAGGGCAATTGGGTGCATGTCATATTGATAAGTGAGCTCATACTGCCAAGTTCTTTGTAAATCTGACTCAATTTTGTAATCACTAAAGTAACATCACATACCGTCTGAACCCATGGCATTTCTTTTCTTTCTGTGAATTTCAATTTCTTAGTTGGGCAGTGTTTATGAACATCTTGGGCTGAAAGAAAATTAGCATGATATAGAGACGTAAAACTATTAGAGACGTAATTAAATGTAAAAGTGTCACTAAAAACATATTTAAAGTGAAAAGCCTGAAAAAACACCAAGTTGTGTGTCCAGAAAATCTGTATCACAATGGGTTAACAGTGAGCAGCAACTGCAACCAAATGGGAAAATTATCTTCTTCCGGCCCAGGATGTTGTAGCAGATTTTCTGCAACTTCACATTCCTAATGCTTCTGTATATTTTTTCCTGTTTCTACAAAGTCCATTCCTGGCAACTATAATTAAAATGATCCAAGTCACTGTCCTTCTTTGTATACTAAGGTGTCTGTCTGTAAATAATTTACTCTTATTTCTGGAGGCTTGGGCATTCCAATTCTTCTCTTAATATCCACTAGCTTTTGCCCTCAACTATGTTGGCACGGATCTTGAACCTGCATGAATTTTGAGTAGCCCTGAAGCTTATTATCCATAGGAAAAATGGATATAAAGAACTGAAAGTGAAGTTGTCAAAACGATCCAATGGTAAAGAATTGATATGTTTGTAAGCACAGATACAGATATTTGAAGTATGAAATAGCAAAACGCCTGGATAGGGGAACAAGCTAGTGGCGTATTTAATGAAAATACAAAAAATTAAAGAATCTGTAGTTACAAATAAGTCAGTTCTTTACTGTTGCACCCTTTTGACAGTGTCACCTTCAGTCTTTTATATCTGTTTTCTTGCTAATAAGCTTCAGGATATTTATGAACATTCATGTCAATGAAGTCGTTTGCTTAATAAGCTTATCAGTGACAATAGTTAAAGTAATTTGTGAATGAATTCAAGAATGTCTGTGGGTAATGGAATTAAACTGTTAACATTAGTAAGATTTTGGAAAGTTTCATCATCATAATACTATTTACTACTTTTTACTGATTTTTCTCATTTCTGGTCCCGGTTTGTTTTGTTTAGTTTTATAAAACTTCCACTGTCCTGATGTTTTTTTCTTCCAGTATAATGAAATGATGCTTGTATGAAACTGAGTTGATCCACATAAAGCACTTGCAGTACCTTGCATGCCTGCATACAATAAAAAGTATTTAATATTGCATTTTTTGTAATCGGTTCAGCATGCAACTCTTTATACATAAACTGTCAGTAGCTGCCCACAGAGTTATTTTCAATTCTCCTGTAATTAAATAACATAAAACATGATAAATAGATGTAAAAACTTTTTATAATACGGAAAAATGCCTGTACACCATTATTATTTGCAGTATGTAGATAGTCACAGGATATGTGATGCATTCCCTTATGGATCTGAGTTACTGGGTACACATTTGTTTCCATACTATTCGGGCCCACATAGTTAAATGTACAGTTCAGTTTATCATGTTTTATAGATAATTTCACTTCAAAATTTCTCTGAGGGTTGAAATGCTTTTATAAATATGTAATGTTGGATCATTGGCTGTTGTCAGCTTAGCATATAATTTTAATGGTCTTTTATCCATTCTGGATCTTTCTGAACTCAACAGCTGTGAACAAATGTTGATTAAGAATGCAACCAACCATGAGTACTTCTAAGAGTATTAATTTAAATGCCATTACCAGTCTCAAGCTATTATGGCTGTCTACAGGTTTTTATTTTATTTACTTACTTTTTTTAAGTAATTGCAACAATGTGCTAATATACATGTATTTGATAAAATATAAAATGAAATACTTACATACCCTTGATTTGTTTTGTCGGTATCATTTAGGCTTTCTTTGGTCCTTAAGCATTTTCAGCATGACACACGAAGAGTTAAGAATGATAGACAATGCACTTCTTCTAAACAATCCACTGTGTTGTGCACACACTTCACAGTATTTTTCATCAGTTGCAGCCTTTGACAAGTACTTCACATGTAATGATTTTGCTTACAGTGAAAAGTCTATCCACTGACCAAAGATATCACTCATTTATCAACAAGGAAACATCTCATCTACTGTATGTTAAGTAAAGAATGTGTGGACGATACAAATCTGCACTTCTTACAAGTGAGGAACTCTAATTGTAGCATGTCATAGGAGAAATTAACAAGAAGATTTATCAGGCTACTCTCGAGAAGCAATGGCATGTGTTTTGATTTTGGTCCCTGACAATATTCTTCAATTGATGTTAAGTTGGGCAGCTAGTGGAATAAGGATACCCTTGTTCAGAGTCCTAACACAGACCAATCATGTTTAATTTGTGTGAAAAGTGCAATGAACATTTTCAGGATTGTTTGTTAGCCAGCTGTAGTTGCTCATTTAGAATTTGCTGAGGTGAACTGAAGGTGTGAATGCATATTTCTAGTTATTTTAAGATGCCCATTTTCCTCCATAAGTTAGTTGTATATTTTGTTTGTAGATTACCTTTAGTGTTTGAAATGCTGTATCTATATTGAGGCATGTGAGTGGCAGTTGCAGATTTACTTAAATGTTTTTAGTCTAAAAGCATCCTTGTATTTATGATATCTTGAAGTTGCTGCCAGTCAGGCCAAGATAAAACCTGATGCAATTGTTACAATCAGTACTGTATATTCCTCAGTTTTTAGAGACCCAGCCCAATGCTTTTGGTTTTATGTACTATGTTATGTTGCAGCATTTAGTGTGCATCTATGGGCTTAAAGTCGAAATTGTGCAAAAAATATTAGTAAGTTACCAGATTCAACCATAGAATGTTTATGAAATATTACATATGTCATGTTAATTGAAAGAGGAAAGAGTTTTTTAATTAACTAATCCATACATACAGCAATAACATCTTTTACAGTTGTAGATGATGATGATCTGCTGTTAATTTTGAAGTGTTTTGTACAATTTTTTATACACATTGCCAAACAATTTTACAATTTACGTAAAAAAAAATACAGTTTGTGTCGCATAACTACACACTGGGTGAGCGAATATTTGTAGTTTGGGCACTGCCTTTCAGCTGTCTTAAGTACCTTGACAATACTTTTAGCATCCCCTTGTATTCTTTGTGTTGTCTCTTTAGCCCATTTGAAAAAGCAGAGTCATTAGCTCACAACAATGTTAAGATGACAAAATTGTATTAAGTATGGAAATTATCCATCACAGACACTGCATGCAGAATTTCACATTATTTCTAATTAAATAATAATAATTTTTTCAATGCCTGCTTGATGTTACATAAATAATCATGGACTTTTTAGTATTAACTATTTGAGAGGTATGCTTCATTTTTTTTAATATCAGGGTATTAATTCATTCAAAAAATTTATGGTGCAGTTTTATTCCTTTGTAGAAAATACTGTCTGCTGTTTTGTTTATCTTGAAACATGAGTCGGACAAAACTGACATTTACTCAGATCATGTGAATACTGCTGTTTGTGAGATAACTGCTTTGTTCTGTATAAGCCAAAAATATTGTTATTCAGTCTGATATTATGTAATTGCCCAAACTATGAGGTTTGTGGTGGGATTATTTGGGACAGAGATGCTACATATTAGTATGTTGTGCAAACAATAATGTAAAATGAATGACTTACAGGGGATGATGTGAAGTTTGCACTATGTGCAGATTTAGACTGCTCAGCTATAACTGAAGTTGTATTTAACAAATGTTGAAAATTGATCTTCTACCTTAGACTTATAATTACCTTTGATGTTTACATTCTGTATGTAGCAAACATCACTACAGAAATCTGCCATTGCGCTGCTTGTAAAAGTTGTAACTGTTTGATAGTAATTTGTCATGTTGACATAATGATTATTCCTTAATCTAGAATGTTTCTAGTTACGTAAGTACTTTTATTCATGTTATATAGTAACCTGTTTATACATTATGTATGTAAAAGTTTATTGTTCGCTAGGAAACTTAAGTTTGGGTCAACAGAATTCCCAACAGACAGTTATAATTTATGATAATAATTAAAATAATTTATGCACAATTATCATAAAATATTCAAAAATTAAATGTAAACTTAGTAACAATCAGATTAATGCTTAAAGACATTCTTTCCTTTCTTACTGTACACTGATTTCTGCAGGCATTTTTGAGTGTAAAGATGCCTTGCTGGTACCTGATACTTAATGCTGTAAATGTTAGCTGTGTTAGCTTCAGTTTTGCTTGGTTACTTTATATTTGTATGCATCATATGGGACAAGTCAAAACAATACTACTTTTGTGTAAAACAAATGAGCTCTATATTCGCATGTTAACAATACTATCAGAGGTGATGACATTCTGTGATCATCTGAAACGTCATTTCTATGATGTTTCTGGATGTAACAGCAAAACTAGTGCTGCAATCGGGCTGATTTGACGATGGGACTAGTGCTACAATGGGACTGGCGTGAAGATGAAAACGTTCTTGAGTGGATAACCCTCTCTGGGGTGCAAGAATTTCTCTTGATAGGTGTGCAGCCACCAGGATTACGCTCTGTTCATAGCTGTATTGGACATTCCATATTTCTTAGACTCCTGGATCAATCTGTACTGCTATCACACTGTCTACCACACCCTGTTCTTTGTACCTCCCTCTGCAGGTGCAGTGGGTAACATGACACTTGTGATGAGGCTACAGTTTCCTTTCCAAGAGAATATTGGTCCTACACAGACCCATCCTCACTCCACCCATGAACAACAGTTCTCAAATTTTATATGGATATGAATCTGTATGTGCATCAAAGCCCTTCTTATGCAGCACAAGACATGGGTAGCCAACATACGTTTGCGGCACTGTGAACTGTAACTTGACAGCTTACCACTACCTTATCCAAGACTGCCTCTAAAGTAGTGGCAACAAAGGCTGTGCATATGTGGCATGTACTTCTTTTTGAGAACATCCATCAAGGGTTTCAGAGTATTTAATTCTACAGCATTGAATGTGTCACGAAGTGCTCTTTGACCCAGTTAAGTTATAACATTATATAAATAACACACAGCAGAGTGAACAGTATTAATGGCAATGATAACAATGTCGATGACATGAACAACAATTATAATAGTCTATTCACTGGACAGTAAATTTGTAATTATTTATTTATTCTGTTAGATGAGTTGATTGTTAATCAGTGCAATGATGACTGCATTACCACCTGAAGCAAGACTGCTTAATACAAATTTCTGCTTTATTCAATCAATTTTTGGTGTGCACATATGTTGCTGCAACAATAAAGTAAAATTAAATGATATGATTGTATTGTTCATTTGATGGAATTCTGTATTCATTTCGATGTTAAGTACACCAGTGTATCATTTCTTTAATGCCTCATCTGAATCCTTGTCACTATAGCCTTTTTTACCTCGAATTTATGTATAGCATTGCCTAACACTTGTTTGTAATTTAGTTTTCAAAGCTATAATTGTAAAAAAAAGTTGTTTGTGTTTAATATGTTATTTAAGTTTAGTATGATGTTTCACTGTTAGTATGTTCTGAACATTAAAGAATATTACTAACTATCCTGAAATACATTATTAAAGTTATCCCCTACTGTCACTCGCAGTGTTTTTTGTAAGTCATTGTAATATGTTGATGCTGATTTACACTTTTATGGCCACTTACCATTATTTTGTTACTGATCTCTTATAAAAGCAAATTCTTGATTTTTTATACATCATCTATTTTTATATCTTTATTGCCTGTTGCGGAAAGTGGATGTTAACAATGTTGTTGAATTATAGTGTAAGCAGCTATGCCTTCATCCAGAAAGAAATAAAAATATGTTTGACATGTATAGGTATTTTAATTCATCTCCCTAAGGATATCTCACATATAACTTATTTCACCTCTGGCAGTGTTTATTAATTTGATGTGGTAGTCAAGAAGCAACCTCAAGATGTAAAACAAACTCTTGCAACGTTTTTGTCCATAAAATTTGGAATTGGGAAGAAAGATAATGGTGGCAAGTGCTGTTATCAAATAGACAACACTGAAATGGTTGTATTTGAGTGGTTATACACTACATTAGAATTTTCCAATAATCAAAATTTCTTTTGTGACAGCATTATGGGATAATTTTCTCCTATTCCCACATGAGGGTGCACAGATAGCTTGAGCATTTGGGAGCTTCTTCCATACTCAGTTAAGAGAGTTAGCTCTGCCAGTAACACTGTGACAGTTTTTTACATACAGAGGATGACAGTGTGCGGTTCAACAGGCAGGTCCTGTCAATAACAGAGAAGCTGTTGAAAGCTTGATTTCTCCCTAAAACCTTAAGGGGCAAGTAAATCTGAAAAACATATCTAAAAATTTCATAATCTTGTTCTGATTGTGTAGAAACAATTGTTACTCCTAAGTAACACTCGGACGCAATAAATAAGCCCTGTTGTGGTAAATAAATTTACACTCATATTTAGGGTACGCTAATTATCACATTCGTTTAGGGAGTGACTCGTTATCATGTTAAGGCACCATTTTCAAAATTTTAAGTGGTATGTAAAATCTTGTGGCTTTTGCAAACTGAAAAAGAGGAACTTGCAGTTTATTCCATGCCATCGACAGGAAAACTGTGAAGGCCTAATGATGTAAACAGAAAGGTATACTAGGGTTTAACCTCCCATTTATATTGATGCTTTCACAGTGCTCTCCCAGAAAGTGGGTGGTCACAAGTGCATGGCATACTGTCTCATCTGTTCCAAAACACAAATATTAGGGTATGAGATTGATAACCATTTACCATTCATTGTTCCACAGTGAGAAACACACGGTTGGTTGGCCCACACTTACTGATTACTTAAAATATGTTTTTAACAATTATGAATGTCGTTCCTCGGCGTGAGAGATAATAAATGCATTTCAAGTTCTTGTTAAGATTGATCACACTTATAACATTTCCAGTTAAGGGTAATAGTATGTAATTAATTCGTAAGGACATAGTTTATAACCATGTTTTGGTGGAAATAGTTTAACTGTTCTTTACCATAGGGAGTCACATGTTGATGCTGGGTTCTGTACTGCACTGCGTTACTTCAAATCTGATTTGTGACAAATATTAAATGGTGTCTCTGTACAGGTTGACTTGTCATTTTCCAGCTAAGTCTCTTTACTTTTGACTATTTTGGAGACTATGTCATTATTGTGACACAACATCACATTGCAGCTTAAAATATTTGTAGCACCAACATTTACAACTCAATTTTTGGACAGACACTGTGTACATATATTATTTTTGAGATGATATTGTCCCTTCTTTTATACCTCCATTGAAAAATAGTTTAGGTAATTTCCTCTATGTATCCGCCTGACCCCAGATAACACCATCCCTCCTATGGGTCCGTCTATGTCCCCCTCACTTCCATACATAAAATGGGGTTCACTGAACTTAAAAATTGAAACTATATCTCTTTCTGTGTCAAAAGTGTCTACATAGCATATTTAAGTTTTACTTGATACATGGGTTTCCTACTACTTTCCATTCTGTCACTCTTACTGTGCCTTTCACTGAGTCATACCTTCCCTCTATGTTATATTAACATTTAATAACGTGCTTTCTCTGATACAAACTTAAGATTAACTACAGACTGTTCATTAAGACCTCATTTGCTGTTACACATGGAAATGTTGTTATCCAGTTTGTTCTTATCAGTAGAGTTGTGTACCACTCATTTTGAAATCATGAAGTAGTACTGAGAATACAGAAGTTTCCTTTAATTTGTTACTTTTCCTCTCAACTACTTTGTCATATACTAGGTATATATGTGATACAGCAGCTTTTCACTTTCCACTGAGAACACATCTATCTTTTTGTTAATCCCAGTTGAAAAAAACATTAAATTATCAAACTCAAAACCTTTATTTATTTTGTGTCAAACACTTTATGCCCAATTATGTAACATATGTATAACTATCAGCTTTTTCATACACTTTGACACATATAAGGTTCACACACAAGTTACTAGCATTTTCGTTTTGCATGTTGCTACGGGTTTCTTTATCAATTGCCATTTTAATTTGTAGTTCATTGTTGCTATCTCAGTTTACATTTTGACATTTGGAGATAGTGAGTGGAGCTGTGGACACTAGAAAGTGGAGTGCCAAATGGAATAATCTGAACATTTTCTTCTTGAGTTCAGTAGAGGGGTGACAGCAGTGAAGGCAGCCAGAAACATCTGCACCATATGTGGGGATAATGCTATTCATCAGAGCACAGCAAGAATATGGTTTTCTCGTTTAAAGGAGGACCATTTTCACATTAGTGACCCACTAAGTTCATAAAAATGCGAAGGCCTTTCTGAAGATCATGGAAAGATTAATCCACAGTGATACATGCCAGTGTATTCAAGATCTGGGTCATTGATGATCATGATCATTCCACCACTGTGCAAATTTTGCATGCAACAGAAAGGTTACAAAATGAGGTGTATGAGTACCGCATGTCCGAAGTGAAAACAGCGAAAATCATTTGGTGGTCATATCTATCTCTATTTGCTCATCATCAAGTGGCTCATGAAATACTGAACATTACAATTGTTGTGGGGTTAGGGGTCAAACCCGGGACTCCACATGGCAGACCTGAAGCTGGGACCCACCACACCATATTTCGTCAGGAGAGCGAGCAAGTTCAAGAATTTTGAGAGGCAGTGCAGAGTGATACAGTGGTATTCAGTAACATTGCTTTATTCAGCTAATTTACAGTATTTGATGGTGAAGCGTAGTGTCAGCTTGCTGCCCGCCCGATGTCCTGCAAGTCCAGCCGGGTCAGCAGACTCCTGGTATGCCGATGCCGCTGCTGTTGTTATCAAGGCTGCCTGCCAACGGAACTTGGCCGCCGCTCTCCCGGTCACCACCCAGCGATGCGTAGCGCCTTGCGACTTTCTCCGCCCCATTAGGCCTGCTCTGTCTGACCAAGGGATGAAGGTGGATGTACTGGTCACCCGTAGCCCTCAGGCCACCGCTGCTCCCAACACGTGACCTGACTCAAACCCACGCGCACCTGGATTCTGTGCTGAAATTTTCCGCTAATGGTGCTTGCCGGATGGCAACACCCACTGCCATCTCTGGCACTGTCGTAGCGCTGCTCTGCTACCCTCAGGGTACGCCTCGCCCAGTCCCAGTATGCCAGGTGGGAAGCAAACTTGGCCACTACACTAGAGTGGAACTGAGTCCCTCCTGGACCTGCTGCAGACTTCTCTCACTGCCGTTTTTCAGGCAGACCGTGCTATCTCCAAGTGGAAGGATGCCATTCCACCCTCCCCTGGCGTTGTGTCCCCCTATGCAGAATATAGCCCAAGCAACAACATAGAAACAAAGTAGAAATTTATACAGAATGCTTATAATATTGCTGCCAGACTGGCCACTATAAGCATAGAGCAGCACAGGTCTGTCCCGACGCTCCACTGACCTGGCAGACCCTGTCAAGCTAAACTTGCCCATCTATTTATATTGGTTTCTCCCTTGCTTCTGACATAGTGTCAGAGAGAGACAGGAACAATTGTAGGGATAAATTCCTACAGGTCAGCCATTTACAAATATCCACTCCTGGCTCTGGCCTAGTGCCCCACCTCATACATCCACTAACTAAGAGCAACACTGCAGTTTCCTACCTTTTTGTTGCTCCACTCAAAACAAATCATGCATGCAATACCGCTGTCGCAGCTCTGCGCCGGCAGATGCCATGTTTACCTTGCCTGGCCTGCTGGCTGTCGTCCGTTACGGGACTCTGCCAGCAGCCCCAGATTTCATCCCCCAACAGCGCCTTCATTGAATTTCGAAAAAATTTCCCTTTCCCTTGACTAGACTGACACTAGTGCAGCACTATCCTGGTGATGAAAAATTGTGTCTGTATTCTAACATAAGGAAAAGAAAGGATTGGTTGAGGCCAAACAAAGGAGCAACATCCCATACAAAAATCAGCACGCTTTCACAAAAGATAATGTTATGCATCTAGTGGGACGACGATGGTGGGGTATATTATGAATTGCTTCCGCAAGATGTAACCGTCGTTGCTGACATTTTCTGTCAACAGGAAAGATGTCTTGCATATACAGTCTAAGAACAGCAACCAGGAAGTCCACGTGAAGCAATACTGATCCCTGAAAGAGCCTGCCTGCATTCCATACAGTATTTTTTTGTCAGTCTAGCAAAAGTTGGGTTGGGAAGTCATGTCACACCCAACTTATTCACCTGATCTTGTGACTCAGATTTGAGCCTTTTCCACTCTCTATCAAATAACCTTCATGGAACTTCCCTTTCGGATTAAAAAAGTGTTCTGAACATGACTCAATGAATTCTTCACCAGAAAACCATGCCATTTCTATTTCGCAGAATCGAAAATTTCCCCAATGTTTGCTGTCCATTGTAAGCACTGAAGGATGATATATTATTGTACGCTGAAGTCTCTGTTATGTTTATTAAACCTATAGAAAAAGTATACAAACTAATGCACCAGCTACGTACCTGCGTTGGGGCCTAGCGCAATGGTTATCATATAAACATGACGTAGAAGGTTGTTGGATCAAAAAACGACAAATGAAACTTTTTTTCAATTTACAAATCCGATCAAAAGAATGTGATTATTATTTTTATTCAATTAATTCGTTTACATGTAATTTTTGATATTATTGTTTGTTTTATTTACCCTATTTTTCTTTCTGTCATTCTTTTTTCTCCTGGAATCTGCCTGTGTCACCTATAATGTGGAAATAATTGTTAATGTGTGTGTGTGTGTCCGTCTCGAGTTGCTTCATAGAGGTTAGCTTTAACCACCATAAACAAAGCAAGTGCGATTTTTAAATCTGCACAGATTGTTGATTGCTATTCTCTCTGATGCATTTCACATCATGGGGTTGTGGTTAGCTTAGGACACAAATTTGAATTCAGGGCTTTGTCTGCCATGGTTGTCATTTCTCACTTAGAATCAGCTGTCCATAGACCATCTCACATTTCCAATGTACCTGGAAGTGGCTGCCTCCGACATTACTTTGCATTAATTGGTGCATAGTAATGACGTAAAACAAATTAATATTTCTACTTTGACAGTTCTCTGCAATTTATTGCATAATTTGGTAAACCATACTGTTTTTTCTGACATGCTCTGGTGGTTTCCAGTGATTAAGGGTGTCAGTGTGGTACTGGTGTGCAAGACTCACACTCCCTCTTGGCTATCAAACTTACTTGGAGTTGCTTCGCTGATCATCTTTTCAGGATAACCACCTGTGATGTCCTGCACGACTTCTTCTCTGAATATAGGATGCTACATGGAGGAAATTTTTTATACTTTAAAATATTCTTGAGTGTACGGAGTTATTTTAAAACTCAATCTCACTGTATTTTCATGACACACAACAGGTTCTGACAGACCGGAAGGTTCCAAGCTTACAAAAAATGTTTTAGCTGTATGAAAACTATCACATTCATTTTTCCATAAATACAGTCTACAAATCTCACACAGTTTAACAAGACAACTGTCTGGACCTTAATTATTGATTCTTTCTCTTACATTCGTAATTGTCCCTTCTCTTCTTTCAACAACATTCAAATGTTCACACAGTAATGTTTCACGTCGCACGGAGTGCGGCGCGTTTATTCCTTGAGCTGGACGTGTAACTCCAGGTGACTACCTGCCCACGCCGATCATCCGTCCCATACACGTCCGTCCTGCACACACACATAACTGTGGTGCAGTAGACACAGTTCTACTCATCTCTAAAATAAAACGTGTTCAAGACGGTGGAAATACGAGGGTCTCTAGAATTTACTCCGAAATTCTTTAGGCATTACAATGCCTTCCAGAATTCTGGAAGTTAGAAAAGTATAATTATCAAATTGTCATTACTTCAACACCCCCCCCCCCCCAATCAATTTAATAATTTCCTAAATTGCCCATAAAATTCACTATCCCCAGCTTTTGACACAGTCTATTGAAACGTGCACTCTTAGCTAATTTTGGTAAAATATGTGCCATTTGTTCCTCGGAGCTAATGTATTGAACATTCAGATGGCCTTTGTTGTACAGCTCTTGTGTAGAACGGATTTCACATCCACATGCTTCAGTCATCTATGTTCCCATTTCCGTAATTGACAGATTCTTCAAGAAGATGCTTAAGCCATGGGGTGTCTGTCATAGCTGTCGCCGAAGCTGGATATTCTGCTTCTATTTCCTAGTGAAACTCATCTGTCTCCTTGTCACAAGAAACAGTTTTTCAAACAAAAAACTATAAGAAAGTGAAGAAGACAGAAGATCTACAACATAACACAGTCAGAATCATCATAGCAGTAATAGCATTTAAAATTTCCTTTTTTGTAACACAGACCAACATCAAGTCTCCCTTTAATATATCAAAGAATTCATTTCAAAAATTTCTACTCTAATTCTGTTGGTTTACTTTGCTGTCTACTAAAATAGTTAAGTGATGCAGTTCGTCTGGTCATAGCTGTCATTTCCTTCATAAAACTTTCAAAAGTTTTTTTTTAGTTTGCATACAAGACTTTTCTTAATCTTTACACCAGGTCTCAATGCAGGAATCAATTTTGTACATCTGTTTGTTCCATAAATGAATTATGTTCCTTCACCACACTAAGAAGCATTCTTAGTGTTGTGAATTGAGCAAGTGGAGTATAGTCATATCTCTTTCAATATTTCCAGACATGTCTATTTTTACTTTGAACATCCCCTTACTGTCAGTTATACTTTTATTTGCTGTAAGTGGTGCATAAGTCAAAGTTCCATTAGATGACTGAGAGCCCAATTATTCCTTTATTGCTTTTTCCCATTCTTCTTCTTCTTCTTTATGATGCCTAACCTGAACGTCTTCAGACTTCTGAGGTAAGTTTTCCCACGAATGTTTTTGCATTCAAGGGAAACATTGCATAATCCTTGAAAAACCTAAACTTTCTTGTTATTCTATTGCTTTTCCACAAAGTTTCTGCTCGCTTCCACTTCTTCTGACATTGTGGGCCTTGAGTTACCTTCAACAGCTTGCACAAAATCAAGGACTTCAAAACAGAACTAACTTTGAGGAAACTAAAGAATGTTCTGAATTACGTTGTTCACTTGAATGGTCTTCTTCAAGATCCAATCATCACTGGTTTCACCTTCAAATAGAAACTTATCTTTTTCAAAAATTACATCTCTCCCAAATACAACTTTGTGTTGCTTGGTGCACCATATTCTGTGGCTAATAAGACAGTTTCCAGTCACGAAACATTTTAATGGGCTAGTTCCTTTTCAATACTTTCCTTGGAATGTGCCACTATGCAACACACCCAAACTCATATTTGTTCAAATTTGGCTTTCTTCCAGCCGATAGCGTTTCTAGAATTTGTGCATCTAAAACTGAAGTATAACTATGGTTAATGATAAAAGTATCTACCAGTAACTTTTGACTAAAATGGCTTTCAAACTTCGCGTCCAAGAATTGTGCAATGAGCCTTTTCAATGACAGTATGATTTAGTCGCTCTGCCACTCCATTTCGTAATTGAATTTGCAAATATACTCATGACCGTTGTCACTTTTTAATCTCCTGATTTTCAGCAAATACATACTTTGGAAATACGAAGCAAGAATTGTTACCAATATTGTATCGACCACCATGCCATACAGTTCAGTGAGCAGACACATGGGTATTATATACTGTAGGACTGTAGGTTTCTGAGTGTTTTTCTCGTGAATGGCTAGCCATCTGGCCGTATGGCTGGGGCATTGTAACTCTATGGGGTAGTGCTGCCAACACATGCCATCCCACTCTTAACTTCATTTCCCAACCCTCGCACTCCCCTTGTTAGTGTGTGTGTATACACGATTGAATCATTTCTGTGAGCAGCAGCTATAGCTATCACCCTTTTGAATTGAACCCGCTGAATTTTTAAAAACAAGCATCAGCCAGCCATTTATAGTTTATGCACTGACAATCAATTATTTAGTGAACCTGACACTAGAAGAGCACCTTTTAGTTTTCATTTGAAATTCCAGTCCACAAACTATGCTTTCAACATAAATTTCTCCAACCTTTATTCATATTTGATTCACCAGTTCATTCACATCCATCAAAGAACAGATTAATTAACTAAATATCCTGTTACCCTCAAATCCAGAAACCAATCCACTCTGCCACCTGGAAAACTTCCAGTAACAGCTGAGAAAGAAAAATTATTTTCATTTCTGTTTATTTTTTGGAGAGATATAGCTAAATTTGCAGAACTATACTTCTATGCATTTGTGGCAATCTAACATTGTATTTTTCCCCAATAATGGCATTGTTTCCCACATCTGTAACACATATATTGGGTTGGTACATAAGTTTGTTCCGTTTTTCTGTATGTTTGATAAACACAACAGATACACATACACACCCTACTCATCCATAATATATTCTCCTTCACTATTTACAACAGTCTATCAATGCTGAGATAACTTTTCGATTCCATGACTGTAGAGTTCGAGTGGTTTTGAGGTGAAGAACTCGTCGAGCCATGGTAGGAGCACCTTTTGCATCCGGCAAAGCTTAGCTTGAAGTTTGTTCGATAGGGAGCAGGAAAAACTGAGGGTGGAAGATCAGTTGAATAAGGTGAGTGCAGAATGACCTCCCAACCCAACTCTAGTATAAGGTTTTTGGTCAGTCTAGCAGAATGGGTGAGGGCGTTTTCGTGGAGTAGCATCACTTTTCGCAGTCTGCCTGGTTGTTGTCCTCGAATTGCATCCACAAGATGTCTCAGTTACTGACAATAAATATCATCAGTGATGGTTACATCTCAGGGAAGCAATCTGTACTACACCACACCATCAGTGTTCAACTAGATGCATAATATTATGGATGCATGCAGGCTTTTATATGGGGAGTTGCTGCTTTGTTTGGGGGCAACCATTCTTTTCTTTTCCTTATGATCTTAGGATAAAGACACCATTTCTTGTCACCTATAAGGCTATAACGATACAAGTTAGGAATGGTCAACGTTGCTTTCAAGCAAACTGATCACTAACAATGAGAAAAGCACATACATCCACCTGCTGATTTATGTGTTTTCGGCTTAGAGCATGTGGTACCTTTTTTCAACCTTCTCCATTGCATGCAAATGTCGCACGATGTTAGAATGGTCACAGTTAATAACATTTGCCAGTTCTCGAGTTTGCTGACATTGATTATTGTGGGTTAATGTGTTTAAACAATCTTTATGAAACTTCGACTGTCTTCCTGAATGTACTGAATCACTGATGTCAAAATGATCCTTCTTAAAACGAGAAAACTGCATTCTTGCCATGATCTGTCTCATGGAATTATCCCCCTCCCACATGTGGCGTGAATGTTTCTGACTGCCTCCGTAGCTGTCATTCCTATTGAACTGTAATAGAAGAATACATCAGAAATATTTAGATTTCTCCACTAGGCACTCCATTTTCTAGTGTCCAAACCTCCACTCATTATCTCTATATAACAAAATGACAATATGTGAACTCATATAGCAACAGTGAATTACAAAGTAAAAAATGACAACTCCTAGCATCCACAATATCAACTAAAATCTTATTTTAGACAAAGCTTTGGCTGCATCATACATAGCTTGAGACTTGGTTGTCTCTGAATACATCCTTTTACCTTGCTGTCAGATGCTGTCGACGATGGCAATTCATTTACTGTCCAGTTGTTACCTTTAGAATTATTAAGTTTTGCTTCTTTGTCTAGTAATCTACCCTTTAAGAAATTCGGTTCCAATTCCTCACTTGAGAAGGTATTCAGAGCAGTAACAACTACTTCGGATTCTGGTGGAATTGTTTGTAAGAAACCGCATACTATATCAGTTCCTCCAATATTATCATCCGATCCTTCAAAATACCCATTAACTTACGAAACTCCAAAAAATTAATTTCAAGAGTTATTGTCATTTGCATTAATCTTTAAAGGTCGTTCTTAATAAAAGCCATACCTTTCAGCTCAAATGTTTGAATTAATGTATTTCTCATTTTTGGTGTAGGCCTACTCCAAGCAACTTTGTGAAATTCTTTGGATTACTTGAGACTTACACTTCTTATCGGTTTTGCCAAGCTCTCCTAGAAGAGTTTGCTTCCACGCACACTATACAGCTGTCTCAGCCATGTCCATGTATCTCTTTCACACAAAACTCACTTCCAGCTCACATAGAAGTATTTCAGTCCTAAATTTTCAGTTGCTAAAGTTCTTCCCATTAAATAACAGTACCTTGTATTCCTCCTCCTCTTGAGCCATGACTCTAAATTAGGTACTGGATTAATTTTTTCCACCTTTATTTGTTGTACTGCAACACCTGGCACCTGGGTCCATGACCAGTTGCTAAGAAAATAACAGTTATTTAGGATAAGTAATTTCAACTCGTTACTTCACACAATTTACAATTACAACCATGGGACAACAATGAAGACAAAATACAAACAGAGCGAAGAAACACAGAAAAAACACATAAAAAAGACAAAGAGAAAATAACTCAAAGGATTATTATTACATTATCATCATTTCCACACACTTTGTATTAGATAGGAAACTCCATGTCCAAACAATGAACAATGGCACCATTTAACCAAGATACAAAACAGCCTACCACCACAAGTAAAAAACATAGCCTTGATTTTAGAAATCTGAAATCATTAACTGATCATTGCTTTGCATTGTGTGAATTTTTGGTCCATATGTGTACAGTGAAATATCAAACAAGCTGCAGTGCATGAATGATTTTTATAAAATTAATAATCACTGTGAATGAGACTTTTATACAATGTGTAGCTATCTTCATACTGTTGTCTTTGTCCATGTTTGTACTGTATTGTAACACTCTTTTGGTCTCCTTCAACTATTATTTATGCTACTTGTCAACTCAGATTATACAACCTGGGTCCAGCAAAAATTGTCATTTTAACAGCCCTGGACATCTGCTGCCGTTTAGGTTACGGAATCTTCTTCTTGATACAGTTATGAAGTGTAGTGGTATGACCGAGAGGGAATTTGTTCTCGCTTGATATGGCTAATCACTATATGACACTGTTTGTCGTCTATCTTGATATATACACTCCTGGAAATTGAAATAAAAACACCGTGAATTCATTGTCCCAGGAAGGGGAAACTTTATTGACTTACACCTTCTAGAGCACGTTGAATGGCACGGGATACATGCGGACGTGCAATGTCCTGTTGGAACAGCAAGTTCCCTCGCCGGTCTAGGAATGGTAGAATGATGGGTTCGATGACGGTTTGGATGTACCTTGCAATATTCAGTGTCCCCTCGACGATCAGAGGGTGTACGGCCAGTGTATGAGATCGCTCCCCACACCATGATGCCGGGTGTTGGCCCTGTGTGCCTCGGTCGTATGCAGTCCTGATTGTGGCGCTCACCTGCACGGCGCCAAACACGCATACGACCATCATTGGCACCAAGGCAGAAGCGACTCTCATCGCTGAAGACGACACGTCTCCATTCGTCCCTCCATTCACGCCTGTCGCGACACCACTGGAGGCGGGCTGCACAATGATGGGGCGTGAGCGGAAGACGGCCTAACGGTGTGCGGGACCGTAGCCCAGCTTCATGGAAACGGTTGCGAATGGTCCTCGCTCGCCGATACCCCAGGAGCAACAGTGTCCCTAATTTGCTGGGAAGTGGCGGTGCGGTCCCCTACGGCACTGCGTAGGATCCTACGGTCTTGGCGTGCATCCGTGCGTCGCTGCGGTCCGGTCCCAGGTCGACGGGCACGTGCACCTTCCGCCGACCACTGGCGACAACATCGATGTACTGTGGAGACCTCACGCCCCACGTGTTGAGCAATTCGGCGGTACGTCCACCCGGCCTCCCGCATGCCCACTATACGCCCTCGCTCAAAGTCCGTCAACTGCACATACGGTTCACGTCGACGCTTTCGCGGCATGCTACCAGTGTTAAAGACTGCGATGGAGCTCCGTATGCCACGGCAAACTGGCTGATACTGACGGCGGCGGTGCACAAATGCTGCGCAGCTAGCGCCATTCGACGGCCAACACCGCGGTTCCTGGTGTGTCCGCTGTGCCGTGCGTGTGATCATTGCTTGTACAGCCCTCTCGCAGTGTCCGGAGCAAGTATGGTGGGTCTGACACACCGGTGTCAATGTGTTCTTTTTTTCATTTCCAGGAGTGTAGTTTAGGCGACAAGACTTCATAAACACTGACTGCGTGGAAAACTACCATATCATGCAAGACGTTTCAATCTATTACTTAGTTGCTACTTATTCTATTCGCAACATTTTTTGCAGACAGTATCTACATTTGTACCTACAATATATCATTCTACAACTCATCTCAGTATTTGACATGTCTCCTGAACCATGAGTGAAAAACGTTCAGATTATACATGACGTTTTAATTTATCACTTATTAGAAACCAACTCTAGTCGCAAACATCATCCACATATGCCGCTCAACGTACCTACAAAAATATATAATTTTATAACAAATAGTTCAAGAGATATTACGTCATAAACAGTGAGATGCGCGAGAAACTGTCAGATGATGTGTGACGTTTTAATTTATTACCTCTTTACTGCCAACTGTGTTCACAACGCATTTCGCAGATAGTGGCCACGTATACTGCTGGATCTACCTGGAAAATTATCTTTTTGTACAACACATATTTCAGGATATACGACGTCATAAACATTTAGCTATATGAAAACACAACAGCAGGGTGAAAATTCGCTAGGCATACAGGTGAAATATGTATACAAATATGATCGAAATTTGTCTGAAATTAGGTGACGTGTACGTATACGAGCAAACTAGCGGTAAAATGCTCATCCTAATCCTTGGAACGACTTCAGTCATATTTGGCACACATATTAGTCGCTGTCTAGAATGAAGAGCTAAAATCCACCAGCTTCCTGCTGGGGTGAGCGTGATAGCGTGGAGAGAGACGAGGGGAGGAGGAGGAGGAGGAGGAGGAGGAGGAGGAGGACATGGACAGCAGAAGAGAGGAAATGGACAGAGAGAGGGGAGAGGACGAAATGGCAAGAGAGAGGGGAGATGTGGAGGCCGTGGATAAAGGAGGGACGGGAGAGAAGAGTGGATAAAGAGAGAGAGAGAGAGGATGGCTAGAGAAAGGGGGGGGAAGGAGGTGGACAGAGTGAAGCGGGAGGAAGAGATGGAATAACAGAAGACTAGAAGAAATAAATACCTGCTCAATGCCTGGTTTCTCTTCTAGTTAGAGTACTTAATTTTTTGCTCATTCAGGCTTCGAAAATTAATAGACAGTGAAGCTACATCAGGCAGGGACAAGCGGCAGCACATCGAGACGAACTAAGCTCGTGTGACAGACAGGGGTGCCGCGAGGCATTCCACGCTGATACGACTCTGTATCGTACTGAATGGAGGGTGGTGATCCGCCACACAGAATACCAAAATATCACAAGAGTAGCGACTATGTTAAGGTACGGTCGCGCTCCAAATGGCCTGGCGGTGAACTTTGAATTCGGGGAAATATGACGTGATAATCTGTATTCTTGCTCTGCAAAATGCGAGTACTATATGATAATATTTTTCATTTATATGAGTGGGTCTGGTGCCAAAGTGCATTTATTTTAAAACCCAATAATGCAATTTCTACCGTTTGGCTGTAATCGAGTTGAAATTATGTTCCCGATTAAGACATCTCTACCGCGAGACCGCTACGGTGGCAGGTTCGAATCCTGCCTCGGGCATGGATGTGTGTGATGGCCTTAGGTTGGTTAGGTTTAAGTAGTTTTAGGAGACTGGTCACCTCAGATGTTAAGTCCCATAGTGCTCACAGCCATTTAAACCACTTGAGGACCTCTCTGTGTGTATTGCAGTCTTTGAATTGCATTGCAAATACGTTGCTCGTATTCTGTTTAATTTTTGCTGACATCCGTATTATAGGGTGAACTAAATGCTTCTGTATTTGTTTTTGTTGCATACTAAAGGACGCTGGTTTTGTCGCGCGGTGTTCTGCAGACTCACGTATTTTTGTTACAGCTTAAGAACCTCGATTGAAATCCATTGTTAGTGTACTCTTCGTATCCTTTGTTATTTTTGTTCCCATTCGTTTTTCGTACTCCACCAAAATTTTCGTTGACTTCTGCTAAAATGCACTATCTGAACTGCCTGTTAATAACGTGTGAAAACAAACACAGAACCTAAAGATCATCCAATAAGAAAGCGACATGATGCATTAATAAACTTGCAGCACTGCAAGTGGCCTGACAGCGAACCGAAGTCGTGTTACGTGTAGCCCCTACACGGGTTTCACCCCCTGTTGTGGCTGTCTCTGCACAGTTCGTAGCCAGTGTTTCTGGTGTCTGTTTAAAGCAACAGTCTGGAACGCTCTGTATCGACGCAAAGAGGATTATATACTGAGCATGGTGGCGCAGTGGTTACCACACTGGACTCTAGTTAGGGAGAACGACGGTTCAAACCCATTCCGCCATCCTGATTAAGGTTTTCCGTGATTTCCCCAAATCGCTTCAGGCAAATGCCGGGATGGTTCCTCTGAAAGGGCATAGCCACCTTTCTTCCCCATCCTTCCCTAATGTGAGGGACCGATGACCTTGGTGTTTGGTGCCCTCCAACAATTCAACCAACCAACAGTGGATTACATGTACCGAAATCCTGGCCAAAATTATTTTTGATAGTTTCAAACCTTTAAAGCACTCCCTTTCACTACTAGGTTAACTGTAGTTGTGAATACCCCTAAACTACTCCACTGCCGTCCATAGAGAGGTGCCTGGGATGACTCGGCATGCATTTGTTAGTTTGTGTGCCTGTCTTTCAGTTTGTACCATGCCACTTACCACAAATTCTTAACCTTTTGTACTTGAAAATTTCAAAGTAGATTCGTGTGATACCCTTAATTTGCTGTAACGATTTTACTGGTGACGTGATGACAGGACTGCTTCTACTAGGGCACCGAATTGCTCGTCACGTGTGTGATTGTTCCATATGTAGTTAGTTTGCCATACTTTTCTCGCAATTTTTAAATGCGCCTTCAAACTAATTATAGCTATGTACTGTGTTATACATGTGCGTATTGAGAAGTGTATGTTAGTGTGTGTAATCTAGGTTGGTTCTGCTACGTTCATTTGTCTAATGTTACCGATCACAGTAGGTGATTGTCCCAGGCCTGTCGCAAAGTTCTTTTCAATTGCACGTTGGTTTACTTTCTAACTTCTCGCAGTTCACAGCCTGATGCGATAGATGGTGCTGCATGCAGCGCTAGATTGCAAGCAAAATCTATCGACGTAGGGGGGCAACACATCTGTACGCTTCACCGTGACGTAATCCAGCAAATCAGATGCCTTCCTATGAGTATGAAAGAGGGAACCTTGCCAGTTCACGACAGTCAGTTTTAGTCCCTGACGACGATGGTGGAGGGTATCATCGAAAGCGTGAAATTTTCTGAAAATTTGACGAGGCAAGTGAACCGAGAATCTTTCATGTACTTGCTACAATAGTTGACCAAACGTCCATTTTTGCCATTTTGGCCATAATTTCGGTAAATATGCTCCGGTGTGAGGCACAGTTCAGCACAGCAAGGGCAACATGCGATGTTGCTGTAATGTGTTGAAAGATAATGTCAGGAACATCTCGAAGAAGGGTCATAGCCACCGTCCTTAAGGCGCCATAAATGTGATAGGTACAGTCCAAATTACCATCTGTGTGGACAAGACGCGATCATCTTATTTACCCAGTGGTACCCCATACCAACAAGTCAGATGATGAGCCCATGAGAAGATGACGAAAGCAGTCTGGCAACGTTCGTCCTCCTCAGAGCTTGCATGCATGGATACGTCCAATGTGATGTTGTACACAGGACTGGGACTCCTCTGCAAAGACGACATAGTGCCACTTTGGTATGTCCAGTCTCCTTGTTGGGAGTTCCACTGTCGGCCGCCTCGGTCTGCTGTCGCGTCGATGTGGGCTTCGACAGCAGTTGTCGCTGGACGTCGCCGCACTGTCCGTGAGGGCGCTCTTCTGGCCACCAGTGAGCTCGCTGTGTTCCCAGACACAGGGGACCTGGTGTGTCTGTGTGCTCCTGCACAGCCAACCAAACAGCATGTCGAGCCTCTCAGGCGCTAGTCACGTAGGGCCATTAACAGCCTACGTGACCCTCGCGAACCGATAGGCACCGTATACACGTGACAGCGCGAGCAGCGTAACGACAAACTGCAGTCTCGGACTTTGGTACGTGCTGGTAGACGTTTCCCCTTCGTACACAAGGTGTCACACAGTCTTCCCACAAACAAACAACACTCAAATGCGATTTCTGAACAACAAACCCGCTGTAAAATCTTTACTTACATACAGAGCATAGTGGCAGCTGTGGAAAATCAATGTCCACATCTACCCTATACCCTGCAAGCCGTGTAATATGATGTGGCAGATGGTGGAGTCCGTGCTGGATACAGTGGCCGATGCGCAGGGAAAAGTTACTGAGCGAGTTCATTTGTTTCTTTAGGCGGGGCCGACCTTGTCTGGTCACTTCCAGCCGGCTGGCGACACACTGCGATGGCAGAAGCGAGCCACACGCCCTGCGTTCTTCCTCAAACGATTTTACAGATACTATTCCGTAAAAAAAAAAAAATCATTTTTCCCTACTTATAGCTTTATATGCCAGCTTCGTGTGACGTGCCCATCATTTCGTTAATGGTGACAGTTATTATGGTACTTCGATTTAAGTAAGACACTGCATGAAATATGAAAAAGTTTAAAATAGAAAATAGGGGTTGCTAAGATTTTGCGTTTGGTACACATTACATAATATGTTGCCGCGTATAAAATTCAGCTGAGATAATGAATTTTTCTTTATAGACTTTGGTGGAAGTCTCAGTCACCAATGACGGAAAAATTAACCTGATGTAGCGCACTCATCTGCAACCGTCCGAGCCAGCGAAAAAGCCAGAATGAGATATTCTCAACATTCCTCACATCTCAAACGGTTTGAGATATGGAAACAAGATTTTGGCAAATGACAGCACGCAAAGAGAAGAGTGCTTTGCCGTATGGTTAACATGCAAAACTTAATTATTGACCGCATTATACGATGAAACAATGTAATTATTAAGGGGCATCGATAGCTGGTGAAACGAGACATACTGTGGGATATAGTACAACGTAAGGGAAGACATTACAAGCTCATTTTTGTATCGGCGATGTGCTTTTTCATAAACGTTTCCTCCCTATTTTTTCTCAGTTTCTTACTTAAAAAACTTCATAACCACTGTCCATTTTCAATTTCTCGCGGTGTAATGAACAGTCCATTAAATTTTGGGCACGCAGGCGGGCAAATAAAATTTCCTCCACTGATATTTCGGCCGCGTATCGTCCGGCCATCCTCAGAGTGAGTCATAAGACTGACGACAAGATGCCAAGCGCGGCCTTAGATGCTCCACCGCGGCGGTACTGCGCATGCGAGTCAGAGATGGTCGGCGGCAAAGAAATACGCTTATACATGCACCGCCTGTGGCGAAGGCGTACAGACATTCGATTCGCTTATCGATGTATGATCAGCGGCGGTGACACCGTGACGACTTCTCTGCAGTTCAATTACCCCAAGAGCCGGATTCCATGCTTTGTCCAAATTAAAACCATTATCTCTGTTAATTAAATTATTAGCTGCTCTAATCTCTATACCTTGAAGACAGATTCCCAAAAGGAAGACGTGGATGTTAAAATATTCACATCACTGTAATTCATGGAATGACCTGTACCAAGACAATGTTCGGCCACAGCTGACTTGTCTGGCTGTAATAAGCGTTTGTATCTTCGATGCTCTACACATCTCTCATGAACGGTGCGTGTTTGATCTCTGTACGATTTCTCACAATTTCCGCTATAAATCTGATACACACCCGCTTTACGAAGCTGTAAATCGTCCTTCACAGAGTATAGCTGCAGCAGTCTTCGTTGGGGGGGGGGGGGGGGGGGGGGGTGAAAGACCACCACAATACAGAGTTTCTCAAGAATACACCCACATCGGCAAAAAAGTACTAGATTTGAAAGAATTAATATCTTCTTCCTAGGTTTTACATTGAATGCTCTACAAATTTGTTGCGGGGAAAATCCATTCGATTTAAAAATGCTCTTAAGGTATGTAAGCTCTTGTTGCAAATTGTCTTTATCGGAAATAGAGTGTGCCCTATGCACTAAGGTCTTAAGAACACCTACGGTCTGTGAAGGGTGATGGCAGCTACTGGCATGAACATATAGATTTGTATACGTTGGTTTCCGGTATACGGCGTGTCCTAATGTGCCATCAACTTTACGGCGAGCGACAACATCCAAAAATGGGAGGTAAACGTCTTTTTATATTTCCATAGTAAATTTGATACTAGAATTGATGGAATTCTAATGCTCAAGAAATCGATGTAATTCATTCATCCCGTGCGGCGATACCACAAATGTGTCGTCCACGTACCTCCAGAAGACCGTTGGTTTAAAACTTGCTGAGTCCAGTGCCTTGTCCTCGAAGTCTTCCATGAATAAATTAGCTACCAGAGGGTAGAGGGGGCGTCCCATGACAACACCATCGATCTTGTATGAATGCATGGTTTCTCGGCGATATGAATTAATTAAATGTTCTCAGGCTTCCAGCGGTTAAAATCGCACGAGCTTCCGACCGAGCTCTCCCCGGTCATTGTCAAGTGGTAAGACTGACTGCTGTGTCGACGTGGCCGCGTCGTTATACAGCCGCACTGCTAGCTGTGACGTCACTGGTGCTCTCTTCCTCGACAAACAGGGTGTTGCAAAAAGGTACGGCAAACTTTCAGGAAACATTCCTCACACAAATAAAGAAAAGATGTTATGTGGACATGTGTCCAGAAACGCTTAACTCCATGTTAGAGCTCATTTTATTACTTCTCTTCAAATCACATTAATCATGGAATGGAAACACAAATCAACAGATCGTACCAGCGTGACTTCAAACACTTTGTTAGAGGAAATGTTCAAAATGTCCTCCGTTAGCGAGGATACATGCATCCACCCTCCGTCGCATGGAATCCCTGATGCGCTGATGCAGCCCTGGAGGATGGTGTATTGTATCACATCCGTCCACAATACGAGCACAAAGAGTCTCTACATTTGGTACCGGGGTTGCGTAGACAAGAGCTTTGAAATGCCCCCATAAATGAAAGTCAAGAGGGTTCAGGTCAGTAGAGAGTGGAGGTCATGGAATTGGTCCGCCTCTACCTGTCCATCGGTCACCGAATCTGTTGTTGAGAAGCATACGAACCCTTCGACTGAAATGTATAAGAGCTACATCGTGCATGAACCACATGTTGTGTCGTACTTGTAAAGGCACATGTTCTAGCAGCACAGGCAGGGTATCCCGTATGAAATCATAATTACGTGCTCCATTGAGCATTGGTGGAAGAACATGGGGCCCAATCAAGACATCACCGACAAATAATGCCTGCCCAAACGTTCACAGAAAATCTGTGGTGATGACGTGACTGCACAAATGCGTGCGGATTCTCGTCATCCCACACATGTTGATTCTGAAAATTTATAATTTGATCACGTTGGAATGAAGCCTCATCCGTAAAGAGAACATCTGCACTAAAATGAGGATTGACACATTATTGGATGAACCATTCGCAGAAGTGTACCCGTAGAGGCCAATCAGCTGCTGATAGTGCCTGCACACGCTGTATATGGTACGGAATCAACTGGTTCTCCCGCAGCACTCTCAATACAGTGACGTGGTCAACGTTACCTTGTACAGCAGCAACTTCTCTGACGCTGACATTAGGGTTATTGTCAACTGCACGAAGCATTGTCTCGTCCATTGCAGGTGTCCTCGTCGTTCTCGGTCTTCACCAGTCGCGAGTCATAGACTGGAATGTTCCGTGCTCCCTAAGACGCCGATCAATTGCTTCGAACGTCATCCTGTCGGGACACCTTCGTTCTGGAAATCTGTCTCGATACAAACATACCTCGCCAGGGTTATTACCCCGTGCTAATCCATACATCAAATGGGCATCTGCCAACTCCGCATTTGTAAACATTGCACTGACTGCAAAACCACGTTCGTGATGAACACTAACCTGTTGATGCTACGTACTGATGTGCTTGATGCTAGTACTGTAGAGCAATGAGTCGCAGGTCAACACAAACATCGAAGTCAACATTACCTTCCTTCTATTTTGCCAACTGGAGGTGAATAGAGGAAGTAGGGTACATACTGACGTAACTAAAATGAGCTCTAACATGGAAATTGAGCGTTTCCGGACACATCTCCACATAACATCTTTTCTTTATTTGTGTGTGAGGAATATTTCCTGAAATTTGGCCGTCCCTTTTTGTAACACACTGTATACAGTCATGTTTTCATTCCGCGTCCGTCGCGCCCGTTTTAACATCGCGATAGTCGGGTTCCGTCCTTGTTGATGGTGTTTTCAGCGGTTTTTATTTCAATAGCTTCTTTTATGACGCTATCGCAAAATCCCTCCTTCATATCGACATGTTTCGTCGAATAGAATTCGATGTCCACTTTCTAAGGCGTGTTCTTCCACGGCTGAATTTTCTGGATAGCGTAAGTGTAAGTACCTCTCGTGTTCCTTCCCGACGTTGCTCTACCATGCGTACTGTTTGGCTGACGTAGTAACAGCCACACTGACATGGTATCTTGTACACTCGAAGCGTTCTAAGCTCTAGATCGTCCTTCACAGGCCTCATGAGCTGACGAACTTTTGCTGGGGGCCTGAACACCGATGAAATGTTATATCCCTTCAGTAGCCTGCTAATCTTTCCCGACACTGTACCACAGAAAGGCTAAAACACAAGTTTCTTGTTTTCTTCTTCGGTGGTGTTCTCTTCTCTCTTAGTTTGTTTTTTGCGTGTCGCGCCAGATATAGCCTGTGATACCTGTCCGTGGCTGTACCCGTTTTCCCGGAAGACGTTTCGGAGGTGGCTCAGTTCTAGTGGCAGACTTGCTGCGTCTGGGACGACTTTAGCACAATGAACGAGGGTATTCAGAAGGCCACTTTTTGTGCCGGATGGTGGTGGCTGAGTTACCGATCTGTGTGTGTAGGTTTCCTGCGGGGACTGTGGCTGAGGTGCCCGTTGGTTTTCCGTCGAACGAGTACGTCAAGCAAGGGCAGTGCATCATCTGTCTCGACTTCCATCGTAAACTTGATGTGGCCGAGGAGAGCTCGGTCGAAAGTTCGTTGGATTATAACCACCTGACGTGGCTGGAAGCCCGAGAAAATCTTATTAATTCATATGGTTACGAAACCACGCATTCATACATGGCGTACCTCTACGGGGGGGGGGGGGGGGACGTGGCGCCTAGGGAACCTGCTTGGGAAGAAGGCTAACCTGTTAAGCTCTGTAGCCTTCCTGCTACGCTGTTGAGATGAGAACGCGATTCCACGATTTACCTCGGCAGCCAGGTGAATCTACCGTTCAGCCAGCTCTGCCCTGTTGCGGGAAACGATATACTTGACTAGGAGGCAGCTGGATTTAAAAGGTCGCGAACTGCTGGCTATACATCTGCAGTTGACAGAGGTACTCTCACAATTAGATTTTGAGTGGGTCGACGCTGCCACCACAGCAAAAGAAGGCCACAGAGAAACAGAAAGGGTAGTTCGCGTGGATATCTTAACAACAACACGGTGCAGAACGGAAATCAACAGAAGGAACTGTCATCAATATGACGGAGAAAGAGGTCGATGCGGGTGCCATTTCGGCGCTTAAGAAAGGTCTTAACTTCGCACCAGCGCCTCAGAGGATCCCTGTCTATGATGATATAAGTGGGGTTGAACAAGCAATCCGTAAGATGCCTAGTGAGAATGCTGACGAAATTCATCGCGAAACGTGTCGCATCATTTCAAAATCTAAACCACCGAGGTCTAACTTGACTAGGGCTAAACGCAATAGTCTTCACGCACTCCGCAACGACGCACTCATCGTGGTTCTGCCAGTCGACAAGGGCAATGCATCCGTCATTCTAAATAAAGCTGACTACGATGCCAAAATTCAGTTAATGCTTGAAGAGGATATATAGCGTTAACTGCCACGGGACCCGACGTCAAGAATAATGAGGAAGACATCAGAGCTTCTAAAACAGTCAATGCTGGAAGAGGGCGTTATTAAGACTCTGCTCCCTCAGGCGCCGAGACCACCTACGCTTTATGGACTACCAGAAATCCACAACCGGATTCTCCTCTTCGTCCCATTGTGAACACCATTGGGTCACCCACTTATAGACTGTCAGAACACCTGACCAGCCTCCTTGCACCGCATGTGGGTCGTTGTGTGCATCACATCAAGAACACCGTCGACTTTCTCAACAGAATTGAACAACTGTGTCTTAGTCAAGGAGATATGATGGTTAGTTTTGGTGTGGTCTCCCTGTTTACACGTGTTCCGGTCAAAGACTGTATAGATCTCCTCTCACAATTATCTGATAGCACAATTGTGGGACTGTTTAAGCACACAGTGACATAGTCGTACTTCCTTCATGGCGGCCAGTATTTCGACCAGTTGGACGGCGTGGCTATGGGAAGCCCTCTGGCTCTATCCATAGCCAAACTTTTTATGGCAAAATTTGAAGACTTCGCCTTGGACACGGCTCCAGCTAAACCAAGTTGCCTTTAGCGTTACGTTGATGACACTTTCATCATGTAGCCCCATGGTCGTGAATTTTGGAACACGTGAACAGCATTCACGGCCACATCAAGTGTAAGATGGAAGTCGAGACAGAGGGTACATTGCCCTTGCTTGACGTCCTCATTCGACGGAAAACCAAGGGGCACCTCAGCCGCAGTGTCTACAGAAAACCGACACACACACACACACACACACACACACACACACACACACACACACACACACACACACACACAGATCAGTATCTGCACGCTCTCAGCCACCACCATCCGGCACAAAAACGTGGCGTTCTGAATACCCTCGTCCATCGTGCTAAAGTCGTCCCAGGCGCAGCAAGTCTGCCACTAGAACTGAGCCACCTCCGAAACGTCTTCCGGGAAAACGGGTACAGCCACGGACAGGTATCACAGGCTATATCTGGCGCGACACGCAAAAAACAAACTAAGAGAGAAGAGAACACCACCGAAGAAGAAAACAAGAAACTTGTGTTTTAGCCTTTCTGTGGTACAGTGTCGGGAAAGATTAGCCGGCTCCTGAAGAGATATAACATTTCATCGGTGTTCAGGTCCCCAGCAAAAATTCGTCAGCTCATAAGGCCTGTGAAGGACTACCTAGGGCTAAGAACGCCTGGAGTGTACAAGATACCATGTCAGTGTGGCTGTTACTACGTCGGCCAAACAGTACGCATGGTAGAGAAACGTCGGAAAGGAACACGAGAGGTGCTTACACCTACGCTATCCAGAAAAATCAGCCGTGGAAGAACACGCCTTAGAAAATGGACACCGAATTCTATTCGACGAAACATCTGTCGTTATGAAAGCGGAGGGATTTTGCGATAGCGTCATAAAAGAAGCTATTGAAATAAAAACCGCTGAAAACACCATCAACAAGGACGGATGTTTGCAGCTCAGCACAGCCTGGGACCCGGCTATCGCGATGTTAAAACGGGCGCGATGGACGCGGTATGAAAACATGATCATATATGGCGTGGAAGAGAGCACCAGTGACGTCACATCCAGCAGTGCGGCTGTATAACGACGCGACCACGGCGACACAGCAGTCAGTCTTACCACTTGAGAATGACCGGGGAGAGCTCAGTCGAAAGCCCGTGGGATTTTAACCACCCGACGCGGCTGGAAACCAGCAAATTTTTATTAACTATCCAATCTTCTCATAAAATTCACCATTAAACTGGAAATAAGATGATAAAAGCACATGTTCAAATAAGGCCGTAATGTTCTTATCAAGATGTTGGCTGATAAGAGAAAGAGTCCTTTAAAGGTACCGGTGCATAATGACAGCAACGTCAGGCTAAATAATAATGATGTGGTAGTTAGTTTTGACGTGTTAAGTCTCTGAATAAAATCCATAGAATTACGAATGTGGTGACTCCATTTTCCTACCAATTGTTTTAATTAGGAAGCCAAGTGTTTGGCAGAAAAATACGTCGGTGAACCAATAGCGCTCGTTATAGGTCTCATAGACCTCTACACTCTCATACTTAGACATTTTGTGAACTTTAGGAAGACCATAATATCTCGGTGGTACTTCTTTTGACTTCCTTTGGTAGTGATGAAGCGTTCAGCAAGGCAGCAGTCCATACTGTCACCTTGATAGTAGGATCTTTGTTAATCTTCCGGTATGCACCAGAACTAAGTAGACCACATAGCTCTTCCTTGTAGACTTTCTGAGGCAAAAGGACCGGAGCATTACCCGCACGCGCTGCAGTCGGAAAACTATAAGCGCGACGCCATAGATAGTACAAGGGTACTAATATCGATACGCGCTGCTGCTGCGACTCACGGAGAGAGAGGATAACAGCATAACCGCGAGAGACTAATCACAGAATATCAACCAAAACCAAGATTTAATGGGAAGCATAACATGAGCCAGCCACGGCTCAACCTCCCGCCCTCAAACAAACACGATGCCGGAAGGGGAGGGGGGCTACTTAACCATCAGACGAACTAACTGGATTTAACCTGGCTAAGGTGAACCCAGTACTGGTTACCGGAATGGTTATCCTTAACCAGCAGATTCACCGGGCCTAAAATGCGCAAATTGGTGCTAGGCCCCAGAAAATGAGGAGTAAATTTACTCATATTTCCGACACGCACCTGCCTACTGGGGAAACTACGGACATAGACCTGATCTCCTGGCCTCCCTCTAAATGTTCGCCGATTACGATTGTAACGCTCACCTTGATTATTATGGACCCTGAGTATATTACGTCTGGGACGGTTCCAGTTTTCATTGATGACTTGAGGAACTAGATCTTGAATTCCCCACAAGTTCTAAAAAGGGGAATTAACAGGATAGGAAAGGATCAAAGAGGCGGGAGTAGCTCCCAAGGCTTCATGATTGGTGGTATTAAAAGCAAAACTAAGCCAAGGAAGACTAGAGTCCCACTTACTAGGCGTTTTCTGAAATCAAAGCGGATTTACGGTTTCGGTTAACCCTCTCCGTAAAGCATGCCTGCGGATAATACGACGCAGTCGTGATATGCTTGACACCGTTCTGAAAATAGGACGCCTTGAAAGGAGCCGAAAGGAAGGCCGGCGCATTATCGCTAACAATTTTCTTAGGGGGGCCAAAAACAATGAAAACTTTAGTTAAATGAGAAATAGTGGTGGTAGCAGTGACGTTACGGCTCGGAAGGAGCCAAGTGAATCCGGAGAACGCATCAATAATAACTAACACGTATCGATGACCTTTCTTAGTACGAAGAAAGGGTCCTAGATAATCGATATAGAGCTTGTGCGTAGGACAGGACTCGCGCTCAGAGCTCAGCAAACCCTGTTGAAGAGCATTCTTGGGTTTGACTACATTATACAGCCGATATTGCTATACCATCTCTCTGACATTTCGCTCCATGGAGGGCCAAGAGGCTTTGACTTTTTTCAGAGTCTTAGGAACTTATAAGTGGCTACCCACCAACGAATCATGAAAGTACCGAAAAACCGGGCGCACCAGAGCTACTGGCAAACTTCTTTAACTGCTTCGCATGCCCGACCCTTTTACGCAGAATGCAACTGTTAATAATATACTCATGCGACAGTTCCCCAGCCAAATAGGGTCCTGATCCCTACGCTAAACGACATCAAACTAAAGAGGAATTTCTCCCAATCCTGCCTTCATCTGTCTCCCGGGTTCCCTCACTAGGTGTAGATTCGGCGAACTACCGGCTGAGGACATCCGCAAGGATATTTTCAGTGTCTCTCACGTGTTTAACTTCAAATTAAATGCGTACCTCTCATCTGGCACTACGGCCAGTTTTACGCGGCCTAGCCAGCACCCAGCTCAAAGCCTGATTGTCGGCTTCTAACTGAAATTCCCGATGCTCAAGGCAGAAGTGATACTTCTCCAATGCAAACAAAACGGCCAACGCCTTGCACTCGTAGATGGAGTACTTAAGTTCGGCGCCAGTGAACCGACGAGACGCGTAAGCTAATGGCTGCGTCTGACCTTCGAACAGCTCAAATACCAGCATTAGATGTGTCATTTTGGACAATAAGCCTTTTATTAAAGTGTGGTACTCCTAGAAATGGAGGATTGGCTACAGCTGCCTTAATATACTCAAACGCGGGCTCCTGGACAGGTCCTTATTCAAAACGCACTCTCTTCCGGCACTGTTCGTTTGAGGTCGCGGCCAACTAAGCAAAATTAGGGACAAAACGATAAAATAGTTCAACATGCCTATGAACCTAGCAAATTCCGCGTTTATCAGTAGGCGGAGGCAACGCCCGTATGGTCTTAGTTCGCTCTTGTTCGATGCGAATACTCTGACCTGACACTAGGTGACCTAAGAAGAACACCTGCTGCGTTTCTAATGTCATCTTACTGGGTTTAACAGTCAGCCAGGCTCCCTGAAACCTCGAAAGAACTTTCTGGATATGATCCAAATGGTCCTGAAACGAACGGCTATAGATGACTAAATCGTCCAAATAATTATAGGCAAACACTAATTTCAAGTCCCTAAGGATATTATCCAGCAAACGAGTTGCCAAACCAAAAGGAACTCTGTCAAACAGATTCCAATCAGTACAAAATGCGGTAACATGTTTACATTCTTCAGCTAATGGAATCTGATAACAGGCTTGGTTCAAACCAAGAACAGTAAACCAATTAGTACCGGCAAACCAGGTAAAAGTTATGTAGATCAGAGGCAGAGGCCCATTCAAAGACAACCTTAGTGTTCAAGCACCCGGTAGTTAACCACAGGTCTGAAATAGTGCTCCTGATCCTTGGGAACATGGCATGTGGGGGAAGCATAAGTAGATGTAGAAGGCGTAATAACTCCTTGTTGGAGCATTTGGCTGCCTGACAGGACTATCGTCGGATAGAAGGATATGGTAATTAAGAACATTAGTGACACTCAAGTTATCACTAAGAAGCTCAGGAAAACTCTGTAACAAATCCAGTAATTGAGAAGCGTGATGCGGCGAGAGATGGGTAAGATCAAACTCATTAGCCACATCCTGAACGGCCAATGCATCTGCATTTCGATGCACAATACGTTTAGCGCACTTATAAAACGAAACATAAGGTGGCTTGCGGAGTATGGATGTAGATGTAGAAACTTCTCCAAAGGAGCTAACTTAAAGAAAAAGGTGTGCCCAGAATAATCCAAGAATAACCCAGTATTTACTGAAATCACATCCCAAAATTAGATCGACCGGCAGCTCCTTGACCGAGGCTAATGACAAGGGCCAGGAAAAATCCCCCATCGATATACTCCCTCGGACCCAATCATGCAGAGGCAACACCTGGTCATTGGCCACCCGACATCTCTGCACCGGAGAAAGCACCGACCGAAGTTTCGTAAAATGACCAACTTCCAAAAACCACTCGAAGCACAATAATGAAAATGAGCTACCAGAATCGGAAAGAGCACAGATCGGTTCGCCACCTACTCGAGAACAAACGTAAGGCGAGGGCGGTGAAGAGGGAGCGACAACACGGGTACGCCAGCGTCTAAAGGCTCGATCACGAGATAGCTGCCCAGTCCGGCGTCATTTATTGGCTCTGAGAGCGCGAGGCTGAATCCGAGAGAGCTCCAAGTGAGCCGTGCTGCCGCACCTGAAACAACACCGGGGTTCCAGTTTTACTGCTTCAGCGGATGCAGACACTTCGGAATTTCCCTTGCCAGCGCCGGTGGCCTGCCCCTTAACTTCGTGACATACATCGTATCCAAGCGGCAACGCCCATATCGCTACAACCGCGGCACGGAGTTCTTCCCAAGCTGAAGGCTGATTACGGAAGACATAGTGCTACTTATCCGCAACGCGCATTCCCCTAAGAACAATAGACAGCGGCTGTTGTTCAGGCAAATCGATTAACAAAGCCAAGGACGCCGTCTGAACTCTGCCCACATACTGATGTAACTGCTCTTTATCCCGCTGCAACTCCCAAATGTAACGACATTCAAGCGGTTTTCGAACTCCTGTGGTCAATCTCTGCCTAATGACGAGCTCCCTGAACTGCTGTAAGGAGAACACTTCAGCCATGGCTCGGAAGAGGAGGTTCTGCAACTCACTTCTAGCTAACAGGTACGGCAGTGACAAAATTACTTGGTGTGGAACCACGAAAGGGAGAAGCATAAAGTTCAAGACGAACCGACAACCGTAATAATTTTTCGACCTGTTCAAGCCGCTCCACGACTAATTCAGTAATATCACGAGAGGATTAGGCAACTTGGCAAACATTGCGTCTAACTTCACCGAGGACGTAACAGTACCATCCCGGGCAGGCTCTCGCCCTCTCCCGAACACAGCAAGTTCCGCTCCTCAATCCTCTTCTCACCAAATCTAAAAACGTAACATTAAACTGCAATGCACTAACCAAAGAGCCCAATTCGGCGGCTAATTTTTAATGGTGATCTTCCAAAGCTAACATGCCCAAATCCGCTTTCCGATTTGTTAAATACATTAACTGGGCCTACACCGTATCCAATAGTCTGGCACTAGGTTGAGTGCCTTCCAAAACGCAAATAGTGTCCACAAGGCCCCTAACAGCCTTCAACAAAAATTCAGTGGCCGCTCCTCTCTCACCCAACACCGCCGGCGTGACGTCAACCGGCTGAAAAACGGCAGCACCTAAACGGGCCACTAAATCCGGATCACTGCCCTCAGTAGCTTGGCGCCTTATTTCCAACTCGTAAACAAGATGTTTCTGAGCAGGCCGATCCCCGGACTCTGACTGACCGCCATTACAATACACCTGAAACAATCAACACCCAAAACAATGTGGTGTCACAGAACAGAAATAAAATTGAAACTAACAGTAACTGAAATGGCAAGAACACAAACGTAACCACGCTCTGCTACCAGTGAAATCCCTGGGCTAGCAGGACGGAGCGGATGCGGTTATATTTGTGGAAAGAGGTCAAAATATGTTACTGTCAGTTGCACACCAACATACAAAATTTATTTCTTAAAACACACAATCAGACAAGCAAGAATCAAAACTCTCAAGGTTTTAACGAAAGACCTCCTTTGATTTAATTTAGATCGGCTGAAGGCCACATCGAAAATCCAAGGCACAAGGCCTAAGCAAGGTACAGGAGTTCTTCTGGCGGTTTCACTTCTTCAGAATTTTTTTTATCTTCAATATAAATAGGTTGAAAGCCTTAGCTTTAATTTTATCCCATATAACGCGGCTGAAGGCCTCACGTTAATCAAGAATAGTGTCGCGGCTTAAGGCCGAGACAAAGATTTTCAAAGTTTAATTTAAATTGGCTGAAAACTCGGTTGAAGGCCGCATATCAACAAAACAATTTTACGGATTTTGCCTGGGAAGAAGAGCTTTCAATTAGAAAAGGCTGAAGGCCTGATCTCAAAATACTTCGTGTAAAACTCTGCTGCAGGCCTCATATTAAAAAATAACAATCTTATGACTTAAGGGCAAGACAAGGATTTTGAATTTTTAATTTAATAGAGATTAAAACACACATCATGGAGAAAACAATTTTACGACTTAAGGCCTAAAGGAAGAGATTCTGAATTTCAAATAAAATAGGCTAAAGTCTTTATCCTAAAATGCTTCACATAACAGTCGGCTGAAGGCCACATACGAAACCCAAACAATCTCACGTCTTAAAATTAAAAATTGGAAGTTTCTTTGTCTGGGCTTTAACTGAAAAACTCGGCTGAAGGCCACATAAAAACTACAAAATATTTCTTCCGGCTTAAATCCTAGACAAAATTTTCAAATCTTGATTTGAAAAGGCTGAAAACTCGGCTGAAGGCCACATACCAGTCAAGAAACTTTTTTTACGCCTTAAGGCCTAAGAAGAAAAGCCTTGAAATTTCAATAAGAAAAAACTCCGCTGAAGGCCACACACAGTACTTAAGACTAAAAAGGAAATCACTCTGTAAAACACAAGGAGCGGCGCTCAGAACGTTCCAACCTGGGGAAGTAACTAACGCACTTTTAGGTGAAACAGGCAGCCAGACCGACAACTTCTTAATCAAAAGGCAACCCAACAAAAAGCCAGCCGAGGAACCAACCAACAACATCACTTCTACTGCATCTGAACAGCAAAACGACAACAAGATGTCAATCGCAAAACGTTCCGGATACTGGTGGCCAATCAAGCCAAATGAGAATAAACGCCCAAAACTACCAACACCTTAGCTGTCACACTACACGCTGTGCTGTACAATACCAACACGATGTGGAAAATACACTGCCAGAAACTACGTCAACAACCACTTTAGGTCACTGGAACGTCAACGGCCACAACACAGGAGATACCTCTGGTACACTTAATTTAAGTCATTCCTTCATTAATGAAGTTTAACACCACACAGGAAGACGGCTGCAATTCTAGTCGACTTCAATGCACACACGTTGTTGCTCGCGTGGATCTCTCAGAAAGTGACAACCAGGATCAAACCAAGAGATGTGATAGCAGTTGAGGCTTGATAGTAGGTTAAGTGAGCACTCAACTTTAGAGTCCAGTTTCGGTGGCTGACGAACTTCGTAACCCTCGCAACAAGCGCCTCACAACTCCAACCGCACGTGCACGCCGCCAGCGGCTCCGGTCTGACCACGCGCCACAGAGACTTCCTCGTTGCTCTGACCCAACGGACCGACTGTCACACACAGCACACCCGGAAAACATATCCACCACACCAGACATAGTACAGCATTACTAGTATCGATACACACTGCTGCGGCTCACGGAGAGAAGACAGCAACGTTATTGCGGTAACCACTGGGCTACAACAAATGATTAAAAAAAAAAAAAAAAAAAAGCAAGGCACCCATCCAGCCAGTCACGGCTCACATACGTTGCAAAGAGCAATGGTGCTGACAATTCTTTTCAGTATTCAATACTGCCTTCTCACGTTGCCATCCTGATAAGTCAATGTTGACTTTTATAGAAGAGATATTCATTTTCCAAAAACATCGCAGTTCTTCCACATAAAACATGTTCCTTAATTCTACAACAGTTATTCAAAAAATGGCTCTAAGCACTATGGGACTTAACATCTATGGTCATCAGTCCTCTAGAACTTAGAACTACTTCAACCTAAGGACAGCATACAACAGCCAGCCATCACGAGGCAGAGAAAGTCCCTGACCCCGCCGGGAATCGAACCCGGGAACCCGGGGGTGGGAAGCGAGAACGTACAACAGCTATTGTTTCTATACAGGCTACACTTTAGTTTCTCTTTTTGGCGTGCTTCTGCCTAGAGCGGAATGCTGTCTGTATATTTCATTGGTCAAATTTTTCATTGTAACGAAAATATGATTCTCTATAAATTGTTCGAAACAAAGAGTAGGATATGACCAAATGAGGAAGCAAATAGACCAGCGTGAGGCCTAGTTTTGCGAAAAACGATTTAATTTCTTTAAATAAATCAGGGTAACTGAGAAAAAGTTAAATCTTTCGTTGCTGATGGGATACATCTGTCATACTAAAGTCATACGCAGTGTTTAGAATTGTCACGTCGATGTCTCATATCTGCCTAGTGTTAGCGAGATGCTTTAGGAGCTTTAAGTAGAATGCTATGGACCACAGGGTGTACTCAAAAAAAGTCTGAAGTAACTAATTGTGTTTTCTTATACATCATAGGTATTGTTTTGCAACACTACTATAAATCTCAGACATTCTGCTGGTTTGTACATAATGCGGATGTAGTGGAACATAGATGCTCCAGAAAATGGCGCAAAATGTGCAAAATATTGATTTGTGTTATGTCAAAGTCATCTGTAAATATTATGTCGAAATTTTGTGACCATACTTTGTCCATAATTAGCGTCCTGATACAATCGCTCTAAAACAAAAAATTTAAGTCTGAAATCTTAGGTTCACTTGAAAATATGTATCTATTAGGCTGGTGCAGAAGTTCACAGCTTTTTCTTTTTTTTTTTTTTTTTTTTGTCAGCTGGTATTCAGGTTGCTATGGGTTTATTTAACGATTGTCAGTTTTTATTTTTAGTTTACTGTTGCTATTTGAGTTTACATGTTGAAATATTGTGTCTGAAGATAGTGAGTGGAGCTGTCGACGCTACAAAATGGAGTACAAACAGGAGAAATCGGAACATTTCCGACATTTTTCACGGTCTCAGTTCATTCGAGGGGCTACAGCAGCGGAGGCACCCAGAAACATTTGCACCGTGTGTGGGGATAATACTATTGGACTATTGGACAGAGAACTCTAAGGAAGTGGTTTTCTCTTGTTAAGGAGGATCGTTTTGACGTTAATGATTTCGCTGTTTGATGGAAGTCGTTCACACTCATGAACCCACAATGATCCACGCGAGTGTACTCGAGAGCTGGTAAATGTGGTAAACTGCAATTATTTCACCACCGTACGAATTTAAGTGTAATGGGAAAGGCTCAAACATCAAGAGTACGGGTGCCGCATGCCCTAAGCCAAAATCACAAAATCAGCAGGTGACCACATGTGCATCATTGCTTGGCTCGTGAACAACACCGACGATGACTACTCCGTACCACTACTGGGGTGCAAAATAACTGATGATGGTCGAAGTACAGAGGATATAGAATATAGACTGGAAATGGCAGGGAAAGCGTTTCTGAAGAAGAAAAATTTGTTAACATCGAGTATAGATTTCAGTGTCAGGAAGTCGTTTCTGAAAGTATTTGTATGGAGTGTAGTCTTGTATGGTTCAAATGGTTCAAGTGGCTCTGAGCACTATGGGACTTAACATCTATGGTCATCAGTCCCCTAGAACTTAGAACTACTTAAACCTAACTAGCCTAAGGACAGCACACAACACGCAGTCATCACGAGGCAGAGAAAATCCCTGACCCCGCCGGGAATAGTACCCGGGAACCCGGGCGTGGGAAGCGAGAACGCTACCGCACGACAGCCGTGTATGGAAGTGAAACATGAAGATAAATAGTTTGGACAAGAAGAAAATAGAAGCTTGCGAAATGTGGTGCTACAGAAGTATGCTAAAGATTAGATGGGCAGATCACATAACTAACGATGAAGTATTGAATAGAATTCGGGAGAAGAGGAGTTTGTGGCACAACTTGACAAGAAGAAGGGACCGGTTGGTAGGACATGTTCTGAGGCATCAAGGGATCACAAATTTAGCACTGGAGGGCAGCGTGGAGGGTAAAAACCGTAGACGGAGACCAAGAGATGAATACACTAAGCAGATTCTAAAGGATGAAGGTTGCAGTAGGTACTGGGAGATGAAGCAGCTTGCACAGGATAGAGTAGCATGTAGAGTTGCATCAAGAAAGTCTCAGAACTGAAGACAGCAAACAACAACAATGCTAACACAGGGAAACGAAAGGAATGGTTGAGCTTAGCAAAGCAGCAACTCCCCGAACAACGACCTGTAATCATCTACAAAAGATGATGTTATGCATCTGGTGCGCTACGAATTGCTTCCCCGAAGTGTAACCATCACTGCTGACGTTTATTCTCAGCAACCGCGACGTTTTGCAGACGCAATCCAAGAACGACAAGGAGGAAGACCGCGTGAAGTGATGCTGCTCCACGATAACGACCACCCGCATTTTGCTAGGCTGAGGGAAGACACTATACGGGAGTTGTGTTGGGGAGTCCTTCCGCAACCACGTTATTCAGCTGATCTGGTGTCCTCATACACAGATACAACCTTGAAGGAACTTCCCTTTCCAATGAAGATGCTCTATGAACATGGCTCGACGAGTTCTTCGCCTCAAAACCACGTGATTTCCACAGTCGCGGAATATAAAACGTACTCCAGCGTTGACGGATTGTTTTAAATAGAGAAGGAGAACGTATTATTGATAAACGTCTGTGTTACGTTAGAACTTATGCACCAGCCAAATACCTTTTCTGCATGAGACACGGCAGTCCGCAGAGCTTACCGGTGTGACGGGATGCCGCAGCGTGAGGGGAACGTGCATCCAGCCATGAGGTTGCCCCGCTGAACCGCAGGCGTTCATGTACAGTACAAGGCGTAGGGTAGTATCTGACAACTTCTCGCGCTTCAAACTACCCATTTCAGCGGTAGTATTGCTCGTAACGGGAATATTTTTCAGTCTCTGAGTTTTGACGTTATAACAACAGCAGCTGCCGAAGAGCACTGAAACACATAAATCAAAAGAAGGCAGCTGTAGTAGACGAAATTCCTTCAGAGTTCTTGAAACTCTGGGTGAACTTACCTTCGTAGCACCATTCCACTTGGTAAGCGAGATATATGCATCGAGTAACACATACTCTGACCTCAATAAAAAATATAAAACAGCAATTCGGAAGATGCTGACATCTGTGAAGAATATTACGGCTACGAAGAAGTCTCGGACGAAATATCAGCACAGGTCAGTTACTGGATGCAGCAGTATTCCGAGCACTTTATTCACCGTGGTCGTTTCTTTACGTTTGATTAGCCAGATAGGATTCTACAAGCAGTCAGCAGAATTACTTCTTAGCAGCTTCCCTTACGGTTGGGCAATGCCTTTGCCACACACATAAAGAAAGACGTATTTCACAAAAAAATTGTCAATGTAAAAGGATTCCTTTCCTGGTTAATGGTTGGTTTACGATATCTCTCAGCATTCGCAACCACTGTGTCCTGATGATTAGTAAATCTTCTTGGCCTCAGTATCATCCACGGGCAATTATCGTCCTACCTTACAGGCAAAGCAAGTGGAGGTCCTTCTGTTCATACAAAAGCTTGGTGAATGTTGGGCGGTCACATCATTGTCCGGCGAGTTGCAATACCTACCTGTCACTCTGGGAATGATGGGATTCCCTCAAACATATATACATGAGATAGTCCTGCGGATGTACGCGTGAGACTCCTAGCAGTTGACGTCTAAATGTGGTTTTTTATGTATTTATTTGCAATGGATTTCGGTGTCTCTCCATTTTCTGGCATGTCTACAGTACCACGTGATCAGGCGTGTACCGGGTAATCATCAATATACACATGTCTCATAGAGGGTATAACACCAAAAATGCAGACAAAGTACCGTCTGCAACATACAAAATTTTCGCCGTTTAATTTTCGTTGATATCTTGCACTATACTCTTGATTCTGATGCTATATGCTGCACTACAGAAATTAAATACATCAATACTTCGATTACGTATTAAATAAAAATTTGACTGTATATAATTGATTGTAATTATAATAGAAATATTATAAATTGCCGGGTAATAGCCAAGGGAGCTTTATTGAGATGTATCAATAGCAAAGACGAAATGATAATAGCTGTACCGATGTTTATCTTTGCGCATGGAGAGCCTCTGTCGCGTGGCGTGCAGATGGGAGGCAGAGCAGTTTGTGTCATGAAAGAGTGCGGAAGTGTTTGTTGAACGCTCCGGCCGACCCGGTGTGTACCTATACTCGCGCCAGTGTAGACATCCCTCACTCGTTAACCTGCGATTACTGAGAGCACGGTAGGAGTGGACAGGCGGGGGAAGCTGCAGTTTCAGCTGTTGCCTGTCCCGTACGTATCCGTGGCTCTGGAGACGACTCGGGGTTCCTCTCATCAAGCAGCAGCAGCAACAGCAGCTCCGCATTGTCGTCGGCTACATACTTGTCATCCGCACAGCTACAATATCGAAGGACTGTTAATTGACAAACATTGTAGTGTAGAGAGGCATCAACCAGCAACATTTCATTCACAGAGTATGAATAACTTGAATAATAACTTGCAAAAGTTAAAATTTCTAGGACACCTGTGTTGCATTGTCCTCACACATTATTACCATGCAGGGTCCCTTTCCTTTCCATGCAATCATCGAGTGTCATAAGAATATCAAAACTGATTCAGCAGATTGTAGCGCAGTCGTTAGGCATTTGTACAGGTTAGTTGATATATTCTTTGCGTGTTCCGCTTGCGTTATCTAGGCACGTTCTCGTGTTTCGGTAACTGTTGTGAAACATCGATTAGAATGGACAGGGACTGCGATTGCTGTGTTCGGATGAGGGTTGACTTGGCATCCCTTCGCTCACAGCTGCAATCGGCGCTGACTTCGGTCGCGCAGCTTGAGGCTGTTGCCAATGGGCACCACTGTGGGGAGCCGGGCTCGGGTATCACAGGGATGTCAACCTCGTCCCGTCTGTCCCCAGATCGGTCTGCCGCTGTGGTTGCCCCGGTTGCTGCCCGCAGTGGGGCTGAGCCCTCGCCTGTGGTTGATTGGGAGGTCGTTCCAAGGCGTGGCAGGCAGCGAAAGCCTCCCCTGTGCGTCTGACAAACCGGTTTCAGGCACTGTCTCTGGCTGAGCCAGATGTAGCTGCCTGCCCTGTTTAAGAGGATCATTCTCAGCCTTCAAGGTCCGGGCAATCGCAGAGGGTGGGCTTACTGGTAGTTGGGAGCTCCAATGTTAGGCGATGTAATGGGGCCCCTTAGGGATACGGCGGCTAAGGAGGGGATGAAATCCAGTGTGCACTCCGTGTGCATTCCGGGAGGAGTCATTCCTGATATGGAAAGGGTCCTTCCGGATGCCATGAAGAGCACAGGGTGCAGCCAGCTGCAGGTGGTGGCACATGTCGGTACTAATGACGTGTGTCGCTTTGGATCTGAGGAAATTCTCTCTGGATTCCAGCGGCTATCTGATTTGGTGAAGGCTGCCGGTCTTGCTTACGAGATGAAGGCAGAGCTCACCATCTGCAGCATCGTTAACAGAACCGATTGCGGACCTTTGGTGCAGAGCCGGGTGGAGGGTCTGAATCAGAGGCTCAGACGGTTTTGCGACCGTATTGGCTGCAGATTCCTTGACTTGCGCTATAGGGTGGTGGGGTTTCGGGTTCCGCTGAATAGGTCAGGAGTTCACTACACTCAGCTGGCGGCTACACGGGTAGCGGAGGCTGTGTGGCGTGGACTGGGCGGTTTTTTAGGTTAGAAGTCCTCGGGAAAGTGCGGGATGGGCTGCAATGTCAAAGGGTGCTTGGCAATTACAGGACGTGCTTGGATCAAGGAACAGTCGGAATTATAGTTGTAAATTGTTGTAGTTGCGCTGGAAAAGTCCCTGAGCTTCAAGCGCTAATAAAAAGCACAGAATCTGATATCGTTATAGGTACAGAAAGCTGGCTAAGCCTGAAATAAGTTCTGCAGAAATTTTTACGAAGTCTCAGACGGTGTTCAGGAAAGATAGATTAGGCAGAATTGGTGGTGGACTGTTTGTGTCTGTCAGTAGTGGTTTATCTTGTAGTGAAGCCGAAGTAGGTACTCAGTGCGAATTCCTATGTGCGGTGGTTATACTTAACAACTGAATTGGCTCCTCCTACCGACCCCCAGACTCCGATGATATAGCTGCTGAACAGTTCAGAGAAAATTTGAGTGTCGTAACAAATAAATACCCTCACTCTAACGGTTATAGTTGGTGGGGAATTCAACCTTCCCTCGTTATGTTGGCAAAAATACTTGTTAAAAACCGGTGGTAGGCGAAAACATATTCCGAGATTGTCCTAAATGCTTTCTCCGAAATTGTTTCGTGCAGTTAGTCCACGAACCCACTTGAATTGTAAATGGTTTCGAAAACACACTTGACCTCTTAGTCACGATGCTATTAGCTCTGGAGTGTTTGTGGCTGATACAGGGATTAGTGATCACAAGGTCGTTGTAGCTAGGCTCAATGCCATTTCTTCCAAATCCACCAGAAACCAACGCAAAATAAAAGCGGATGAAGTGTCACTAGAAGCCTTCCTAAGAGACAGTCTCCATTCCTTCCGAACTGACTACGGAAATGTAGACGAGATGTGGCTCAAATTCAAAGATATAGTAGCAACAGCAATTGAGATATTCATACATCATAAATTGGTAAGAGATGGAACTGATCCCCCATGGTACACAAAACAGGGCCGAACGCTATTGCAGAGGCAACGGAAAAAGCATGCGAAGTTCAGAAGAATGCGAAATCCCGAAGATTGCCTAAAATTTACAGACATGCGAAATTTGGCACGGACTTCAATGCCAGATGCTTTTAATAGGTTCCACAACAAAACATTGTCTCGAAATTTGGTAGAAAATCCGAAGAAATTCTGGTCATATGTAAAGTACACAAGCGGCAAGACGCAGTCAATACCTTCGTCGCGCAGTGCCGATGGTACTGTTACCGACGATTGTGAAGCTAAAGCGGACTTACTGAACGCAGTTTTCCGAATTTCCTTTACCAGGGAAGACGAATAGAACATTCCAGAATTTGAAACACGAACAGCTGCTAGCATGAGTTTCTTAGAAGTAACCTTCGGGGTTGCGAAGCAACTGTAATCGCTTGATATGGGCAAGTCTTCAGGTCTAGATTGTATACCGATTAGGTTCCTTTCAGATTACGTTGGTACAATAGCTCCCTACGTAGAAACCATATACAACCGCTCGCTCACCGATAGATCTGTATCTACAGATTGGAAAATTGCGCAGGTCGCACCAGTGTTCAAGAAGGGTAGTAGGAGTAATCCAACGAACAACAGACCTGTATCATTGAATACAGGATATGCTCCAAAACCCTACTGAAAACCGACGTCAACCATTATGAATTACCTCGAAGGGAACGATCTATTGATACGTAATCAGTATGGTTTCAGAAAACATCGTTATTGTGCAACGCAGCTAATTCTTTATTCGCACGAAGCAATGGCCACTATCGACAGGGGATCTGAAGTTGATTCAGTATTTCTAGATTTTCGGAAAGCTTTTGATACCGTTCCTCAAAAGCGCCTTCTAATCAAGCTGCGCGCCTATGGGGTATCGTCTCAGTTGTGTGACTGGATTCGTGATTTCCTGTCAGGAAGGTCGCAGTTCGTAGTAATAGACGGCAAATCATTGAGTAAAACTGAAGTGATATCAGGTGTTCCCCAGGGAAGCGCCCTGGGACCTCTGCTGTTCCTGATCTATATAAATGACCTGGGTGACAATCTGAGCAGTTCTCTTACTTTGTTCGCAGATGATGCTGTAATTTACCGTCTAGTAAGGTCATCCGAAGACCAGTATCAGTTGCAAAGCAATTTAGAAAAGATTGCTAAATGGTGCGGCAGGTGGCAGTTGCTAAATAACGAAAAGTCTGAGGTGATCCACATGAGTTCCAAAAGAAATCTTCTGGAAATCGATTACTCGATAAATAGTACAATTCTCAAGGCTGTCAATAGCACTAAGTACCTGGGTGTTAAAATTATCAACAACTTCAGTTGGAAGGACCACATAGATAATATTGTCGGGAAGGCGAGCCAAAGGTTGCGTTTCATTGATAGGACACTTAGAAGATGCAACAAATCCACTGAAGAGACAGCTTACACTACACTCGTTCGTCCTCTGTTAGAATATTGCTGCGCGGTGTGGGATCCTTACCAGGTGGGATTGGCGGAGGACATTGAAAGGGTGCAAAAAATGGCAGCTCCTTTTGTATCATCACGTAATAGGGGAGAGAGTGTGGCAGATATGATACGCGAGTTGGGATGGAAGTCATTAAAGCAAAGACGTGTTCCGTCGCGGCGAGATCTATTTACGAAATTTCGGTCACCAACTTTCTCTTCCTAATGCGAAAATATTTTGTTGAGCCCAACCTACATAGGAAGGAATGATCATCAAAATAAATTAAGAGAAATTAGAGCTCGAACAGAAAGATTTAGGTGTTCGTTTTTCCCGCGCGCTGATCGGGAGTGGAATGGTAGAGAGATAGAATGAATGTGGTTCGATGAACCCTCTGCCAAGCACGTAAATGTGAATTGCAGAGTAGTCATGTAGATGTAAATGGGGGGTAAGAAATGAAAGAGGAAGCAGCCTGGTAGAATTTCGCACAGAGCACAACTTAATCAAAGCCAACACTTGGTTCAAGAATCGTAAGAGAAGGTTGTATACATGGAAGAATCCTGGTGATACTAGCAGGTATCCGATAGAGATTTAGGAACCAGGTTTTAAGTTGTATCTTACCGTTGTATAGTCTAAGAGATTTCCAGGGGCAGATGTGGACTCTTACACAATCTATTGGTTGTGAACAGTAGATTATAACTGAAGAAACTGCAAAAAGGTGGAAATTTAAGTACATGGGACCTGGATAAACTGACTAAACCAGAGGTTGTACAGAATTTCAGGGGGAGCATAAGGGAACAATTGAAAGGAATGGGGGAAAGAAATACAGTAGATGAAGAGTGGGTAGCTTTGAGGGATGAAATAGTGAATGCAGTAGAGGACAAGTAGGTAAAAAGACAAGGGCTAGCAGAAATCCTTGGGTAACCGAAGAAATATTGAATTTAATTGATGAACGGAGAAAATATAAAAATGCAGAAAATGAAGCAGGCAAAAAGGAATACAGACGTCTCAAAATGAGAACCACAGGAAGTGCAAAATGGCTAAGCAGGGATGGCTACAGGACAAATGTAAGGATGTGGAGGCTTATATCACTTGGGGGAAGATAGATACTGCCTACAGGAAAATTAAAGAGACCGTTTGAGAAAAGAGACCCAACTGCATGAATATCAAGAGCTCCGATGGAAACCCAGTTCTAAGCAAAGAAGGGAAAGCAGAAAGGTGGAAGGAGTATATAGAGGGTCTACGCAAGGGCGATGTACTTGAGGACAATATTATGGAAATGGAAGAGTATGTAGATGAAGATGAAATGGGAGATACGATACTGCGTGAAGAGTTTGAGAGAGCACTGAAAGACCTGAGTCGAAACAAGGCCCCGGGAGTATATAACATTCCATTAGAACTACTGACAGCCTTGGGAAAGCCAGTCGTGACAAAACTCTACCATCTGCAGGCGAAATACCCACAGACTTCAAGAAGAATATTATAATTTCAATCCCAAAGAAAGCAGGAATTGACAGATGTGAAAATTACAGATCTGTCGGTTTAATAAGTCACAGCTGCCACATACTAACGCGAAATCTTTACAGACGATTGGCAAAACTAGTAGAAACCGACCTCGGGGAAGATCAGTTTCGATTATGTAGATATATTGGAATACGTGAGGCAATACTAACCCCACGACTTATTTTAGAAAATAGATTAAGTCTACAAATGCTAGAAACCTATGTTTGCCTTTCCTTAGAGTATTCCAGTCAACACTGTCAAAAGCTTTCTCTCTTTCAGTTTCTGAAGGTAATATACAGGGAGCGAAAGGCTATTTACAATTTGTACAGAAACCAGATGGCAGTTATAAGAATCGAGGGGCATGAAAGGGAATCAGTGGTTGGGAAGGGAGTGAGACAGGTTTGTAGCCTCGCCCCGATGTTATTCAATCTGTATATTGAGCAAACAGTGAAGGAAACAAAAGAAAAATTCGGAGTAGGTATTAAAATCCATTGTAATTCTATCAAAGTTTTTATTTCATCTCAATGTCATCGGCAAACCTCAGAGACAGCAAAGGACTACGAACAGCAGTTGTGGGGAATGGATAGTGTCTTGAAAGGAGGATAAAAGATTATATCAACAAAAGCCAAACGAGGATAATAGAATGTTGTCGAATTAAGTCGGGTGATGCTGAAGGTGGAAATGTGACAAAGTTGTAACGGAGTTTTTCTATTTGGGGAGAAAAATAACTGATGTTGGTCGAAGTAGAGAGGATATAAAATGTAGACTGGCAACGGCAAGGAAAGCTTATCTGAAGAAGAGAAATTTGTTAACATTGAGTATAGATGTAGGTGTCAGGAAGTCGTTTCTGAAAGTATTTGTATGGAGTGTAGCCATGTATGGAAGTGTAACATGGGCGATAAATAGTTTAGACAAGAAGAGAATAGAAGCTTTCGAAATGTGGGGCTACAGAAGAATGCTGAAGAATAGATGGGTAGATGACATAACTAATGAGGAGATATTGAATAAGATTGGGGAGAAGAGAAGTTTGTGGCACAACTTGACTGGAAGAAGGGATCGACTTCTAGGACATGTTCTGAGACATCAAGAGATCACCAGTGTAGTGTTGGAGGGGAGCGTGGTGGGTAAAAATCGTAGAGGGAGACCAATAGATGAATACACCAAGCAGATTCAGAAGAATGTAGGTTGCAGTAGGTACTGGGAGATGAAGAAGCTTGCACAGGATAGAGTAGCATGGAGAGCTGCATCAAACCAGCCTCAGGACTGTAGGCTACAACAATATAAATTAAGAGAGCGCAATTTCATTTACTCTGTATTAACCTTAGAGAGTGACTTCTGCTACCTTGGTATTTATTTGATTGTTGTTATTTTAAAAGTGAAACCGATTTCTCATATGCTTAAAGGTAATTCAGTTCAATCTTTCAATAGTCAAAAATAAATGCTTGCCGTTTTCTAAATTTTGCATTAAGTTACACTGAGGTTACTGAACGTCTTTTTTTGCATTACATTTAACGTTACTTTCAAAATTTAGTGTTTCAGAATGAGTAACTTCAAGTAGTGGGGCAACTGATAACGCGATTGATGTTAGCTGATGACACGATTACCGTTATCCAAGATAGTGGCTTTTGGAGGGATGATAGCTCAATTGCGCTACCTCTACTAACCTAAAAAAATGGCGAGAAAGAATTGGCTATCTCCACTAACCTAAGTCAACTCTTCCTAGGAAGTAGGCATAAGTCTTTATTTAAACCATTAGAGGTAGTACCACTATCAAGTGTTTTCGCCATGCTCTTGCCAAATGTTCACGAATTTTCCTCTAAGAGCTTACTCCTGCAGCTGATGCAAGTTATTATGATATTGTCATTCAATTCGAATATAATTTTTATAAATTTGTTTAAATATGTTTAAATTTGATTAGATTTCTTTAAATTTATTATCTACCTACGGCATTAGTGTGTTACCACCACGAGGCTGAGATATAGGTTGTCGGTATGTTACATCAAATCATTCAACTCTACACATAAGTCCTTATTAAGCAGTTAGAGCGAAATTAACGTGCATTTTCCAAGAGGATTGTGGTACTGCCTCTAAGAGCTTACTCCCACAAATCATGGGAGTTAGTGTTGTGTTGCCTCCACTAGAGCCTGCTCATTCAATTCGGATATAATTTGTTTAAATTTATTATCTACCTACAGCATTAGTGTCGTGTTACCGCCATAGGGGGCTAAGATATCGATAGCTCTATTACTTGCACTGGACATAAGTCCTTATTTAAACAATTAGAACCTCTACAACCATCAAGTGTGTTCGCCACCGTCTTTGAGAATGTTCACGAAATTTGCTCTAACACTTTATTCTTGCAGCTGATGAGAGTTAGTATGGTGTTTCCTTTCAATTCGAATATAATTTGTTCAAATTTTTATAAATTTATTGCCTATCTGCTGCATTAGTTTCATGCTACCGCCATAACAGGCTGAGATATGAATAACTGTATTACATGAACTAGACATAAATCTTTTTTTTTAACGACTATAGCACTACAACCATCCACTCTGCTCACGAAATTTGCTCTAGCAGCCGATGGGAGTTAGTAGCGTGTTTCCAATTCACTTCGAATATAATCTCTGTAAATTTGTATTAATTTCTTTAAATTTGTTTAAATTTATTATCTACCTACAGCATTAGTGTTGTATTACCGCCACAAGAGGCTTAGATATCGATGTTTTAATAGCTGTAGTACATGCACTGTATCTACGTGACAGCGTTGTGTTTCGTCCTCGGATAATAAACATCGTCCAGGTAGAGTAGAGTGCGGGAATCGGCATAAGAGGGTGACATACGTAAAAAGAGAGCCAGACTTTGACGCTCGAAACACCAGATCTCTTCCACTGGCCCACAATGGAGCCGGTGTTGGTCTCTATTCTAGACGTTGCAGTTCACACATAAGGCGAATCTGCAAGATGGGTCCTATGGAGAGTCCCTCGAATACCAGGTCGAACGTACACCAGGATCGAGCGTCACCGCGTTGACAGTGCACCATACTACGTTCCAGTGCACGGTAGGACACGTCAATTCGACGACATTAAGCGACCGGCGGCGAAGTAGTGTGCGGCAGGTGACTGGCTGTTGGTAAGCGAGAGACGGGGAGGTTGCCGTACTCCAGGTAAAGCCTGCCAAAGCAGGAAAAGGGCACCCGTGTCTGACCTGAGGGTCAAGGGAACACGGTGCCAGGCCATCCGTCAGTAGGCCGGTGAGGCTGGTCGGTCATCGTCGCCATAGCCTGCGGTGCAAACTAACGAAGAGAAATACTGCTCGATAGTGAACACTGACAAGGCCAAGTCCGCCTCGTTCTTTCGGAAGAGTGACGGAGTAATATCGAACCTTTAATATCATTCCAGCGCTGACAAAGGAACCGAATGCGGCCACGATGCTCCGAGCTATGTGTTTAGGCATCGGTAGTGTTTGCGCTACGTGCGGAATTCGTGATGCCCGATAGACGTTAACATATTCGGTCCGTTGATGTAGGTCCTACACACGAAGACGAAGATCCACAAGCCCAGCACTTGCAAGAGACTCCGATAATTGATGGTGGTCGTGCGTGAGATGTAGTCCGTGAAGTCGATACCGAGACAACGGATGTTATCGCGCAGTGCCACCCTCGCAGGTGTCATCCCACGCCAGTGTTCAAAACCATTGATTTATGTACATTTACACGGCATCTCGAAGCTTCGAAGTGGCTAACCAATCCAATGATTTGCGAACATCACGTTCGTCACGAAGAGGTAACATCAGATCATCAGCATACGCAGTGCACCTAAAAAAGAAGCCACCAAGAGACAAACCCGTGAGGCGGTGTCGCAGCCCGCACAACAAAGGTTCTACTGCAGGGCGTACAGTATTGTCCATAATAGGCGTACCTGTGTAACACAGCGGCGAATTTACAAGGTGTTCGACAGTCTAACGTTGACAAGCGCTTTCCCTGTTGCGCCACGTAGGAGACGAGTAACACCTCGGAGGAAGCGTCGGGGTAATGCTTATTCTGAAGAACAGCAGTTTAGTACGTATGACTGACGCAATCAAATGCTTGACGAACATCGCAGCCAGAGCTCCCGATACGCGACGCACCTTAGCGAGGGCAATCAGCGGCACAGGGCGGAGCGGATATTATGCATCCCACCTATCGATGACTCATCAATTGATAGGACACGGGACGTCGTACGCAGAATTCGAGCTGCCACTCGATGCGTGAGATTTAGGAACCAGGTTTTAAATTGTATGACATTTCCAGGGGCAGATGTGGACTGTGACCACAATCTATTGATTATGAACTGTAGATTAAAACTCAATAAACTGCAAAAAGGTGGGAATTTAAGGAGATGGGATCTGGATGAACTGAAAGAACCAGAGGTTGTAAGGAGTTTCAAGGAGAGCATAAGGGAACAATTGAGAGGAATAGGGCAAAGAAATACAGTAGAAGAAGAATGAGTAGGTTTGAGGGATGAAGTAGTGAAGGCAGCAGTGGATCAAGTAAGTAAAAAGACGAGGGCTAGTAAAAGTCCTTGGGTAACAGAAGATATATTGAATTTAATTGATGAAAGGAGAAAATATAAAAATGCAGTAAATGAAGCGGGCAAAAAGGAATATAACCGTCTCAAAAATGAGATCGACAGGAAGTGCAAAATGGCTAAGCAGGGATGGCTATAGGACAAATGTAAGGATGCAGAGGCTTATTACAAAAAACTGGATGGTTTGTCACCTAATGGTTCCATGTCACAGACATCAGCGAAAGTTCTTCACCAAAAGTTATGCACAGATCACATCTGGATCACCAGTGAAGACGGAACAGGCTAATATTGTTGCTCACATGCCAGTTGCGCAGTGAACTAGCTTTATTGCTGTACACCTGTACTGTGTTGAGGGACAAGGATAAAGTGATGGCATGGCGATGGAACTTGATGAGGTTTGTTTGCCATAAATACATTGACTCTGCACAAAAGAGTAAACAAGTAACCGGCAAATGAAATCTATTTATAATGTCTACTAGCTGGTGAATGCGGTAAATGATGTTCTCACAGGAGTGCACGTTGAGGGCATACAGGCCTCAGTGATATGAGCATGTCGTCCGATCACGTGACCACGGAATAACAATGGACGTAAGTCTGGAGTGAAGCAAACTTTCTTTATGAACCACCAGGCACACTGTACTTAGGAACGAAAGCGAAACATGTGGACAGCCCTAAATAAAGCCAAACACATCAGTAGCTCACGTTAAACTCAACCCAAGTAGTCCATGGCTTGTGCACCTGACCCAGAATACGTGTATACACGGTACTATAGCCCATCTCAAACTGGTTTGTTTTTTACTCCTGTGTGCATCATACCATTGTCATAATTCGGCCTAACAGAATATTTGCTTGTCAGTGGACACCACGTGCCACACGCTTTGCGCTGATTGCCGTCCACATATTTCTGCGGGACAGCTGTCGTGATAGTCACTAGGGGAAAGATAGACACTGCCTACAGGAAAATTAAGGAGACCTTTGGAGAAAAGAGAACCACTTGCATGGATTTCAAGATTTGAGATGGAAACGCAGTTCTAAGCAAAGAAGGGAAACCAGAAATGTGGAAGGAGTATATAGAGGGTCTATACAAGGGCGGTGTTCTTGAGGACAATATCATACAACAGGAGGAAAATGTAGATGAAGTTGAAATAGGAGATATGATACTGCATCAAGAGTTTGACAAAGCACTGGAAGACCTAAGTCGAAATAAGGCCCCAGGAGTAGACAACATTCAATTAGAACTACTGACAGCCTTGGGAGAGCCAAGCCTAACACAACTACCATCTGGTGACCAAAATGCATGGGACAGAAAAATTACCCTCAGACTTCAAGAAGAATATAATAATTCCAATCCCAAAGAAAGCACGTGTTGGCAAATGTGAAAATTACCGAACTATCAGTTTAGTAAGTCATGGCAGCAAGATACTAACGCGAATTCTTTACAGACGAGTGGAAAAACTGGTAGAAGCCGACCTCAGGGAAGATCAGTTAGGAAATATTGGAATACGTGAGGCAATACTGACCCTACGACTTATCTTAGAAAATAGATTATGTCTGCAAAAGCTAGAAACGTAGGTTGACCTTTCCTTAGAGTATTCCAGTCAACACTGTCAAAAGTTTTCTCTCTTTGAATTTCTGAAGGTGGCATGGGTAATATACAAGGAGCGAAAGGCTATTTACAATTTGTACAGAAACAAGATGGCATTTATAAGAGTCGAGGGGCATGAAAGGGAATCAGTGGTTGGGAAGGGAGTGAGACAGGTTTGTAGCCTCTCCCCGATGTTATTCAATCTGTATATTGAGTAAGCAGTGAAGTAAACAAAGTTTTTATTTCTTCTCCATGGATTTTAATACATACTCCGAATTTTTATTTTGAGGTTCGGCGATGAAATTGTAATTCTGTCAGAGAGGGCAAAGGACTTGGAAGAGCAAATGAAAGGAATGGATAGTGTCTTGAAAGGAAGATATAAGATGAAAACCAACAAAAGCAAAACGATGATAATGGAATGTAGTCGAATTACGTCGGGTAACGCTGAGGGAATTAGATTAGGAAATGAGACGCTTAAAGTAGTAAAGGAGTTTTGCTACTTAGGAAGTAAAATAACAGATGATGTTCGAAGTAGAGAGGATATAAGATGTAGACTGGTAATGGCAAGGTAACCATTTCTGAAGAAGAGAAATTTGTTAACATCGAGTATAGATTTATGTATTTATTTCATCTCAATGTCATCGGCAAACCTCAGAGACAGCAAAGGACTACGAACAGCAGTTGTGGGGAATGGATAGTGTCTTGAAAGGAGGATAAAAGATTATATCAACAAAAGCCAAACGAGGATAATAGAATGTGTTCGAATTAAGTCGGTTGATGCTGAAGGTATTAGATTAGGAAATGAGACACTTAAAGTAGTAAAGGAGTTTTGCTATTTTGGGAGCAAAATAACTGATGATGGTCCAAGTAGAGAGGATATAAGATGTAGACTGGCAATGGCAAGGAAAGCGTTTTTGAAGAAGAGAAATTTGTTAACATCAAATATAGATTTAAGTGTCAGGAAGTCTTTCCTGAAAGTATTTGTATGGAGTGTAGCCATGTATGGAAGTGAGACATGGACGATTAAATAGTTTAGACAAGAAGAGAATAGAAGCTTTCGAAATATGGTGCTAGAGAAGAATGCTGAAGATTAGATGGGTAGATCACATAACTAATTAGGAGGTATTGAATAGAATTGGGGAGAAGTTTGTGGCACAACTTGACTAGAAGAAGGGATCGGTTGGTAGGATCAAGGGATCACCAATTTAGTATTGGAGGGCAGCGTGGAAAGTAAAAATGGTAGAGGGAGACCAAGAGATGAATACACTAAGCAGATTCAGAGGGATAGAGAAGCATAAGGAGCTGCTTCAAACCAGTCTCAGGACTGAAGACTCCAACAAAAACAACGTGGGATATGGAGGGCAGTCGTTGATGATTCCAACCATTTGACGAGTTCAAATGATGGTCCCTTCACAGTGTTGACGTGCTCGGTTGACAGTCATCTGTCGAGCCCGTGTTTGTCGCATAACGGAACAATACCTGAGGATGGCGTAGTAAAACTCTGTGATTCCCGGGGGGAGGGGGGGGGGGGTCAGGGATTTTCTCTGCGACGTGATGACCGGGTGTTGTGTAATGTCCTTAGGTTACTTAGGTTTAAGTAGGCACAGTCTACACGTGTCTCCAACTGCCGGTTGACATTCCGTTGAGATCAGGTAAGCGGGCAGCGCCTACGCCATAGTAGTTGTCGTCGAAGCTTGATGGTACAGGCGTAAGCAGTGTGATCAGTAAATGCAGCTGGCCACAACTCGGCTGCCTTGACCGCATCCTCGAGAGAGCGGGATGTATACAGCCTTTTAATTCTGCTTGATTAATGTCCCGTAAAGTGCGCGAAACCCTATCAGCACAGATGATGATCCAAGTGTCTATCTAATCGAGCTCGCAAATGACAGTGCCGAGTTCTGGGCGTAGTGTATGCTGAGGAATTTGGTCATAGCGAATTGTACAATAAAACTGCCCCGATCACCATATCATCTATCCTGCCTGGGCATAACTGTGTTAATTCCTCAGTAAAGAACTGAGGAACGTTCACGCCTTTTGTTGGTACCGGACGCTGCGTAATCATTGACGAGGAGTATCTCTGGGATTATAAGAGCCATGCCCCTGGCATTTGATAGGTAACTTATATCGGTCGCTATTAAACTTTCTTTGAAAAGTTTTGCGGGGCCACTGCCTGTATCCAACGCATGTGATACGCGTGTCGTGCATCCAGAAATGTCCTGGAAGCCAAGAATGTATATTTCCTGCAATAAGGCCACCTCAGTGTCGGCTGAATAAAGTGTGTCGCGTAACAATGCAAGATTCTCGCGCAACTGGATGATATTGATGTTATCCTTCACGAATCGACATGACTGTCGTTCGCCCTCGACGGCAGCGTCAGTCATCGGTGCACCCGGTGGCGACAGGTTCGCTCACCCGCACGCCACCCTGACGTTACCATTACCATGTTGTCCGCAGGAGATGGGTAGGATGATGTAACTCCCCCTCTTCTGCATGTGGTGTGCCCACCTGAGAGTCGTCCGCCCACGAGTTACTGGAGAGAGGCTGTCGGTGTGGTTCATCGGCTATCAAAGAAGCCCCTCTTGTTACGATTCCTCGCGGCTGCGTCGGTGTTCCATCGCCCCTCCATCCCCGCACTAGTGTCAGCAGAAGAAAAGTCCGTCGTGGCAGTTCCTAAGAGTGAGCAGCGTCGGTCGACAACTCCGGAGCACGGACATCCACGACACTGTCTACATCGGTGTGATCGTTTGCCCCTGCCCACAAGAGACAGTCCCGAGACGGCGTGCCTCCGTGCCTCGGCGCCTTCAGAGAGGAAAGTTCGGGTTGGCACGACTCGTGAATCAACATCCAGCCGCTCGTTGTGAGGTGACGATTGCTGTTCAGGTCAATCAGGCGACTCCGTCTGCATAAGAGGACCGTATGTGGCTCATCAACAGCGTCTTCGCCCGCCTGCGGTGGCAGCATGTCCCGATCCCCGCCGCACGACGTCGCAGATGTACATAAGTAACTGGCAGGATCGATGGAGGAACGTGCTGTGCCGCTTCTCTTGAAGGACTCTTGGCGATCCGCCCCTGCAAATAATCAGAGCGAATGTGACTCTCCTGGCTGCTTCCTGAGCATGTGCCCGGTTGTCCATCGTACGCAACACGCGATCTAGTGTATCTCATTTTCATTTTGTTCGTTGCATCTGCTCGGGGCGGACGTCGTAAGCCATCCGTTTAAGTTCGTTGTTGCTCGATTATCTCAGTTTTTTTTTAATACAGAGGGCAGCTAACCCTCTGACCGAGCACGCTGAGCTACCGTGCCGGCGTCCATCTAAGCCACCAAGGGCACAGAGGATAGCGCGACTGCAGGGATTTACCTCTGGCACGCCTCCTGCGAAATCCACATTGTGCGAATGCACGAACAGTGCCCGAACTCTTACGGGAATCGGCAATGCGCCGTGAGGAATGAGTATAATGGGCGGGGACACAACGAATGTAGTGCGGGACAATACGTTGAGAATGTGGGTATCGCAGGAGGCGTGCCAGAGATAAATCCCTGCAGTCGCACTATCCTCTGTGCCCTCGGTGGCTCATATGGATAGAGCGTCTGCCATGTAAACAGGAGATCCCGGGTTCGAGTCCCGGTACGGGCCACACATTTTCATCTGCCCCCATTGACGTATGTCAACGCCTGTAAGCAGCTATGGGTGTTCATTTCATTGCAGTATCATTCTAACGAGCTGCATGGTCAGCGATGGTATCTGTTCTTTCGGACATGTCCAAGAGAACAGATACCATATATATATATATATACTTGAGAGGGGGGGATAACGGACTTCGTGGATACCTCAGAAAGTGGCCTTACACCCCTGCCTGCGTGTTCAGCGGTATCAGCGCCGTTAAGTCCATCAAAGTACGTAAACTGTGGTTTGTCGGCAGTGCACTGTTCTTCGTCAATCATCTAAATATTGACTACGCTGGCTGTGTGCTAAAAGTGAATACCAGTTGTGTCCTTTGGATCTAGACGCAGTTTTTCACGCAACAAGTTTTCTACTTCGTGTGCTCGCGGTCTCGGATATTCGGCTTGGAATGTAATCTTGGTAGTGTTCTTCCTAAATGAGTTCGTCATGTCATTGCAGTGAGCTTGTAGTAAGCGTCTCGCGCTCGCGAACGCCACGAGGCCGGCGGGGCGGCGACGACGCGTCCTCGCCGGTCCGTCACTGACGGCCAACTTTGGTCGCAGTAATTCTACCGACGTGGAATTCTTATATTTCGACCGTGTCTACGAGTTCGAATAATGATTTCCAAACGAAGCGAAAGGATGAGTTAAATTGCAATGTATCTTGACAAATACTATATCCTAACTATTGTGTTGCTTCTATTTGCAGTCGTAAACAGCAAGCTGAATCTCCACAAATCGCTGAGATGTGAATACAGGCTCTTCTGAACTGGGCATTGGTAATGCTCTGTTCTTGGATTCTAAATTATTATTTTGCCTAAATTATTATTTTGCCCCTCATTGTACATTAGTCATAGCAGGACGTCAGGTTTTGCCGGCCTCTGTGGTCGAACGGTTATAGACGCTTCAGTCCGGAAACACGCGGCTGCTACGGTCGCAGGTTCGAGTCCTGCCTCGGGCATAGATGTGTGTGATTTCTTAGGTTAGTTAGGTTTAAGTAGTTCTACGTTCTAGGGTTAAGTCCCATAGTGCTCAGAGCCATTTGAGCCATTTTAATAATATTGTTTACTTTTTTCGCACTCCACGGGGTCAGTAATCGTGTTCTGATGCAACCCCAACTCCAATTGCGAGACGAGCTGCAATAGGTATCCAGGTTGAGGATCCGTGGTGCGAACACACGGATCCAAGTGGTCCCCCAGATTCTCGACTGGTTTTAAATCCGTGGAGTTTGGTGACCTGGTCCTCTTCGAACTACACACGTACACTGCCAACTGTGTGACAAGTTGCATTGTACTGATGATAGATGCAGTGGTGCTGAGGAAAAACGAGCTGCATATAGAAGTCGACACGGTTCACAGTGGTGGATGCATACATGTTATGATCGACTGTGCCTTCCGGAATGACGATATCACCCACGGAAGGCCACGGAAAGATTTCCAGGTCATAACGTTGCCCCCCCCCCCCCTTCCCCATCACCCCCCTCCCCCGCCTGGACCATTCCGATGACTGTTGAAGGGTACCTGCTTTCAGATGTCTCATTCAGATGAAGCGTAAAACGTGATTTACCTGAAAAGGCCACTCGGTGGACGTCCAGTTGCAGTACTGGCGTGCAAACTCCACCCTTCGTCGCCAGTGAATGGCAAACAGCAGTCACCACGGGCGCAGGAAGCGGGCGCCTACTGCTCAAGCCCACAAGTAGCACCGTAGGAGTACGCATTACGAGTGATTTAAAATGGAATGATCATATAAATTTGATAGTCTGTAAAGCAGATGCCAGACTGAGATTCATTGGAAGAATCTTAAGGAAATGGAATCCGAAAACAAAGGAAGTAGGTTACAGTACGCTTGTTCGCCCACTGCTTGAATACTGCTCAGCAGTGTGGGATCCGTACCAGATAGGGTTGATAGAAGAGATAGAGACGATCCAACGGAGAGCAGCGCGCTTCGTTACAGGATCATTTAGTAATCGCGAAAGCGATACAGATATGATAAACTCCAGTGGAAGATGGAGAGATGCTCAGTAGCTCGGTACGGGCTTTTAAAGTTTCGAGAACATACTTCACCGAAGAGGCAAGCAGTATATTGCTCCCTCCTACGTATATCTCTCGAAGAGACCATGAGGATAAAGTCAGAGAGATTAGAGCCCACACAGAAGCATACCGACAGTCTTTCTTTCCACGAACAATACGAGACTGTAATAGAAAGGGAGAACCGATAGTGGTACTCAGGGTACCCTCCGCCACACACCGTCAGGTGTCTGCAGGGTATGGATGTAGATGTAGATGTAGATTATGTCAACGACTGGCAAAGGTCCCGAGTTCGAGTCTCGGTCTGGCACGTAGTTTTAATCTGTCAGGAAGTTTCAACGACTGTATTGTTTTCCGCTTCCCTTGACATCTTTCATGTACCCTCCACTGCCACTGCTGCGGCGTGCTGTCTGTGAGTGATTATTGCACGCTGACGTCAGACTTAGGCAGTGGTCACGTGGACTGTCTACATACAGACCATGCACGCCACTGAGCGAGGTGGCGCAGTGGTTAGCACACTGGACTCGCTTTCGGGGGATGACGGTTCAAACCCGTGTCCGGCCATCCTGATTTAGGTTTTCCGTGATTTCCCTACATCGCTTCACACAGATGCCGGGATGGTTCCTTCGAAAGGGCACGGCCGATTTCCTTCCCTATCCTTCCCTAATTCGTGCTTGTGCTCCGTCTCTAATGACCTCGTTGTCGACGGGACGTTAAACTATAATTTCCTCCTCCACAATGCACGCCCTGCCTCCACCACGCTTGCGTGTGACACCAACTGAGCCGTGCTGCGGTCACGTTGGTGCTGTTCTACAACGTACAGTTTTCGCCCTCTGTTTGAGGCCAGACGGTATCGTTTAGTTGGCACGGTTGAGTTTGTTTGTCAGCTTCTCGTGTTGACTGGCGCCACTCGGTTTCGCAAGGGTTGCATGCCAGCTAGTGGCAGCTGCGGCTGTTATCGATATGTAGTAACTGTTGCCCCATCTTTGGGGCGACGTCGTTGGTTTTCTGGGTCGTGTGAGTTGGCCAGTTCGGTTGGGGACTCAGGAGGAGCCAGGCCCGCACAGTGCCAGAACACGTCGGGGCCGCTGGCGGTACGCATGGACTGCCGGATGGAAGGGCTGTGTTCACGAGGGAGTACGACCTCGTCGTAAACCGGATCCAGCAAGCTTTAAGGTCAGTGCATTTCAATCCATGTACAGAAACCTCCACCAATGTGATATCTCGCGATTCTCCAGTGACTTGGGTTCGTGTTGCTGCTCGTAGTTTCGCCGACGCGAAGAGTAGCGAGTGGAGTGCTTGGGAAAGGCAGATCTGATTAGCTTCTTATTACTATTTACTGCGTTCAACTTGTTACAATTTGTTAAGTTCAACAAACGGTAATTTTTTTTGCCTGGTGGCCGCTAACGTCCCAGTTACCTACCCTGGGGGTTAGTGTGCGTAACGGCAGTGTAAGTTTCCTCGCCTTTCCTCTGCTGTCCAGTAAAGCGCGTAGTTTTGGAAGCTTTCTTGATCGTAGGCCGGCTGGTGATTCTTCTACTCCGGTTGTAGTGATTGCTTTCTCGTTCCGGGGGCTCTAAACACAGTATTCTGGGGACGTAATACAGACTGCCGGTTCCAGCTTTGGCGTATTGTTCCATCGTTGCATTTGGTTTATCAGACGTCAGGTAGCTTCACCAAAATTACCATTAGTCATTCGTCTGAATTACCATCTCGTGAAGTGAATGCAACTCTCGGCTGTCAATCTCATCGCTCGCGAAAGTGTTTGTTGCCGGAGCTTCTCTGAGGTCGATTCCTGGAGCACCGTCTGTGGCCCCTTGGTTCTTGTAAGACATGTGTGTTCCAAAAGGACTGATGGCCAATAGTTCTGTGTTACGCTCCTTCAGCTCACGCCTTCTGCGGGTATAATCTGCCTCAGTATCCTTTAGGGAACTTATGTACTGGTCCTTGTGTTTTAGTATTGTATTATTTACTACAATACCTTGTAATGCCTACATTAGAGGTTATATATGTCTACTTAATAGTTCTGGTCACCTTCTGGAATAAATCTAGCAGTGTAGTGTTCAGTGGTTGGTTAACTTTGAAAGCGTTGTTTTTTAATTAACCTTTGCTATTGTATTTGCTGTTTTACAGCAGATTTCTAAACTTTTTATATTATTGCCGTTCCTGGCGTGATTGTGGCCATCTGCCTTAAAATTATAATTTGTCATTCCTGGCCTCTGATGCCTTCTGCTGTGTTTGTGGCGACTTACCTTTAATATTCCAATACCAGTAAGTTGTGAATTGCAGCTAGTTCTTATACAATTCTTAATATATTGCCATTCCTGGCGTGTAAGACTTTCTGCCCAGATCACAGTGGCTTGCTTTTAAAACATTATCTGCTGTATCTGTATTTAATGGTGATTTGCTAAATTCTAACACACTGAAAACTCTTTTTTAGACAGTTGTTTACTTCTTCATTATTAACGTGTGATATTTTTTATTTATTGTTGAGTATGGAATTACTGGTTTAAAATAAATTGTGTATAACGGCCCCGTCCACAAGCGTAACCAAATCCTGCTTTCTCTTGCCTAGCAGGTTTCACCAATAACTAACAACGTAAGCCACATGAAGGGGAACGGAACAAAATCGGCAGATGTAAAGGTAATATGCAGAGTACCACAGGGACGTGTTATAGCACCGTTGCTGTTTACACTATATATATATATAAGCGTGGGATGCCTTTCAAGGCTATTCGCAGATGATGCAGTTGTCTATACCATAGTAGCAACGCCACAAGATGGTACGAATTTGCATAACGACCTACACAGATTCGATGAGTGGTGCAGGCTCTGACCGTTGACCCTGAACGTAAATAAATGTAACATTGCATATAAGTAGGAAAAGAAATCCGCAACTACACAGCTATACCATTGATGACAAGCACCTGGAAATAGCATATGCCGTAAAATATCCGATAGGCGTAACTATCCAGAGCGACCTTAAGTGGTATGACCACGTAAAAGAAATAATGGGAAAAGCAGACACCAGACTCCTATTTCCTTACGATTCTTGCGATCAGTCTAACTCAGCAACGAACGAAGTGGTTTATAAGGCGCTTGTTCGCCCGATTCTTGAGTATTGTCCATCCATCTGGGATCCCTGTCAGTTAGGACAGAAGTTCCAACGAAGAGCGGCGCGTTTCGTCACGGGATCGTTTAGCTGGCGAGAGACCATCACGGAGATGCTAAACAAACTCCATTGGCAGACGTTACAAAAGAGGCGTTGTGCATCACGGAGAGATTTACTACTGAAATTTCGGGACAGCACTTTTCAGGAGGAGTCGGACAACATATTACTTCCCTCCACATACCACGCGGAGAAAATTACAGATCTTAGAGCCAATACAGAGGCTTACAGCCAATCATTCTGCCCACGCAGTATTCGCGAGTGGAACAGGGCTGGAGGGATCAGATAGTGGTACCGTAAGTACCCCCCGTCACACACAATTTGGTGGCTTGCGCAGTATGATGTAGACGTAGACGAAAATCTGAGTTTCTATCATTAAACACGATGTGAAGAGGAGCTGACATTTGCAGTTATTCTCATTTGTAATTAAAAATCAAGCACTCATTTTAACAACTGAACGAATTATATTAGTATTACTCTTGTAATACGTAGTTAGTGTAATTTTTACGAAATTCGTAGTTTTAATGCGATTATTAAAGTTTTTACATCTGGCCAGGTGAAACGTATTGACAGTCCTTTTTACAGGCGACACAGCTACAGTTCTACAATGATTTCCTGGTTCTTGTTTCATTATGGGCCATTAGTTCACTGCTTCCGCAACAGTAGAAGAGAGAATGTTAGTTTGGCAGGAAGAATAGTTTCCTGACGATTCCTGAAAAATGTTTTTCACCCTTTTGTAACAAATGAGTCTCCCTTTCTGTCCACAGCGTCTGGTTCTTACACAAAGAGAGCGTTTATGTTTTACGACTTTTACTTACTCCAATGCATACACGGAAACATTATCAAGACAAGGTCTTCATATAAGGGTTGATCAAAATGTTTCTGTTCGAAGGCCGTACAATCCAGAAACGATATTTCAATCCGGCGAAATCCCCGTCAGCATTGAGGTACTCGCCCCATCGGTGCACCATGTTGATGAAACACGGTGTCCTGCTGCGTGAAGAAGTCCGTTGCTGCGTGCTACACATCGTCCATCCTTCAGTGGCTTTTCTGAAGGGACGAAAGGTATGACAATCACATGGGGCAGAGATCAGTAGTTGGCACAAATGCGTCACGGCATGTGCAATGTGGAGACGTACGTTATCGTGAAGCACCAGCAGCCCTTAGCGCACGCATTCTTCATTCTCTGAAGGGCGTCTACCGCTGCTTATCCTTCGGCAGTGAAGGAAACAATAACAGCACGTTGGTCCCTTTTCGACGCATTTGGTAATATGCCACGTTTAGACATTTACCGAACACACGTCGGATAGAAAGGGATACCACACTAATCCCTTGCCTGCATCTTACTGTTTATATACCCACATATACGTCAAGTTACGTTATATATATGCTGCAGCAACGCCCTAAAACGGAACTTTTTGGTCGACTCATATTATACAGAGTGTTACAAAAAGGTAAGGCCAAACTTTCAGGAAACATTCCTCACACACAAATAAAGAAAAGATCTTATGTGGACATCTGTCCGGAAACGCTTAATTTCCATGTTAGAGTTCATTTTAGTTTCGTACTTCCTCTATTCACCGCCATGATTTCATATGGGATACTGTGCTGTTCGAACACGTGCCTTTACAAGTACGACACAACATGTGGTTCATGCAATATGGAGTTCCTGCACATTTCAGTCGAAGTGTTCGTACGCTTCTCAACAACAGATTCGGTGACCGATGGATTGGTAGAAGCGGACCAATTCCATGGCCTCCACGCTCTCCTGACCTCAACCCTCTTGACTTTCATTTATGGGGGCATTTGAAAGCTCTTGTCTACCAAATATACAGACTCTTCGTGCTCGAATTGCGGACGGATGTGATACAATACGCCATTCTCCAGGGCTGCATCAGCGCACCAGGGATTCCATGCGACGGAGGGTGGATGCATGTATCCTCGCTAACGGAGGTTATTTTGAACATTTCCTGTAACAAAGTGTTTGAAGGTACGCTGGTACGTTCTGTTGCTGTGTGTTTCCATTCCATGATTAATGTGATTTGAAGAGAAGTAATAAAATGAGCTCTAACATGGAAAGTAAGCGTTTCCGGACACATGTCCACATAATATATAATCTTTCTTTGTGTGTGATGAATGTTTCCTGAAAGTTTGGCCGTACCTTTTTGTAACACCCTGTATATATTATACAACGTTCGTTATGGAGCAAACCTTCTAATGAGTTACATATTAACATGTTGTTGTCTTACGATCCTCGTCATTCCCGGAGGTTTAGATCTGAGTACCAACATAGCAATCTCCAAGCCGTGTAAATATCTCTACAAGCACTGTGAAATACTGAAATTTATTCCTGAAATTCAACTTAACTGTAAAAGGTATAGATGTACTACCGATGCGACATTTGAAAATCTGATACCAGGGCCGGCATAAATTTGTTTACAAGGTGTACAACTTTGCTTCCCCCGTTTTTCCCCAACATTTGAGGCTTTAGAGACAAAAATTGATTACACTTGTATCATTCAAGGTATTTTCGACCGGTGGCCAATACGTTCTCCCATCTTTCGGGCACTGTACGAATCCAGCGTCGAAAAAGTTGTTCATCTTTTGAAACGTTCCAAGAATAGATCCAATTTCCTACTTCTTCACGAGTTCAGAACTTTTCGTCAGCCAGGCCATGCGCCATTGATCTAAACAGGTGATAGAGGGAGCAATGTGTGAAGAATACGGCGAGTGGGGTAGGACCTCCCATTTTAACGTTTCCAAGTACATTTTGACCTCCTTTACAACGTGGGTCGAGGGTTGTCGTGCTGCAAAATCACTTTATCGTGCCTCTCGCTCTATTGCGGCCGTTTCTCTTTAAATGCTCTGCTCAAACGCATTAACTGCGTTCGATAACGAGCACCTGTGATTGTTTCACTTGATTTTAACACCTCATACTGCACCACACGACGCCGAGCTGGTTCCACCAAATGCAGAGCATGATCTCGGAGTCGTGAATATTCGGTTTGGACGAGATATCCCCATGATTTTCTGCCTTTAGGTTATCGTAATGAACCCATTTTTCGTCCCCGGTCACAATGCGATGCAGATCCCTTCCGTTTTTGTCTCTGAAGCAACTATTCACACAAAAACGCCGTTCAACATCTCTCGGTTTCAGTTCACAGGGGATCCACGTTCTTTCTTTCTGAATCGTGCCCATAGCCTTGAGACGTTTTGAAATATCTTGCTGTGTCACTCCCACTAATCGTGCCAATTCTTCTTAAGTTTGACGAGAGTCTTCACTCAGCAATGCCTCCGATTCTGCATCTTCGAAAACATTCTCTATTCCACCACTATGCCGGTCTAAGACGTTAAAATCACCGCTCTTGAATCGTTGAAACCACTCACGCAACGTTCTTTCACTAATAGCGTCCTTACCATACGTGCTTGAGAACATTCGATGAGACTCGCCGCTGTTTTGTTCATATTGAAACAAAACAGTAACACCTCCCGCAAATGACGAGAATTAGGATCGTAAACTGACTTTATTACGCAGACACAAATCGACTAATGTCTGAATGAGGTTATGTTGACCGAGGTCAAGGCTAACTGCCTGACGTCTGCGATCTGTTTCTCTCGACCGCTACTTATCGTTGCCGCCACCTATCGGCAAACGGCGGAAGCAAAGTTGAACACCTTATATATTACAGTTAAGTTGAATTTAAGAACTAAGTTTCTGTGTTTGAAACTGTAGTTCGTCATCAAATATGAATTCAGAAATATTTTTGCTGCTTTGACGTTTAGCTTAAAATTATATTTTCAAAATAAGGGTCCAACCATTCCTTCGCACTTCAACTGTGGGAGAACCGTAACCAGAGTTAAGATTACTCAAGTGCGGTGAACAGGAAACAGTAAAAAAGAAAAGACCTTGTAATTTATTTTTCATATTTCATTAATATCTGCAGGTACTTTTACGAAATAGACATTTGATAACCCTTATCAATCAGTTTCCAATTGTAACTGCTAGGTTCCAGATTTTCATTGTGTGAGTATGTGATCCTTACGGAAGCTTGTACAAGACTCGAGAATAAACTATCGGTAGTAGACAGTGGGGAGCGAGATTGTCGCGCAGTGCGGATACTATTTGAAAATAACATGTGGAGTGGATTCTGACCGACCGCAGGAGAACAGTGACATTGCATTGCATTGTACTGTATGTTAACCGGGAACCTAGAAACGACGGAGAGGCTCCGTCCCGGCCGCAGCCGCAGTGGTTCACAACCCCACGACGACTACCGCAGTCCACTTCAGCGCTCCGCCGCCCCACACCGAACCCAGGGTTATTGTGCGGTTCGGCCCCTGGTGGACCTCCCAGGGAACGTCTCGCACCAGACGAGTGTAGCCCCTATGTTTGCGTGGTAGAGTAATGGTGATGTACGCGTACGTGGAGAACTGTTTTGCGCAGTAATCGCCGACATAGTGTAGCTGAGGCGGAATAAGAGGAACCAGCCCGCATTCGCCGAGGCAGACGGAAAGCCGCCTGAAAACCATCCACAGACTGGCCGGCTCACCGGACCTCGACACAAGTCCGCCGGGCGGATTCGTGCCGGGGACCAGGCGCTCCTTCCCGCCCGAAGACGTGCGTTAGACCGCACGGCCAACCGGGCGGGCGAACACTGACATAGTCGGATTAAAGTTTACATTGTCACGGTGAATTAAATACGTTAGGTCGTCTACTCGCAGTTGAAACAATTTTGGAGTAATATTAATAATGACAGCACGAAACAGATTAGTAACTGCAATGCTGTCGGCAATAAAGCTAACATGACACAAATCGAAACTCAGAGTGAGTTTGATGGATATCAGAAATCAAACTTGACAGTGCCGCCCATGACTTGAGTTGGGAACTGTCGCAGAGCTAACACGCGATCTAGTGTGATTGGCTAGGGTATGAGAGAGTGCTGCAATTAGGTGCCAAACTGATTCTTATAAACCGGATCCAATCCCCGCGAGTAACCCTTTCGCTACGATGAACTTCTGTAGAAGTCGGGAGCGAATGTGGCGCTCAACCGGTGGACTGGTGCAGCAGTTCCGCTTCGCGTCATACTTCTCCGCTTCACTACGCTCGACTTGTGTGGAAGCTTGACCTATGCACCATCTAGCGGCTTTGTTCAACGTCTGTAGTTAACAACAGTCGCTAGATGCAGTTGCAATCACTTTCAAAGTGTTTGTTTCGCTCATTTCCCGCCTTGATTCTGATCTGAAGTGACGTGTTGTTAACTTCTGTTTCTACTAGAAGTGATATGGCAGGTAAGCGATATACTGTGGATGAAACTCTTTCTCACATACTGGATAGTGACTCTGAAGGTGAAAGGGAATCATCGTCCGAATCTGACGATTAATATGGAACACTTATGAGTGATTTGTATAAATCTTGCCTAATAAATATATAGTACAAAGTCCAATAATGGCGACAGCACTACGAGTGTGAAAGCAGGACAGAGCAGAGCTGCAGGGCGCGCAAAAAATGCGGCGTGCAGCGGGCACTGGTGCTCGGCCACAGCGCACGGCGCCGGCATCAAAGGCTGAATATGAACTGCACTCACATAACGCACCAAACACACCACAAAGTTAATCCTTTTCTCAACATTCATTCCCACGGTACCATTTTTCTGGCAATTTTTGAAGCAGTACATATACACGTGAACTAATATTTAATGCGGATAACAAAACTGTCATGTTACAATTATGCATGTAATAGATATTTTTAACGGAATTCGTGTACGTCTCCAATGTAACAACACTTTTTAGTTTCTGTGATGTGTAAAGTGTAAAACTAACTTGCAGAGACGTTAATCAGCCACACTCAAACTAAATTGGAGGACCGAATAAAATAGTAGAAGTAGACGAATCTTATATATATTAGACGAAAGAACCAGAGAGGACGGCCTTCTAAAAGTGAAGTAGATCATATTTGGGTTATCGGTGGAACAGAAAGGGTGTCCAAATAAAATGGCTCTGAGCGCTATGGGACTTAACATCTATGGTCATCAGTCCCCTAGAACTTAGAACTACTTAAACCTAACTAACCTAAGGACATCACACAACACCCAGCCATCACGAGGCAGAGAAAATCCCTGACCCCGCCGGGAATCGAACCCGGGAACCCGGGCGTGGAAAGCGAGAACGCTACCGCACGACCACGAGATGCGGGCAAAGAGAGTACCGCAAGTGTTGTGAGGGTATTGTCCCGAGACAAGTTGAGTTTAATCGGTCTCATAAAACACTTCATACTGCCTCGAACAAAAGTAATCACACAAGATTTCAGTCGTACCAGACTCTGAAGGCTGAAGGGTTCTACCACGAATTTGTGAACCACTCTAGCGTCTTCCAAAGAGACAAACTCCACAGTGTCCACACCCAGAATATAGAATGGCTGTGGAAGTCTGTCAAGTCTCCCATAAAAAGAGAAGGGCGTCCAGGACAGAGGAACGGACTGTACTCCTTCCAGTACCTGTACTTCCACAACTTGGCGTTTGCAGGGAAAAGTCGATGCATGCGACACTCTTCCGATATTCCTGCACGATATTGGCAGAGTTTATCCTGGCCACAGGAAAATGGAATTGCCCCTGTACTTTATACATCACACGGTCTGTTACAAGACGATAACACCAACGACGAGTAAGGTAAGTCGTCTCCTTTGAATTTACAAATGCTTCTCCAACACTTTTCTTTGGTCGTTTTTGTAGTGACAACTTGAAACATACTCATAACGCCCGCCACGAGACTTCCGTAATCGATTTACTATCGCACGTTCGATATGTATCGTTTGGACCCCACCAACTTCGATAGGCAATCATTCTTGGGAATTACCAAAATTTCAGTATCTGTGCACGTACCGGAGACGTCAATATATGAATCTATTTTATACACAAAAATTAGGGCTAACATCCTGAGCAGTGAATCTGACAGACTATATTTTATTTTTCAGATCAGCAAAATTTTATGGAGAAGGTCTGTACACGGCATATAATCTGATATAACAACTAGCATTTTTCTATTATTGCAGTTAATGGTGCCGAATTTAGCGCACGGTCTGTCAAAGATCATTATAAACAGTGAGCTACTCAGCGAGGAAGGCTTTCCGTTGAGATGTCAGTGAGGAAGAAGTTCACCTGAGAAAGTAAGTCGTCGTTCTTTTCGTTGTCTAAACAAAACTGTTGCACCCATCGTATGAAAAACAAAGAACAGATACGTAGATGCCCTACACAGAGTTATCATCAATTATCGAAAAGCTTACTGAAGGCTTACAATAAATATTAACTAGATGACGTGAAGTGTTAAAAGTACAACAAAAAAGACAGTTTCAACACAGGAATGTAGATCGTCACTATTGTGTTTTAATTTAACGGTATTTCTCGCAGCTGATACTGAGTAAATGATTTAGATTTATTTGATAATTCGCGTTACTCGACTCGAAGCTATCAATTTAATTTTGTGATTTTCTCGTGTTACATTAGTTGTGTGATGAAGGCGTTGTATGAGAGTTTGATTTATTGGTGACAGACAATGATAGTTCAGTCTAGCTAAACGAATCACGATGCACTGAAGTACGATTCTTTCCTTTTTTGGCAGTATAGACTTGGTGGATCGAATATTAACACTCGATTGCAGCCCAAGTTGCAAAGAAGACGTGTGTGAAGTATAAAAGCGTATGTATATTGAACAATTGTTACCAGTAAGCTGGTTTGTTAATCGTTTTAGTTCAAAATTAATTGTTGACAACTTAAATTTTGTTAAACTGTCTCGGGAGGGTGCAGTACATGAGTGGCAGAAGACGCAGTTGAACCAAAAATGGATCCATACCTGAGGCGAAAAAAATTAGTTAACAAGTTGAGAGACTGTGTAGATGATATAAACTGAAAACGGAAGAAAATTGACTCTTTAATAGTTTATAAGTTACATAGCCACTTTTGTATCGGAATATTTAAACAACTCCACAAAATATATAAAAGAGTGTCTGTGTCGATGATTACACATTAACAATGAGCGTTTTAATAAAATACCAGCGCGAAAATAATGAGTAATGAAAGAGAGACTGACGACACACATGAAATACTTCCACTTTTAACTGAGTAAGCTTGGTGTCCGCCATTATAAGTGATGCGCGCTAACTTTCCATTACCTGTCATGTGTTCTTGTAGCTTTATAACTGCACCACGTGCTGCATTAGTTTGGCAGCCAGTGGACATCTTTTTTTATTTTTTTTACATTACGTGGGGTGTTTACGTTTACATAATAGGTATTTTCTCGTTAGCTAATATACATTAAACCATATTATCGATCCGTACTTGTACTGTATGCCTGTAGTCAACTAACTTCAATGCCACCTAATAATAATAAAATATATTTTGGGTTCTATGTTTTTATGGGTGATGGGCTGTTTAGGCTCTTTGAATAAGACCAGTGTACGACTAGCGCAATAATTTCATTTCTTTGTTATGTTATACGTGGAACTGTTTCATGTTTGACTAACATATTCAAACAGAAGGATTTTAAACAAAACGAGCTTTGGTCACCACTTTTATACTGTCAATCATACTATTAAAAAACTACATCGAACATGCCATTGTGTTAAAATCCTATATCGATCCTATGTGACAACATATAAAACTAACTGACAAGTTCATTTGTAAAATGAAATGAAATGTCGTGTGACGAGGTCCTCCAGTCGGGTAGACCGTTCGCCTGATGCAAGTCTTTCGATTTGACGCCACTTCGGCGACTTGCGCGTCGATGAGGATGAAATGATGATGATTAGGACAACACAATACCCAGTCCCTGAGCGGAGAAAATCTCCGACCCAGCCGGGAATCGAACCCGGGCCCTTTGGATTGACAGTCTGTCGCGCTGACCATTATTTTTTAATTTTTATTTTTATTTCTTTTAACAGTAAGGAACAGAAAACTAGTAAGTGCACTCGTTGCGTCGAGTTGGGGACGCACGTAACTAAAACCATACTAATAGTTGTAGAAAAGGGCATAAAGAAAGAGAGCAAAGTGCGGGGCGAAGGAAACCATGAAACAAAACTGAAGGGTGGAATCCATACCACCATTAACCAGTGCTACATCTTGCACCGGATGGGAAAACTAAAACTGCGAAGACCTTTTTGCACCGGGGACAAAAAGAGGAAATGGGACAAATACTGCTACAGAGTGTGAGGGTTCCCAACGAAACTCTCCATCTGCTGTATCATCCAGGTATGACTTCTCTTAATGATGAAAGTAGATCCCACCTTGTACCGTGTAGTGTTCTATTATCGTATTGTAATTTTAGCTTCTCTTACCCGTGATGTTCCAGCTACCTGGAGGGTCGTGGAACGCACTCCACAAAAAATTGGAAAAATATTGTCGATACTTTGGGTTACGGAGGATCTTGCAATGCCGTTCCTGCAAATAGTTCCAAAAGTCTAAAGTGTCCTTAGTGCCGTCTTGAAACAAATAGTGCACTGCATGTCCACGAAGCCACGTCGTTGCATTAGTTTTAGTGCGTGGGTAATACGTTTCATCCGGGTATAAGATAGTCTTGGGGTCGATATGATGCGGCGTTACCCGAAGGAAGTATGCTGACATTTGCCTCACTAAGTGCCACACTGCTGTAGACTCGCCACAGCTGAGACGGTGTTCATCGTTGTCTTGAACGCCACAGCTCGTGCACATGGGTGAGTCTACCATGTGGATCGCATGAAGCCTTGATCTGGTCACCTGCTTACCGTTGATAGTGATATACCACATCGCCGTGACGTCAGTGTCTAGTGTTACGTGGTGAATTGTCCTCAACACTACTCGCTAGTTGACGTTTGGGTGCTTCCTCTCCACGACGTTATCGGGTCGTCCACGTTGCAGGACCCTACAAAGAGTCTTTGCCGTCGCCAGTTGAGTCGCTGGTAAGGCAAGTCGAACGTAACTGAGTTCGAGGTAAAAGACACCGATGTAGAAGAGCGAAGAGGGGACGTGGTGTATTGGCACAGGCGGCAACAGGGAGGGCGGTGCTAGTTCTTCTATTAACAAACTGGTCAGACTGTCCGGACGGCGGTGCCATAGTTTGACTAATGTGCTGACAAATAGGGCGACCGCTTTGTCATAAACGTGATAAAGGCCAAGCCCTCCCCGATCCGGGGGAAGGGTGAGAGTCTCATATTTGATCTTGAAAAGCATTCCAGAACTCACGAAGGACCCAAAAGCCGCAAGTATACGGCGAGCTAACATCACCGGTATAGGTAATATCTGGGCGTAGTGCGGAATGCGTGACGCTAAATGTGTGTTGACATACTGGGTCCGTTGGACGATATCCAGGGCTCGTAGGCGGTTGTTGGCAATTCCAGTCCGAACATTTCGTAAAAGCCTTCGAAAGTTGTGAGCAGCGGTCCGTCGTATATCGTCTGTAAAATCAATGCCGAGACATTTCAAACTATCACTGAGCTGTAAGGGGGTGACACTGTTCTCAGACAATCCGACCCCGATGTTCATCGCCACCAATTTTGCGACGTTGATACGACTACCAGTGGCCATGCCATATTTCGCTATCCAAGTTAGTGCGCTAGCGGTGTCGTCACCGTTGCGGATGACAATCACCAGGTCGTCAGCGTACGCTTTACATCGGAAAGTGTGGCCTCGTAACGTCATACCCGTTAGTCGTTGGCGCAGGCCGCAGAGGAGAGGTTCTGTGGCCACAGCGTAAAGTATAAGTGGACAGAGGGCAGCTTTGGCGTATCGATCGAGAAATGGTGAGGGGCTGCGTAGGTCGGCCGTTGACTATCACCTTGGACGTCGCGCCGCGGAGTAGTCGCATGACGACAGTGACGAATGGCTGTGGGTACCGCATATGTTGGAGGACCGCTTCGAAATAGTTGTGGTCGAAAGCTTGACTAAAATCGATGGTCGCCAGTGCACCCTTCAGACTACATGCCCTCGCCAGTGAGATCAAGTCACGATATTCGCTGAGTGCCGTTTGAATATTATTGTCGCCTCCCAATGACGTCTGATCGGGTGAGATAACATTGCGTAGCGTCTGGCGTATCCGCGCCGCCAACAGTCGAGAAAAGATCTTAAAGTCGCAGTTCAATAGCGTCAACGGGCGGTAGTCCTGCAGTCGTGAGCCACCGGACGGTTTGTGAATAGGAATAATCATCCCTTCCACAAGGGCTGCAGGGAGCGGCACGTAAGGGGATAGTAGTTCGCGACAGATGTCCGTCCATCGGGAGGCTAATAAATATTGAAAAGTCCGGTAAAATTCCAAGGGGAGCCCATCAGGACCCGGAGACTTGTTGACAGCCCCTTTTCTAATGGCGTTGATCACTTCTTCTTCTGTAATTTCTTCCATCAAGGCCGCTTCTATTACCGGGGTGACGGTGCCGTAAATCGTCTGAGAGACGTCCTCCAGTGCTGTCGGATCAGGGGTCTGTGCGGAATTGAGCTGGGATTAATGATTGTAGAACGCTGTGTTTATGTCTTGTTGCGTGGTGAGGCGATGACCGTCCTCCGTGTCGATGAAGCGTATCAGCGCTCGTTGGCGTCGTTTACGTTCACGAAGGACGTGGAACATTGACGGGCGTTCGCTAGACATCCGATCCTACGTCCTCGAGCGGATGACTACCCCCCCTAGGTGGCGTCGCATATGAACGAGAATATGAGCCTTGGCACGGTGGACCGCCGTTTGTCGTTCCGGAGACGGCGCCATAGTATCGCAGTCGCGCTGGACCCGGAAGTAAAAGTCGAGTGTATGTCTTCGCCAAGTAGCGTGGTCGCGACCGTAGGTTATCAACGTTCGCCTCAGTGACGGTATGGCGCAGTCCAACCACCAGCGGATCGTTGTGGGATATGCACGGAGGGGATTTTCACACGAATGCCACGTATCCTCAACGGCTTGGCGGCAATCCGGGTACGACAGGTGAGCGATGTTTAATTTCCACGGGCTGCGGCTTCTCCACACTTGTTGCCGCCGCAGGGTGACGGCACAAATGTAAGCTGAGTGGTCCGAGAATGCTGCAGGCCACAGTTCCGCATCTTGTGTTCCAGCGGCGAGAGAGCGTCAGACAAAAATCCTGTCGATACGACTGGAAGAGTGACTCGTGAAGTGCGTGAATCCCGGTCGGTGGCTGTGAAGATGTTCCCAAGTGTCCACCATCTGCAGGTCTCGAATTAGCGTCTCCAGTTCCGGGCAAGGATTATGTCGTGGGAGTTGGTCTCTGGGCGCCAGTACGCAATTTTAGTCACCTCCAAACGACAGATGGACGTGGGGGCCTTGGAAGAGCGGGGCGACGTCTTCCGCAAAGAATCGTGAACGTTCGCGACGTTTGTCCGTCCCGGAAGGTGCGTAGATATTGATAAGGCGGACACCCAGTACTGTGAGTGCCGTTCCTCTTGCCCCAGGCAGAAACAGGATATCGTCTGCCACTACCCCTTCCCGAAGAAGTACAGCGACACCGCTGCCTTTTGGGGAAGCTGGAGAGACGCAAGCATCGTAACCGTACATGTCTGGGAAGTCGTCGACGTACACTTCCTGGAGGAGGGCTATGTCGATGGAAGCCGAGTTCAACATATCCTGAAGCAATGATAACTTAGCGCGCGTCCGTATAGTGTTGATGTTTATATTTGCAATGCGATAAGTTTGAGGTCTATCCACAGCATCTGTGTTGGCCATCAGTACCCCTGTAAGGCTGTCTCGTCACTCTACCTAATGGCGGGAAAGCGTCAGCACTGGTGGGATAAATTTCCCCCCGTGTCGTCCGACACGATGGGCAAGGAGTGTGCCTCACAGTCGTCTGCCCAGTCGCCATGAAATACCATCGGCTGTTGGTGGCTGTTAGTGGCTGCTGTGGCACTCGGCGCTGACTCCATCGGCTCTTCTGGCTGGGAATCGGCAGCGGCTGTCTGCTTGTGATCCTGCTGTTCTGTGGGGTCGGAGGGGCTGAAGCCGTCACCACGGCGATCTGTTGAGTTTAAAGTTACAGCGGCCTCTGTACCGCCGGTACCGTCGTCGGAATTTCCACAGTCCATGGCAGACGATTGCTGCAAACACTCGTCCGATGGAGCACGCCGCCGTCTCTTGTGTTTTCGCGGGGAACGCTGTTTACGGACGTGTGCTTCAGTATCTGAATGTGGGTAGATTTCTTCAGCTGCTCCGGTGTCTGGAAGAAAAGCTGCTGTCGGCACAACCCGTGGGTCAATGTCCATCCTGGCATCTACACCTTCTTGCAAGGTCGGTCGGTGATTATCTTCAGGTGGGGGTGCCGGATCCTGTACTGCAGAAGCCATTATGTTCTCACCATCGAGGGCGGTTATCGGACTAATGTCGTCAGCAGCGGTAAAGGTTGCTGCCCGTGTAACTTCGGCGTAATTGAGAGGAAGGGTCGTCACCGTAGAAGGAGTCATAGATTCACCTGTCGGGATTTGAGTAAGCCGTCGTCGGAGTCAATCCGAACGGACGTGCCCTACTTGGCCACAACCAGAGCAAGTGCGTGGCTGACCGTCATACATAATGATCGCCCTACATCCGCCGATGACAGATATGACGGAACATGTTTGGTCAATTCAATTTTAATCTGTCGTACCCCGTTAAGAACGGGGTACGTTGTAAAGGTGGTCCATTTTTCGGCCATATGGCTGATTACTCTGCCGTTGGGCTGGAAAGCCGCGGTGACTACGTCCAGTGGTACTTCAAAAGGGAGTTCGAAGACGCGTATCGTACGTAGGCCAAGCCCAGCGTGATCGATAGAGACCGCCCGAATATGGCCATCAGAATGTTTGAATTTCAGACCGTTGGCATGTGCGCTCACGATTCTGTTGCACACCTCGTCACTTACTAGCTTGACGTAGACAACACTGCTCGTGATAGAGAGATGGATACCAATTACGTCTCGCGGGTCAATTTTAACGTCGTCATGAAGGAAACGTTCCACTTCAAAAGCTCGCGGTCGTGCATTATCGGGTTGAAAACTGATCTTGATGGTGGTTTGTCTGTATGAATGTGCCATGTTCCGTCGGTAGTCATGGACGCTAAACTAGCGACAACGCAGTAGTAAACAACTACGAGCACTCGCGACCGCGCGGACGGGACGTAAACAAGACGTCCTCGCCACAGCGCTGCGGAAAGCAGACTGAATCAGCTACCGGGGGCGGACCATTTGTATAAGATTTAGTCATCACAAAATTTCTGATATATGTGCAACCTACACGACACTTGGTGAAATGCACATGTGAGCATTCTGAGCATTCTTCGTTTTCTTTTATACACGCAAATGAATAACGCAAGTGGGTTATTCAGTAACAGGGAATGGTAGTGCAACCAGATGACATGATCACCACTAGAAATGTAAATAACAAAGTAAAAATTTATTCGAAGATTCGAAATATCTCTGACAGTAGATTATTATTTCAGCACTATCATCCCAAAATACCTTTAATAAAGATTCATATCATTGTCCAACTGAGACTCTATTCCGTTGGTGTAACTACTTAATCACCAATAGAGGGCTTCACCACGTTAGAAATCCCTGGGTTCGTAAATGACAGAAGTGGATTCAAATCTATGAACAGGGGTAACGATTTCTCTTACACCAACGTCCTCAAAACACAGACAAACTTAATTGATGTTCAGTTTTCATTCCCTTCAGCAATTTTACAGGAGGGCATATGACTCCGCTTTCGATGTATTAACAGAGAACTGTAAAGTTTTCACTCCAAGAAGCAGTTAACATATGTGCTGTTCCTTTACTTCGGTGACTGAACCTCTTCTTTATGTTGTCCGAAACACACAACCGCGGCCAGGGAATGTTTGTGGAGGCACAAGGACGACGACAGGACAAAGTGTCATGTTTGTCTGCAGATTGCTAATGTGGTTACTGCAGACAACTGGCGTCGCCCTCCCGTCACCCTACCGCTGAGTGACGTCTTATATAACGTCAAACAAACAAAGGCGGGCTGCCGCCACCCCTAGCCTCGCAGCAGGAGGTCACTTCTGGGAAAGCACCGGCCCTCCACAAAATGCAGCTCCAGATTTGTTTTGCGCCGAAGCTCTGAGGGCGCAGTTAAGAAAGCACACAAACACTGAGAAGGCTTACTTAGCGAGTGGCTACACGTGTTCGAGGCCCTTAGGCATGTTCGAAAAAGTTTGGGTTATAAACGTTATATTGTCCATGATCGACAGTAACTAGTAAACTATAAATGATGCATACAATAATCTTAGATGATTTTAAAGCTTAAGACCTTAGCTACGTAATCTCGCAATAATTTGTAGGCCATATCGTTTTCTCTGAGAGCGAGAGGAGCCAATATTTATGCCGGTCAACTGACGTGATAGGTGCTACAAATCGGTTCAGATCTTTGTTTATTATGATCAAACAACGTGAACTAATCACATACTGAGTATTATACTGACATACCCTTGTTGAGGTTACTAATGAGGTAAGTAAATCTGAAGAAATCATTATTGCACTCAACGAACAGCAAGACTAGACAGACTCAATAACTACAGTAATTTATTTATTCCCCAGACATAGGTTATCGATCTAAAATACAAGGTACGAAGTACAAAGCGGATCCTGCTTCGTATTTTTCTAACAATCCCACCAAGACATATACTTGCAGCCTTACAACTTCCCAATTTTATCGCCACATGTGATAGTCTAATTCGTTGACGAAAGCCGCCGTTCATATGTAAACGATCGTCCAAGTGTCGAGGAAAAAATAAATATGCATCCACGAAGATAAAGAAGACAGAGGAAAGGAGTCATAGAGAGAATAAATCTAATATGTTTACAAATCGATAACAAAACTGTATTCCAATATGATTCTTCCGATGTCTCTGTTGGTTGGTTGATTTGGGGAGGGGACCAGACAGCGAGGCCACCGGTCTCGTCGGCTTAGGGAAGGGAGCCGGCCGTGCCCTTTCAAGGGAACCATCCTGGCATTTGCCTGAAGCGATTTAGGGAAATCACAGAAAACCTAAATCAGAATTTGAACCGTCGTCCTCCCGAAAGCGAGTCCATTGTGCTAACCACTGCGCCTCCTCGCTAGTTCCGAAATGCCTCTAAGCCATTGTTTTAGAAGGTCTTCTGCTATTTCACTTTCTTCATTTGGAAATAATCTTTGATTGTTCATCATATTTTTCATACACTGATACCTTCCAAATTTCGTAGAAGCTATAAACGTTTATAGATACACATAGAACCTATACAGGGTGTTACAAAAAGGTACGGCCAAACTTTCAGGAAACATTCCGCAGACACATATAAAGAAAATATGTTATGTGGACATGTGTCCGGAAACGCTCAATTTCCATGTTAGAGCTCATTTTAGTTCCATCCGTGTGTACCGTACCTCATCGATTCACCGCCAGTTGGCCCAATTGAAGGAGGGTAAAGTTGACTTCGGTGCTTGTGTTGACATGCGACTCATTCCTCTACAGTACTAGCATCAAGCACGTCAGTACGTAGCATCAACAGGTTAGTGTTCATCACGAACGTGGTTTTGCAGTCAGTGCAATGTTTACAAATGCGGAGTTGGCAGATGCCCATTTGATGTATGGATTAGCACGGGGCAAAAGCCGTGGCGCGGTACGTTTGTATCGAGACAGATTTCCAGAACGAAGGGGTCCCGACAGGAAGACGTTCGAAGCGATTGATCGGCGTCTTAGGGAGCACGAAACATTCCAGCCTATGACTCGCGACTGGGGAAGACCTAGAACGACGAGGACACGTGCAATGGACGAGGCTGTTCTTCGTGCAGTTGACGATAACCCTAATTTCAATGTGAGAGAAGTTGTTGCTGTACAAGGCATTGACCACGTCACTGTATGGAGAAAGCTACGGGAGAACCAGTTGTTTCTGTACCATGTATCAGCAGCTGATTGGCATCCACAGGTACACTTCTGCGAATGGTTCATCCAACAATGTGTCAGTCCTCATTTCAGTGCAAATATTCTCTTTACGTATGAGGCTTCATTCCAACGTGATCAAATTGTAAATTTTCACAATCGACATGTGTGGCCTGACGAGAATCCGCACGCAGTTGTGCAATCACGTCATCAACACAGATTTTCTGTGAACGTTTGGGGAAGGCATTGTTGGTGATGTCTTCATTTGGCCCCATGTTCTTCCACCTACGCTCAATGGAGCACGTAATCATGATTTCATACAGGATACTACCTGTGCTGCTAGAACATGTGCCTTTACAAGTGTGACACAACATGTGGTTCATGCACGATGAAGGTCCTGCACATTTTGGTTGGTTGGTTTGTGGGGGTTAAAGGGACCAGACTGCTACCGTCATCGGTCCCTTTTTCCAAATACTAAAAACACCCACTGAGAATAAAACGATCAACGGACGATAAGACAGACGATAAGACAGACGACACAGAACAAGAGAAACGTAGACAAAGACCAGACAAGACGAACTAAAATCACACAGAGTATGACGGTGGTTGGCCGACCATACAAACAAAAACGGAAAAGCCAACCATCGAGAAAGACATGAAAAAAAATCAGACAAATCGTAGGCCATAGGCCAGAATCAACACAAAAACTCACACACTTACATTAAGCGATAAAATCTCCCTGCCCGAATAAAACGCAGAACTACGTCCGCTATGGAAGAGTCGTCAGATAAAAGCGCAGAGAGCGTATCAGGCAGCGCAAAAGTCTGCCTGAGCACAGATAAAAGGGCGCACTAAAACAGAATATGGACCACCGTCAAGGACGCCCCACAACGAGAGAGAGGGGGATCTTGACAACACAGTAAATAAGTGTTCGTCAGTTAGGTGTGGCCAATGCGGAGCCGACAAAGGACGACTGATTCCCTGCAGTTAGCTCGCATGGATGACCGCCACACAGTAGTCGTCTCCTCGATACGGCGGAGTTTGTTAGGCACGGGCATGTTGCGCCAATCAGTGTCCCATAAATCGAAAACTTTGCGGCGTAATAGTGCCCGCAAATCAGTCGCCGGGAGGCCAATCTCCAGAGATGGTGCACTAGTGGCCTCTTTCGCCAGGCGGTCAACAGTTTTATTTCTGGGTATCCCAACATGACCCGGGGTCCAAACAAAGACCACATATCTGCCGCAACTTGTAAGAGTATGCAGGGACTCCTGGATAGCCATCACCAGACGAGAACGAGGGAAACACTGGTCGAGAGCTCGTAAACCGCTCAGGGAATCGCTACAGATAATGAAGGATTCATCTGAGCAGGAGCGGATATACTCTAGGGAGCTAAAGATGGTGACCAGCTCAGCAGTGTAAACACTGCAGCCAGCCGGCAACGAACGTTGTTCAGAATGGTCCCCTAGAGTTAGTGCATAACCGACACGACCAGGAACCATCGAACCGTCGGAATAGACAACGCCAGAGCCCTGATACGTGTCCAGGATGGAATAAAAGCGGCGTCGGAAGGCCACCGGAGAAACTGAGTCCTTTGGGCCCTGTGCCAAGTCGAGCCGAAGGCATGGGGGTGTACGCAGAGTGGCCCGGAAAGGAGGTGGTACAGGGAAACATCCAAGCCCGTAGAGAAGCTGTTTGACGCGTACGGCGATCGGACAACCCGACCTGGGCCGACGTTCTGGCAGATGGACGAGGGACTGCGGGAACAGGACACGATAATTTGGATGCTCGGGCAAGCTAAAAACAAGGGCAGCATAAGCAGCCAGTAATTGTTGGCGTCGTATCCGCAGTGGAGGGACACCTGCCTCCACAAGTATGCCGTCCACAGGACTGGTCCGGAAGGCACAAGTGGCAAGGCGTATCGCGTTGTGGAGGATTGGGTCCAGCACCCGCAGCGCAGATGGGGATGCTGAGCCATTAGCCAGACTCCCATAGTTCAGACGGGACTGGATTAACGCCTGGTAAAGCCGTAGGAGAGTAGATCGGTCGGCGCCCCACCTGGTGTGGCTCAGGCATCGCAGAGCATTTACATGCCGCCAACACGCCTGTTTAAGCTGCAGCCAAGTCAACCGGGCATCAAAAACCACCCCAAAAACATATGTAACTCCACCACTGTAAGAAGCTCGCCGTCGAGATAAAACCGCGGCTCTGGGTGAACAGTGCGTCGCCGGCAGAAATGCATGACGCAGGTCTTGGCTGCCGAAAACTGAAAACCGTGCGCTACAGCCCAAGACTGCGCCTTGCGGATTGCGCCCTGTAGCTGACGTTCAGCAACTGCAATGCCAAAAGAGCTGTAGTAAAGGCAGAAGTCGACAGCATACAGGGAAGCGGAGACAGAATTTCCCACGGCCGCAGCGAGCCCGTTAATGGCTATTAAAAACAGACAGACACTTAGAACAGAACCCTGTTGCACACCGTTCTTCTGGACTTCGGAGGAACTACATGAGGCCGCGACGTGCACGCGGAAAGTACGATATGACAGAAAATTACGGGTATAGATCGGCAGAGGGACCCGAAGGCCCCATCCATAAAGCGTAGAAAGGATGTGATTACGCCATGTCGTATCATACGCCTTCCTCATGTCGAAAAAGACAGCGACCAGATGCTGATGGCGGGCAAAGGCAGTACGGATGGCCGACTCTAGGCTCACCAGATTGTCGGTGGTGGAGCGGCCTTTACGGAACCCACCCTGAGACGGAGCCAGAAGGCCACGAGACTCCAGTATCCAATTCAAGCGCCGGCTCACCATCCGTTCAAGAAACTTGCAAAGAACGTTGGTGAGGCTAATGGGACGGTAGCTGTCCACCTCCAAAGGGTTCTTCCCCGGTTTCAGAATGGGGACAACAAGGCTTTCCCGCCATTGCGACAGAAACTCACACTCGACCCAAATGCAGTTGTAAAGGTCGAGGAGGTGTCGCTGGCAGTCCACTGAAAGATGTTTCAGCATCTGAGAGTGGATGCTATCTGGGCCAGGAGCGGTATCAGGACAAGCGGCGAGGTCACTGCGGAATTCCCACTCACTGAATGGAACATTGTACAATTCAGGATGCTGGGTGCGAAAAGAAAGACTCCGACATTCTATCCGCTCTTTAATGGAGCGGAAGCCCAAGGGGTAGTTGGCAGAAGCGGAATTCAGAGCAAAGAGCTCTGCCAAGCGGTTTGCAATGACGTCGGAGTCAGTACAAACTGCTCCATTCGGTGAGAGCGCAGGGACGCTGACAGGGGTCCGATAGCCATAGGGGCGGCGAATCTTGACCCAGACCTGCGATGGAGTGACATTGAGGCCAATGGTGGACACATACAGCTCCCAGCACTCCTGCTTGTGTTGGCGGATAATGCGGCAGGCTCGCGCACGCAGCCGTTTGAAGGCGATAAGGAGTTCGATTGAGGAATGTCGCTTGTAAAGCTGGAGCGCCCGCCGGCGAGCTTTAATCGCTTCAGCGATCTCAGGCGACCACCAAGGCACAGTCCGCAGCCGAGGGTACCCAGAAGAACGGGGAATGGCAGATTCGGCGGCAGTAACGATGCCGGTGGTGACCGATTGAACCACTGCATTACTGTCATCGTTAGAGAGAGGCTCAATAGCGGCAGTGGAGGAGAACAAGTCCCAGTCAGCCTTATTCACAGCCCATCTGCTAGGGCGCCCAGAAGACTGACGCTGTGGTAGTGACAGAAAGATCGGAAACTGGTCACTACCACAAAGGTCGTCATGCACTCTCCATTGGACAGACGGTAAGAGGCTAGGGCTACAGATCGAAAGGTCTTTGTCGGGGTATGTGCCATGCGCCACACTGAAGTGTGTGAAGGCACCATCATTTAATATCGAGAGATCAAGCTGCGCCAATAAATGCTCAACGATGGCGCCTCGACCTGTTGCCACTGACCAACCTCACAGATGGGTATGGGCGTTAAAGTCGCCCAGTAACAAGAAAGGTGGCGGCAATTGGGCTATCCGAGCAGCCAGGACATGCTGCACGAGATCACCATCCAGTGGAAGGTAAAGATTGCTGACGGTAACAGCCTGTGGCGTCCACACCCGAATAGCGACAGCATCTAAAAGTGTTTGGAGAGGTACAGACCCGCTGTGAAGAGAGTTCAGGACATATATGCAGACGCCACCAGACACCCTTTCATAAGCTGCCCAGTTCTTATAATAACCCTGGTAGCCATGGAGGGCGGGGGTTCGCATTGCCGGAAACCAAGTTTCCTGCAGAGCAATGCAGAGGAAAGGGTGAAGGCTGGTAAGTTGGCGGAGCTCAGCTAGATGGTGGAAGAAACCGCAGTTCCACTGGAGGATGGTGTGTCCATGGCTGAGAAAGGCGTGACGGGACTGGGAAGGGAGATTACGCCACTGGGTCACCTGCTGCCTCCGATTTAGCACCTGTGATAGTGCTTTCCATGGCGTCTGATGGACCGGCGAGATTGAGGTCCTCAGGGGACGCCAGAATCTCCACCTCATCCTCAGACGCAGAGCTGGAAGGTTGCGGTGGGATGGCTGCCACCACGAGTTCCTTGGGCTGAGAGCTCTTCTTGGATATCTCACGCCGTTCCTTGGGTCGCACCGGCTGGGAGGGCTTCACCGATTCAGTCTCCAGGACGGAGGAGGACCGTGAAGCCCTACGACCAGCGGATTGCGGGCACTTACGCCACTGTCAGTCGTCAGCCTTCTCGCTGGCGGAAACCTGGAAAGGGAGGGACCCCCAAGGGACCCCTTGCAAGCGTGAGAAGCCGAAGAAGTTGGACACTTCTCTGGCTTAGAAGTGGGGATGGACATCCCCGATGGGTGGGATGGTGTTTCTCCTGAGGTAGGTGGCGCAGGAGCAACCCGGTGGGTAGAGCCCCCACTGGCGAGGGGGCAGGAGGAGTTGTACTACTCGTCGATCCAGCCGCAATTGGAGAAACAGACAGGGCTAGCACAGGTGTTGTAGCAGCAGTGTAGGAAGATGTCATTCTCACAGGATGGAGTCGGTCGTATTTCCTTTTGGCCTCAGTATAGGTTAGTCTGCCCAGGGTCTTGTATTCCATGATTTTACGCTCTTTCTGGAAAATTCGGCAGTCTGGCGAGCAAGGTGAATGGTGCTCCCCGCAGTTGACACAGATGGGAGGCGGGGCAGATGGTGTATTGGGATGTGATGGCCGTCCACAATCTCGACATGTGAGGCTGGAAGTGCAGCAAGAAGACATATGGCCGAACTTCCAGCACTTAAAGAACCGCATCGGGGGAGGGATATAGGGCTTAACGTCACATCGGTAGACCATCACCTTGACCTTTTCCGGTAATGTATCCCCTTCTAAGGCCAAGATGAAGGCACCGGTAGCAATCTGATTTTCCTTCAGACCCCGATGAACGTGCCGGACGAAATGTACACCTCGGCGCTCTAAATTGGCGCGCAGCTCTTCATCAGACTGCAAAAGAAGATCCCTATGTTAAATAACTCCCTGGACCATATTTAAACTCTTATGGGGTGTGAACATAACGGCAACATCCCCCAACTTCTCACAAGCGAGTAACCATCGTGACTGGGCAGAGGATGCCGTTTATATCAGGACTGACCCAGAGCGCTTTTTGACAAGCCCTCCACCTCCCCAAACTTGTCCTCTAAATGCTTGACGAAGAATTGAGGCTTTGTGGAGAGCAAAGACTCCCCATCAGCCCTCATACAAACTAAGAAGCGGGGCGAATAACTGCTACTGCCATCCTGAGACATACGTTTCTCCCACACTGTGGCCAGGGAGGGAAACGTTTTCGGATCGTACTTCTGAGCGTTAAACTGAGCCCGAGAACGCTTAGAGACTGCTGGCAGCTGGCCACCAGCGAGAGACGATGTACCACGCTTCATTGCGGGTCATCCGCCCTGATGCCACCTACTCCGACCAAGGGCCCTCCCCACAGGTGCCACCCAGCCACGGCAAAAGCCACCTGGCAGGATGGCTGTTGCCGGGAGTCCCGATACCCCAGCAGGATAGGCATCTACTCCTTGGCATACGTGGGTAGTTAACGGCGCAGGCATCAGTAGAGAGATCACTGTGTAGTCAGGGGGCTACAATCAATAGGGTACATGGCGGCCCCACCACAACAGCCTGGCTACCGTGCTGGATGTTAGGTAACATGTGGTCCATGGTCGCCGTCGGTGCAGAAACAGGCACTGCACAGTGCAAGGTGTAATCTGCACGGAGAAACAGAGTCATGCCCAAGAGATGGAGAGTGGAGAGGACTGCAATTCAACAGTGTATAAGCAAGCGAACGGTCTGATCGCAAGATGGACACAATGCACCAAGTAAAGCGCCCTTCCCCAATCGGCTCGCTCTTCGGAAAATTTTGAGAGATGGAGGTCAAACCCAACAGGGGACCATCATATAAGGCCCAAAAGTTTGAGACTCCTTTTAGTCGCCTCTTAGGACAGGCAGGAATACCGCGGACCTATTCTAACCCCCAAACCCGCACGGCGTCCTGCACATTTTAGTCGAAGTGTTTGTGCGCTTCTCAACAACAGATTCGGTGACCGATGCATTGGTAGAGGCTGACCAATTCCATGGCCTCCACGCTCTCCTGACCTCAACCCTCTTGACTTTCATTTATGGGGGCATTTGAAAGCCCTTGTCTACGCAACCCCGGTACCAAACGTAGAGACTCTTCGTGCTCGTATTGTGGACGGCTGTGATACAATACGCCATTCTCCAGGATTGCATCAGCGCATCAGGGATTCGATGCGACGGAGGGTGGATGCATGTATCCTCGGTAACGGAGGACATTTTGAACATTTCCTGTAACAAAGTGTTTGAAGTCACGCTGGTACGTTCTGTTGCTGTGTGTTTCTATTCCACGATTAATGTGAGTTGGAGAGAAGAAATAAAATGAGCTCTAACATGAAAGGTAAGCGTTTCCGGACACATGTCCACATAATATATCATCTTTATTTGTGTGTGATGAATGTTTCGTGAAAGTTTGACCGTACCTTTTGTAACACCCTGTATAAATAAGAATGTCAGATGTCAATGATGCATAACTATTCCATTGAGCGGATTATGTGCGAAAATTTGTTAGCTGACAATGTTCAGGATAAGAAATTTGCCCACCAGCTGCTCAAGGTCATTATTCGTTTAACACAAAAAATGCATACACGTGAGTTTTTTCTAATTACTAGGAGTCTCAAATATTCTCTTCAACCTAATTTTACAAAGAACTTATATTTCATCTCTTGCGTTTGCTAACCTCATTTTCATAGAAACAAACAGTATAGAAAATTACTGAAAGCGAAATTTGTAGTGTGAGGAGCTCCTGAGAATACGTTGTCTTGTGTGTTTCACTCAACTGACAACTGTCCAGCAACTGATTTCGTTATCTTTTACATATCTTCCTGTTCTAATGTGGGTGATTATTTCAAACATCATACTGAATTACTGCTGCAAAGAGTCCATTTTCGTATATACTCTTTACACCTCCGCCCTCTAATTCTGGTCATCTAACGGCAGCCCTTCTAATTTCTTCTTAGTTACTCTAATACATTATCATCTGCATTTTGTGGTTCCATAACGTTTTAACATTCTCCTTCATGCTTCCATCCTCACTATCTGAAGAATTTCTATGGTCCATGTTACACTTTCAGACAACGATATATTGCTGCAAGACATAATATACCACCAAATCATGTTATGTGTCACGAATAATTTCCTGTTGTTAATGGACATTTTCGTGAAAAATATTTGCCAGCTCTTCATCATTGACTCAATTGGCCATAATAATTGAGGAGAGAAACTATCGTTCTAGAAACTTTTTTCAGTTTGTAATATAATCTTAGACAACTAAGTAAAATTTGAAATCACTGGGTAAGTTACCAAAAATTTTAGTTGCAATGTTGTGCACCCTTTTTTGTGATAACTAAACTTTAATGTGGAATAATGAATGTCATTTTTGTTCTGGTATTGTAATTTGTTCCTTTTGAACTGAACTGGATTATTTATAGTCAACTTCATGAGGTAATAAAAATACTGTGAAGAAGTAGTCAGAACGCCCAACTCCTTAAACAGATGTCAACAAGATGATTATGGGTGAGCACTATATATCATTCTTGCACGACATTTTTGACCAATGAAGACTTGCTTCCTTAATGATGAGTTATACCAGAACATTATTCCATAGAGGTTATTGAATGAAAATACATGTAAATGTCAACTTTCTGTTTTGTTTCTCCCTAAATTTACAATGATTCTAAGTGTGTTTACATGGACAAAGTTTTTTCGGGAGCAACGAAATGTGCTTTTGCAGTTTAAATTAACTTTAGTTTGGGCACCTAAGAATACTGAAGTTTCCACCCTACTTATTATTTCCCCACTATGTGCCTTACCCTGATCATTGATATAGTATCCCTAGATGTTCAAAACTGAGTATGTGTCTTTTTATAATAGACGGTAAGCCTGTAAGCAGAAAAACAATTATACTTTTAAGAATCTTGTTTACCATCTCATTTGTTAAGATATGTATGCTTGGAACGATTACCATACTAGTGTCATCCACAAAAATAACCAATTCCACTTGCTGTATATTAGACCAAAAATCGTTTACATATATGTGGAACCATAGCAGACGTAAGATTGAGCATTGGGAGACTCCCTATGTGATTATTATGAAAAACTTTTGTAATGTTCAATCACTGCAGGATCTCTACTTGTTCTTTCCAACATACACTCCTGGAAATTGAAATAAGAACGCCGTGAATGCATTCTCCCAGGAAGGGGAAACTTTATTGACACACTCCTGGGGTCAGATACATCACATGATCACACTGACAGAACCACAGGCACATAGACACAGGAAACAGACCATGCACAATGTCGGCACTAGTACAGTGTATATCCACCTTTAGCAGCAATGCAGGCTGCTATTCTCCCATGGAGACGATCGTAGAGATGCTGGATGTAATCCTGTGGAACGGCTTGCCAAGCCATTTCCACCTGGCGCCTCAGTTGGACCAGCGTTCGTGCTGGACGTGCAACCACGTGAGACGACGCTTCATCCAGTCCCAAACATGCTCAATGGGGGACAGATCCGGAGATCTTGCTGGCCAGGGTAGTTGACTTACACCTTCTAGAGCATGTTTGGTGGCACGGGATACATGCGGACGTGCATTGTCCTGTTGGAACAGCAAGTTCCCTTGCCGGTCTAGGAATGGTAGAACGATGGATTCGATGACGGTTTGGATGTACCGTGCACTATTCAGTATCCCCTCGACGATCACCAGAGGTGTACGGCCAGTATAGGAGATCGCTCCCCACACCATGATGCAGGGTGTTGGCCCTGTGTGCCTCAGTCGTATGCAGTCCTGATTGTGGAGCTCACCTGCACGGCGCCAAACACGCATACGACCATCATTGGCACCAAGGCAGAAGCGACTCACATCGCTGTAGACGACACGTCTCCATTCGTCCCTCCATTCACGCCTGTCGCGACACCACTGGAGGCGGGCAGCACGATGTTGGGGCGTGAGCGGAAGACGGCCTAACGGTGTACGGGTCCGTAGCCCAGCTTCATGGAGACGGTTGCGAATGGTCCTCGCCGATACCCCAGGAGCAACAGTGTCCCTAATTTGCTGTGAAGTGGCGGTGCGGTCCCCTACGGAACTGAGTAGGATCCTACAGTCTTGGCGTGCATCCGTGCGTCGCTGCGGCCCAGTCCCAGGTCGACGGGCACGTGCACCTTCCGCCGACCACTGACGACAACATCGATGTACTGTGGAGACCTCACGCCCCACGTGTTGAGCAATTCGGCGGTACGTCCACCCGGCCTCCCGCATGCCCACTATACGCCCTCGCTCAAAGTCCGTCAAATGCACATAAGGTTCACGTCCACGATGTCGCGGCATGCTACTAGTGTTAAAGACTGCGATGGAGCTCCGTATGCCACGGCAAACTGGCTGACACTGACGGGGGCGGTGCACAAATGCTGCGCAGCTGGCGCCATTCGACGGCCAACACCGCTGTTCCTGGTGTGTCCGCTGTGCCATGCGTGTGATCATTGCTTGTACAGCCCTCTCGCAGTGTGCGGAGCAAGTATGGTGGGTCTGACACACCGGTGTCAATGTGTTCCTTTTTCCATTTCCAGGAGTGTATATATTTCCATTTTCCTTTCACAAAATGATTAAATTCCTCTAGTGATCCATGTGTTTTATACGCTTGTTAATGTTCTTTCTAATTTGCTTATGTTGAAAGCTGTCTTCTAATTCTGATATCAATTTATAGTTCCATAAATTAAATTTTAAGTCAACATTTGGCTCGTTATAAATTTTATCCCATGTCATTGCTTGTAAACCATTCTCAAAAATATTTGTCCTAGCGTCATTAATTACTCTAATTGGTATCGACTTAGACGTCTTATACAGTAAGGCAGTGTCTTATTTATCCTGAGTAACTGTGCATCATGAACTGAGAGAAAATTTATTATTAGTTATGCAGCTATTACCTGGCTTTGAGCTTCATCAAAGGAAACATTGTCAATATGAATCCCTCTGTCTTCTTAAACTATTTTCAAACAGTTATATGAATTTATCATAGAATAAATTAAATTTTGTGTTAGCATTTAGTTCATTATAAATTTCATCCCATGTTTTTTTTTCGTAAAGCATTCTAAGAAACATTTGTTCTTCAATCATTAATTATTCGGATTTTCACTGAGCAGAGGCACTGTCGTTTTTATTCTAACTGACTGTGCACCATGATCAGAGACAGCATTGTTAGTGAGTGCACAGTTATTTTCTTGCATTCAGCTTCATCAAAGGAAATATCATTAGTTGGGGTGCTACTTTTATCCACCCATGTTGGAAGATTAGTCACTGAGATCACACTGTAAGACCAAATATGGTTTCCACATGATACATTCCTGGAAATGGAAAAAAAGAACACATTGACACCGGTGTGTCAGACCCACCATACTTGCTCCGCACACTGCGAGAGGGCTGTACAAGCAATGATCACACGCACGGCACAGTGGACACACCAGGAACCGCGGTGTTGGCCGTCGAATGGCGCTAGCTGCGCAGCATTTGTGCACCGCCCCCGTCAGTGTCAGCCAGTTTTCCGTGGCATACGGAGCTCCATCGCAGTCTTTAACACTGGTAGCATGCCGCGACAGCGTGGACGTGAACCGTATGTGCAGTTGACGGACTTTGAGTGAAGGCGTATAGTGGGCATGCGGGAGGCCGGGTGGACGTACCGCCGAATTGTTCAACACGTGAGGCGTGACGTCTCCACAGTACATCGATGTTGTCGCCAGTGGTCGGCGGAAGGTGCACGTGCCCGTCGACCTGGGACCAGACCGCAGCGAAGCACGGATGCACGCAAAGACCGTTGGATCCTACGCAGTGCCGTAGGGGATCGCACCGCCACTTCACAGCAAATTAGGGACACTGTTGCTCCTGGGGTATCGGCGAGGACCATTCGCAACCGTCTCCATGAAGCTGGGCTACGGTCCCGCACACCGTTAGTCCGTCTTCCGCTCACGCCCCAACATCGTGCAGCCCGCCTCCAGTGGTGTCGCGACAGGCGTGAATGGAGGGACGAATGGAGACGTGTCGTCTTCAGCGATGAGAGTCGCTTCTGCCTTGGTGCCAATGATGGTCGTATGCGTGTTTGGCGCCGTGCAGGTGAGCGCCACAATCAGGACTGCATACGACCGAGGCACACAGGGCCAACACCCTGCATCATGGTGAGGGGAGCGATCTCCTACACTGGTCGTACATCTCTGGTGATCGTCGAGGGGACACTGAATAGTAGACGGTACATCCAAACCATCATCGAACCCATCGTTCTACCATTCCTAGACCGGCAAGGGAACTTGCTGTTCCAACTGGACAATGCACGTCCGCATGTATCCCGTGCCACCCAACGTGCTCTAGAAGGTGTAAGTCAACTATCCTGGCCAGCAAGATCTCCGGATCTGTCCCCCATTGAGCATGTTTGGGACTGGATGAAGCGTCGTCTCACGTGGTTGCACGTCCAGCACGAACGCTGGTCCAACTGAGGCGCCAGGTGGAAATGGCATGGCAAGCCGTTCCACATGATCACATCCGGCATCTCTACGATCGTCTCCATGGGAGAATAGCAGCCTGCATTGCTGCGAAAGGTGGATATACACTGTACTAGTGCCGACATTGTGCATGCTCTGTTGCTTGTGTCTATGTGCCTGTGGTTCTGACAGTGTGATCATGTGATGTATCTGACCCCAGGAATGTGTCAATAAAGTTTCCCCTTCCTGGGACAATGAATTCACGGTGTTCTTATTTCAATTTCCAGGAGTGTATGTTTTATCAGAACCCTTTAGTAAGTCCATGTTGAAGTCACCGCAGACCGTTAACGGCTTTCTGCTGTCTGGCAGACAGCATAATAAGGATTCGAAATTCCTCATAATCGATTCGAAATATCCCAATGGAGGATCTATATATAGTAAACAAGTAATTATGTAATGAGATTAGATTTTCCCTTTGTGCAGTAGAAACTCAGTAAGAGAATTGGAAGTCAAAACTTATCTGAACTGAGAAATTGATGCTCTACATTCCCAAATTTTTCTCACTGCAAGATTTAGAAACATACGTATTTCAGATTTGTGCCATGTAACAAGTAACTCTACCTTGAACTATTTCATAGTTCGCTAACGATGGGAAACCGTGTAGGTGAACTTTGTTCGTAAAAGAACGTGCTACATTTTTTTGCGAGGGAAATAATCACAACTGAATTTTCAGATTAACGGCGAAATAAATATCGTGACCTAAACAATCAGTTTGTATAGTAAGTTATTCTAACGCGAAGCGACTCTGCGAATGTGCATGCACGAAAATTAGACATGCCACGTATGAAACGCAGTAGACATTATGCCAGAAGAAGTCCAAAATAGTTTAAAGAGCTTAACATCTGACTATATCAAGACATAAATATCAGAAACATTATATACCTTTTTAAACACAAGTGCTTTATTAAGGATTGTGGTACTGTCATGCTCAAAAGTACCCGAACGACATAAATCGCGTTTCGCCTGATTTATATGCAATCCCCATAACGCAACTGTCTTGCATACCCTCTGTGGTCTTTTGGATACAGTTGTTTGACTAACTAAAATGGTTATTACAAGAGGCCTCAAAAAATAACTGCCCTTAATGGGTATCAATCCACATACAAATTAATACAGAAAACACGTTATTAGACATGACACGGCCATTACGCTTGCAAACTCAAATTTATTACAGTAAATAACATTTCAAAAAGCAAAATTCAACTTGAAATTATATTACGGACATTTTTGTACTGGAATGGGACTGAAGTCTCCAATCCAGCAATTCTTCTTCATGTTAAGTAACAACGAAAAATTTTAAACATGGTTCAGGTCAAAAGTAACAAGTGTGTGCAGGATTGAATTTGAAATGACATGGCATAAAGTTTGTGGGGGATTGGGATTCGAACCCAGTTGATACTGAATTGTTAATCGAGCACAATCAAATATTAGATCTGAAATCTTTTCAACACTAGCAAGACGACTAAAACTGAAATACCGAGGTGAAAAACTTTTGATTTACCGGGATTCGAAACCAGTACACCTTTTAGTGTTATACAGTCATGAACACATGTTAAAAAACATTTTATTTCACCAGTTGTGAGATGTACAGGTATTTGAACTGGAAATAACATGACGTAAAGCTGTGTGCTGATTGGAAGTCGAGCCCTGCAAATGTCTTCGTTTCGACTACACACGAAGAGGCATTGACTATGAAATACTTTTTCACCAAACTAAGCGACGATGATTGTATATGAAATTAATATGACGAATCGTTCTGATTGCGAGTCGAAACCGGCACCAATCAATAATGTTGAAAGGCACGGAGAGACGTTGAAAACTATAATTGTCACCTGCAGGCTGGTGTGCGCGTACTGCAGCTTGAAACGTCGTGATGGAAACTTTTTGCCAGACCAGTTGTCGAACCCAGATATGCGCCTTTCGGAGAGACTTTGAGAACTCAGAAATCCAGGGGAAACATTGAATCGTTGGAACTAAATCATCTGAAAGGGGTGAAGCCTGGCGAAGGGAAGGATGAGAGTTCGAATCTCAGTCCCAGACAAATATTTTCAACATCTCAGGTTCAAACACCGTAAGAAATAAGCGTCCTGCGACCTTACATGACGATTCGTTCATTAATTATAATAACTCTCGTATAAGGAAACTTACTGATAACAGAATCGCTATGTAGCGTGACATCAGCCTCTATTACGTCTCCAACAATTAGCGACTCTCCACCAGTAGACGGAGCGAGATGGCGCAGTGGTCAGCAAAGTGGACTCGCTTTCGGGAGGTCGACGGTTCAGTCCTGCGTCCGACCACCCTGATTTAATTTTTCTTGATTTTCCAAAATCGCTCCAGGCAAATGCTGGGACGGTTCCTGTCAAAAGACACGGCCGACTTCCTTCCCCATCCTTCCCTAATCCGATGAGATCGGTGACCTTGCTGTCTGGTCTTCTCCCCGAAACAACCCAATCCAACTCCACCAGTATGTAGCGACCGGTCGTCGCGTTTAACGTGGATATGGAAACACGGTGCAACACGGCACAGCTCAGCCGGCCTTACCACAGGTGAAGTGGGTCTTTTACTTGTTAAAAATGGTTGCCTGATGTGTGAATCCCACCCAGACCTTAAGCACACAGAGAATGTTCATACAAAACACCAAGCATTTGTTCCAGTTTGCGTCGTAAGTAAGTGTGCTCCACGTTGAAAGAGAATTCTGATTCCCTGTAGGTTTATTGCTACTTGTTCGACACATTCATTACCTTGTTCGTCCACATCGATATTCATTATCTACATTGACAACCACCGGCATTGTGGCCGAGCGGTTCTAGGCGCTTCAGTCCGGAACCGCGCTGCTGCTACGGTCGCAGGTTCGAATCCTGTCTCGGGCATGGAGGTGTGTCATGTCTTTACGTTAGTTAGGTTAAAGTAGTTCTAAGTTCTAGGGGACTGATGACCTCAGATGTTAACTCCCATAGTGCTTAGAGCCCATTTTATTTGCATTGACAACCAAAACTTGCATTTGACTTGATTCTATAATCTTTGAAATGAAATCACATAACTATCAGTTGCACATTCTGTCAACACGGTAGTATGCGGAAATTTTTGCTGGAAGTGTTACTTTCCGTCTGTGATTCTGTGTTGATGTATGTGTTCATGGTCTATTCAAAAATGACAGAGTGTAAACGCAAAAACCAGATCTCAAGTACACTCTCACCCTATGTTTTTAAACCAAATTTCGTGTCATATAACTGAGTAGGTAAGGGCGTTGTGACCTTTTGTAATGCAGCACATTATTTGAGGAGGACTGACCTATGTAATCCACCTGGGCAAAATTTGCCAAAAACGACAGTACAACTAGGAGGATGACGGCGCTCTGAGGTTTCTGTACAAATTACTTATTTTTATAGATAATAATAATAATAATAATAATAATAATAATAATAATAATAATAATTTAGTGTGGCTCAGAGGCGTGAAACAAGTCTTCGTATTCAACGCCACCAGAGCGACTACCGTGTCCCTAACCTGCTTACGTTATCGAACCGGGTAAAGGCAACCTATATTTTTACGCGGAATCTGAACCACGTGTTGTTCCTCACGATTCCTCACATCGTTGAGATGTGAAGACTAGGTTAAAACGATGAATGAGAAATTGGTGGTCCGATCGAGAAACGATAACGACCTCTCGGTTTCTGCGCTATACGTGCACAGCGCCAGGCCCCAGGGTCGAGCTCTGATTTCATCAATAGGATTTGACGAGTGAGTTTGCAAGTAACGAAATATGTGACATATGTGGCCGTATCTTTTGACTACATTGACTTAGAACCTTAAATTATTTACATCGCAAAGGGATCGTTTACCATAGTATAGCTATTCTTGAGAACGGACAGACAGACGAACAACAAATGACTCTGTATGTTGATGTTACTAGTAGATTATTTTGTCAAGATCCAGTTAGCTGTTTTAACTTCTGCCAAAGATACAAAGACAACATACAAGACTATCTATAATATATGACCCTGTGGCTGACGGTATAATATACATCCTAAATGCAAACAAAGAATGTCATCTAGCTGGGTAAGAGTTTCTAATGACTGAGGAATATCATTTTAATAATTTTCATATTATGGAACATGCAACCTAAATACTGGATGTTACATTAGGGATAGAATACAGTTTCCACATCAGTGCTTTACTATTTCCTGTAGTTCGTAAATCTCCAAATACTGTAATGTCTATGTTGGAAGTACAAAATATGACATTGGTGCAAATATTAGCAATAATGGGAGCTTCATGAAGTTCAATTAAATGACACAGACATTTTACAATGATTGCAAGAAACGACAGTAATGTAGAAGCTTCAGTAATTGCAATATGAAATACTTATGCTTCCTTTCAAAGAGACCAAATTTAAACAACTAACAGTTACAAATGTGAATAATGATACATTTTTGGAACACAAAATATTTTGATGAGTGCTTCTGGATAAGAGACTCCAAGCACAGAAATTCTGATTTCAGTAACTACTTTGACAAATGCAAATTTATACTACTAATTCTAGTTATCAGAATGTAAACTTACATGAAATCTATTGTATTTTACGCAAACTTTTGAATAAATCTCATACAACTGTAATCGAGTGTGAACAAGTCATATCAAAACAGTGAAAATGTCAATAGAAATGTTTAAATGAGGAAACTATGGCTTCTTGAGCTAATAATTCTTTCCTCAGACAGGTGAGAGTAGTGAGAGGTTACTTTATTACAACTGTTTTCAGTCATTTCCCATCCTCACAGTACCAGTATTGTGTAAAAAAAAAAGACTGAAGAAAACTGAATAAAAAGGGTGCACATATTCTTGACGTATATATATGCCATAACGAGAAACGCAGTGTACGAACCCTGACTTGTGTAAACACACAAAACTGCAATGTCATAAGCAGCTCACTCACTATAGCTAGTTCCATTATAATTACATCATGTCAAGGAACATAAATGTATTACTATGTCTTATTTATGACGTCTAATATTATGAAGAGGTGGCAATCTGTGGGTCGATCAATCTTAAACAAGTGGCCACCCCTAAGCTTATACACGATCACAATAAACTGCCAGACAACACATACAATTAACTGCTTTGTAATGTAACAATACATCAACCTTTTTATTAGTCTGCTTAGGACAAGAGGTGGGATGTCAACAGTAACAGGCACTCAGCATTTCAGATCATATTACAAGCGTGTAATATTTCTATATGCACAGTTGTTCGCTTCAAAGAAAACAATTTACAACTGAATGGCAGTAGTGTGCACAAATATATATTTTCAGGAAAATGTATCATAAAAAGCCTATAACTTTGTGATGTAAGCTCTCCTAGAGAGAGATTAAAAAGCACAGGAGAAACAATACATTCTTGTGTAGCTGCACATGGAATAGTAGTTTGTAGACATACATACGTAGTAGAAAAATATGCTCTGATCTTCATGTACTTAATATAACCTATTTAATAGCATGACAGGAACGAGAGTCATATCGGATTACAGTTATTTCTATGTTCTCAATGCGCACAGTATGCAATAAAAACCTTGGATAGTGAAAAGGCTAAAGGACACAAAGCAGGAATGTAATACACATGTTGCTTTAAGTCTTAATTTCAAAAGCATGTGACAGAATTCAAAGGAAAGTGAAGTGTAGCAAACTGACACTGATAATATAGTTTTCATAAACCTGGATTTATTGTAGCTCAGCCAAACCTTGAAAATGTTATGGAAGGCCACAAAAAAACTAAGGGAAATCGTTTGCTATTGGGTTTCTAATTGCTATTATTGCTTCTAATAACTGAGCTTCAAATTATCTGGAGTTGTTTTACACACTGCAGTTTCTTTGAACTTTTGTTACTTTGCAAATGGTGTTTTAAATGTCTGCTATTAGGAATTTTGAGAAGGTTTGAATTCATAATCAATGTTTTTGTTGGAAGCAGCTAAGTGCTCTCATTAAGAAACACTGGATTAGTATAGTGTGTGTTTTTTGTACATCTTTATCTCTACTGGCTGAAGACATGCACGCCATTTCTGAATACTGTTCTTCTTATGTTTAACCGCTGATTCAAGATCATACTTCTTACTGACTACATTCTGACAACAGTTCCATTTTCAGTATTTTTGTAATTACTACCTGCATTTTAAAAAGGAATATTTCTGTTGACCCTGGACACTGTCAGATAAGCAATATGAAACTGGTACTGCAGGCCATGAAGTTAGTCTTTTAGTAATAGCAATGGGATAGGGTTTGGGGGGAAAAAGGCCTTCTGTCCTGTGTCTGTCCTCTGATTTCTGATAATTATCTGCCAGCTATTGTGAATGGTGTTTAGTACAAATTTACCAAATTTACCATGTTTGCAGATGGTAGCAGTATTCCAATGGAATATCTGTTATGAGGACAAGTGGCACATCTGTGAATTATTGCCAACTTGAGCTGTACTGCTGGCGTCATGGGAATCAAAGGAGAGAAATGTGGAATCAAGTGATGGAGGCCAGTTCAGCAGGACAATGTCTGCAGTGTATGAGTAGTGCTTCCTTGTTTTGAGTGAATGGCACAGCCTTCATTTTGCTGATATACCAGTGCTTATCCGGAATGATGTTCTTAGTTGCATGGCAAGACTTGTTACAATTGGAATTGAGGGCAAGATTGCTTGGGATTATTAAACTTCCTTATGGAGTAATATGGTGTCATTTGTGGCTGGCAAAGGACTAATTCTGTAGCTCAGCGTGTGCATTCCAAGACATTTCTTTAAGGTAAGAGGAAGAAGTTGGCCAAGCCACTAAGAGGTTTAATTCCCTGGAGCTTGTTCCATGAAGGGAAGACCTGTATTAATCACAAAGAGACACCATTTGCTGACAGACAACAACACAAAGATCGGAGGGAATGGAAGAACTAGCAGGCCAAGGTAAGAGGACAGCTGCCTCAGCAGCAGTATCAGCTCCCTCATTTCCTCTCAGGTTGCCGTGACCAGGGACCCACAAATGCATCACAGTGGCTCCATAAAGGTTCAGCAAGTGAAAGATTTCTTGGATCTGTTTCACTAAGGGATGGACAACATACAGCACAGGCTCTGAAGGGTGTAGGCAGAGCAGATGATACGACTGAAAAGCCTGTGTCGCTATGTGGCCTGATACACAACAAAGAAAACCGCTCTAAATACTGAGCAATGTTTTGACAGCTGATGCTGGAAAGTCTGTACCAATAAAGAAGAGAGACCCAACACCAGTGAGAGCCATCCATTTTGACGAAGGTACTACTGCTAATTTCTGCATGAAGGTCGAGAAAGAGGTTAAAAAATCAGCCAGTAAGTCGCAAATACAAGGTGTGGATAAAAGTTTATTATCTCTTCACGATGGTTTTGCTATTTTTACAAATATCTTATTCAGAAGAGCCCAAAAGGGGATGGTGCACATTGAAGTGCAAAAAGTGAGGAAGTTGCCCAATAAGCTGAAGGATGTCTGCACTGGTAACACACAATGATGGAGAGACGTGGACAATGGAAACAGGAAAGATGAAGTGATGACTGCAACAGCTTCAGTCTGGTGTTCAGTGAGACAGAGTGACAATGAATGTGATTGCAGATGAGCAGTGTGACTCCTCAAATGGAATGCTATCCCCAGTTGGAAGGTGAAAGAGGACTGGAAAGAATACCAAGAGGTTTGAAGCAGTTGTGAGGGCAATTTTGTTTCCTGGAGGGAGAAAACAAGTGGACACTGCAATTGCAAGAGTAGCCATAATCCCTCCTTGTTGGATCTAGTGCTGCGACTGTTCCACTGAAGGGAAGTAACGGTGGGGAAATGGGAAGAGGTAAAGAAGTGACGGGTCGTCACCTCTGTCACCTGTAGTAATGAATCTTCAAATGCTGGCACTTGGCAGCTACAGTCACTGTAGAGTCCTGCTCTATGTGAGCTACGTGTGTGTCAGCATTCTATCAGAGTCAGTGTGGAGATTCCGGAGTATCCAAATGGTTAGCAGCGTGCACTGGCAAAACTGAGGTTTGGTGGGTGAGGGTATTATTCAGTGAGACTACTGAGGAGGACCAGTGAGTCAGTGAAGAAGAAGACTGTTTGCCTTTGGTGTCTTGCAAGCTTTGCATTCAGTAGATGAAAGCTGAGAAGTTTGTTAGCTTGAAGGAAGTAGGAAGCCTCCACAGAAGCATTTCCTCTGTCCTTTCCATCCTGCTTATTATGTAGCACGTGATTTCGCTGCCAGAGGCAAAGATTTGGCGGCTTGCACAGGTAGAGGAGAAGGTGACACTATTGTTACACTGGGCAATTTTACAGCTGTAGTGATGAATTTGAGGTCACGTCTGCTTGGATATGTCCTTTGTGCAGCAAGGTGTAGCAAGAACAGTACTGCAAGTGCCGGATGGTAAAATGCAAGGCTTTCAACTAGCCAACAACTTGCAAGCCTTCACTCAGATCTGATGCATGACTTTCTCATCTCAGGATGAGACTGCATGGTCGTCAGTGAAATTTATGCAGGAGGGAGGACAAGGCAGGCAATCACTCATGAGCATCCCTACCACAAGTACATTTTGCTGTGTTGCGACAGAAGTGTTGTTGTTACAGTAGCAGTGGTAACAGCTCGTCTGGCTTCAAATGTGTGGTTGGACTTTGATGACTTCATAACTTGGTCTATGTTTGACAGAGGCACTACTCTACCAAAAGTGCGAGTATGTACGGACTAAGGTTGCATCAACCTGTTTCATTAACCAATAGACTGCAGTGACACACTCATCAGAAAGGTATATTTCGATTTGTCCTTCATTCTGAGCATTGAGCAGCCTGGTGTAAATACCACCACATGAATTCAGGATTCGATGGGCCTTACCACTAACATGATAGCTTTGGAGGAGTGAAGCTGCAAGCAGTTGTTGGGCTTGAGGACCACACTTGGTCTCCAAAAGCAAAGTGCAATTACATAAATGAGAGCAGGATTTCACAGGGCCTGCAATTTTGTCAACACCTTTCTGAATAATATGTGGATTACCTGTAGCAAAGAAATGACAATGTCCAGTATGTTGTATGAGGAACCAATGTGAAAGCTGGAAGAGTCTGAATGTTTCACCTCATTCCCATTACGTTTAGTAGACACAGATTGGAATTGGCTCATTGTGACAGAATCCCCAAGACCGCCATCATCTCCAAAGGCATAGCATGTTCCTTCCTGCTGTGGGACCCTTTCTCAGAGGGGATCTCACACTAATTAGGCAATGGATCAAACCTCCCAAACTTCTGACAGAGGGACTACGTTTAGTAGACACAGATTGGAATTGGCTCATTGTGACAGAATCCCCAAGACCGCCATTATCTCCAAAGGCATAGCATGTTCCTTCCTGCTGTGGGACCCTTTCTCAGAGGGGATCTCACACTAATTAGGCGATGGATCAAACCTCCCAAACTTCTGACAGAGGGACTAAATGGCAATTTGGGAGGGTTACAGCTCAAACTACCACCCCTCCCTGGACCTGGCCTGTACCATGTATGTGGAAACCATACCTGCAGACCTGGGGATGGTCATTACGTGTTACCCCGTCACATGGTACACTTGGGCTGGCCTTCAGAACTGCACAGGGATGAAGAGGAAACAAAGCCAAACCTCAAACGCCAAAATGGAGAACGATAGATTACGAAAGAAGAAACTGTAGTCTGTGTGCTGAAGCTCTAGCACCTCAACGTCATTCACAAAACGTGTCCATGACATGTTCCAAAGGGAGGATAGACATGCAGCACGGAAGTGCAAAGGTGCTACAATGGCAGAGGTCCGATGGTAGCCAAGCCCAAACTCATTGAAAAGTGACAAGCGATTTAGGAGGTTGAATTTTTTGGGATTGATGTTTTGTTATTATGAATCATTTTTCATAACCTGTCTAAATGGTCGCAGTGCCAAATGAACAGGCAGCAACATTGGTACAAGCAGTAATTAACAATAGGGAACTTAATTGTACCAGAAATAACAAATCAAGGAGGTCATCCGTATCTTGGATTTATAGAAGGAATTTAAGCTGTAATGTGGGAAGAAATTGAGGACAAGTCATCTACATCGTCAGGCTAGTAGGACCATGTTAAGTGTGCATGAAGGAATAGAGAGCATGCTATAATACCATATAGCACACACATACCAATTGTGATGTCTGTTCAAGTTATCTTTGTCTGTGTACAAATCAAAACAGCAAAAACTACAGAATTTTAGCCATATGAGGTGGAATATGGTCAAAACCTATTGTCTTTCTCTTTTTGTTTTCCTATTTCAATAATTGAATGCATGTTAACGCATTTGTGAGGGTGGCAAGAGAAGAATTGAAAAGGTTGGTTAAGGTAAATAGACTGGCACTGTATAAACAAGAGGGAGCAGTGACTCACAGGGAAAGATCACACCAAGACAAAAATGGCCAATGTGAAATCTATCGAATTCACATACTACAAATAGTAAGACACTACTTTTTATGCAGTGTCATGGCCAATATCAGATTGTGAAACTGTCACCAGTGACTTTCAAAATGCAGTTGTCTACGAGAATTCTGCATGTGGAAATATGAAACATGTGACAAGTCCTTAGATTAACCAAAGAATTGGAGGGCTGAGCCAGAAAGAAAGTGGGAAACAAGTGATGAGTAGCAAACAAGAAGTTTTAAGTGAAACAGCTATAGTAGGTCTACACGGGAAGACCAAGGATGTAAGGGAGTTTTCTTTGTATGTTTGGTACAAGGAAGATTACCTGCTGTGCAGGAGCAGTGGATTTTTGCATTAGAGACACATGCACTGTCCTCAGATGAGCTATGCCAGGAGAGAAGATAAACCCAGTCTTAAGAGGACTATGGCTTGTCATTGCAGTGGCAGCATTGCAGAACGACCACGTTGACAGTGAGAACTGTTCACCAAGCACATCAACAAATGTGCTTATCAATGGGGGATACAGGTGTTATTTAATGAATGGTAGACATAGAATGAGGTAACATGGTTAGAAGAAGCCCTCGGTAATTTTAAACTGATGGTATGTGATCACAGAATGTTTGAAGGAGTTTCCAGGGTGTGTAGGAGGAAACATGGGAGGATTTGGGGGATGAGGTGACTTAGGCTTTGGGGAATATACCACATACCAGAAGTAGAGGTTGGATCACTGTGTTAGGATGACATGTGGAAACAGTGGGACAGCTGATGAGGTTGAAAGAGTGAATGATATAGTAGAAGTAATAAAACAACGGGTAGAATAAGGAAGGCAATAAGTGAGTGCTACAGCACAAAAACTCGTGTTTGCAGAAGGGTATGCTCTTACTGCACCAGCTGAATTGGAAGTGTTTATTACACAAAACAGCAGAAGAAATGGTGAATCTTAACTGAGATGCTGCTAAATGAAGCAGAAAGTTGGATAAAGAACTAATAATTTAGTTGCTACTGTCTTTGGAAGACAGCATGGGGAGAGGGGGGAGAGAGAGGGGGGACTGAGGGGGGATGAGATAGAGGGGGTGAGAGAGATAGAGGGGGTGTGAGAGAGAGGGGGGTGAGAGAGAGAGGGGGGTGTGAGAGAGAGGGGGGGTGAGAGAGAGAGGGGGGGTGTGAGAGAGAGAGAGAGAGGGTGGAGAAAGAGAGAGGGGGTGAGAGAGAGGGGGAGAGAGAGGGGGAGAGAGAGGGGGTAGAGAGGGGAGAGCGGGGGGGAGAGAGGGGGAGAGAGTAGGGGTTAGAGAGGGGGAGAGAGTGGGGGTTAGAGAGGGGGAGAGAGTGGGGGTTAGAGAGGGGGAGAGGGAGAGAGAGAGAGAGAGAGAGAGAGAGAGGGAGAGAGAGGGGGTAGAGAGGGGAGAGGGGAGAGCGGGGGGGAGAGGGGGGAGAGAGTAGGGGTTAGAGAGGGGGAGAGAGTGGGGGTTAGAGAGGGGGAGAGGGAGAGGAGAGGGAGGGGGAGAGGGGGAGAGAGAGAGAGAGGGAGAGAGAGAGAGAGAGAGGGAGAGAGAGAGAGAGATACAGAGACAGAGAGAGAGACAGAGAGAGAGAATTACATGAATCTATGGAACAAGTGAGAAGCCAGCTAGAAGCGGAATTCCGATCACCAGACAATGCCTGGAGGTGCAATGTCAAGTGCAAAAGGAGCTATACCAGAGAGTGTTTGTCCTTTAGCATCATCGTAGCACCTAACCTTTTCATTTTAACCAAGCCACAGCAGAGGAAATGAGTAGCAGGGGAAAGTATGGATTTCAATTTCCTTTCCAGAAGCAGCAAGTATGCATAATACCTACATCATGCAGTTCACATGTATCCTCATAAGTGTGAGATGCTGAAGAACTTTCTTGGAGTAAAGGAATAAATCATTGGTTATGGAAGACAAACACAGATTGTCTATATGGAACTAGAAGTTACCGTAGTATTACAGTAGTGCCATTATGGTTTGTCCAAACAGACTAGGTGGAGAGGGTCAGAAATCCCACGCAGTTAATATTGAAGGAAGACGGGGGAAATTATAAATGAACAGGACACCATGTAAAACAATATTTATTTTTGCTCCACCTGCCACAGTTTCAGGCACAACCCACAGATTATATTGGGCAGGGGAACACATGGAAGTGCTACCAGCCACTAATTTGACTATGTTAAATAGAACTTTGGGGCCTGAGATTATATAGTCCACAGACAAATTCATTCTCTGTAAGGCTGGGCCCATCTCCATGGAGAGAGACATGGGTGCATCATGAAAGTCAGCACAGGGAGAGTCAGAACCAGAGGGAAATAGCATTGACCAATGTAATAATAGTTAATGCTGTGACACTACCAACTATAGTTCTTGTTTACACATGCTGGAAGTGGGTCCCTAGACAAAGCTTGGATCCAGCCAATGTTCGATCTCTTGTGGACTCGATTCCGAGAGACTAGGAAGCAGCAGAGGGAGAGCTGTAGCAATAAACAATCAGGAAACAAGACTTGATATGAGTTGTGAGTAAGGTAACATGATGGTGAAAGAAATCCTTAAAAAGCTGACTGGAGCCATTTGTGGCAGCCAACAGGATCAGTCATTTTAGTGCAATGATGTTCTAAGTCATGATCCAGAGGGCCAGGTCTTGTCTAGGAGGAGGGCACTGTAGCACAGTAATCATATACTGTCTTCCAAAACACGCGAAGTAAGAAGTAGATCACAACTGAGCCTGCCACTGGTGAACACTTACGTTATGCCTTACATAACAGCAGTTGTGTTTGTGAGGTGAGCTGGTCAGGCACAGTGTTGAAATAGTTGACATAGCAGCATGTAACCTGAAATAAGAGATATCCTAACATATCCTTCCCACCTCTCCTGAAGTAGTCTTCCACGCCTGCACAACCTCCGAAGGATTCTAATCACCCCTTTGACACTCCTATCCCCCATCACCTCTCCATAGGGGTATTATCTCCATTCGAGAACAAGGTGCATAGCCTGTCCAATTCACCAAAACCATGTTTCTAGGTCTGACACAGGATTATGCCAACCTATTAGAGGAAAGGCTACAAGTGAAAACTGTGAAAACAGCTTTATCAGATACCAGCTCTCAGATGAATCAGACAAAGACAGACTATGATTTACTGAGGACCAATAACAAATTTGAAGAATCTCCGGGTCCACACACATTTCCCAAAGATTCACAGAGCGTCATGGATATTTCAGAATTATATATTGGGAAAGATCTGTTTGAGTACATTAGCAATGAAACCCATGAGTATTACAGTCAACATTGCAATAGAAGGAAACTGGATTAAAAATGTCATATTTGTCAGCATTATGGGATCCGTTTTTATAAAATAGTTTGGGCTTAGTATCCTTATGGGAATTTTCGAAACGCAAGGATCCATGATTACTGATCAACAAATCCATTGATAGACACATATTTCGCAAAGCGATGTCCACAAGATATTCAGACAAATATTATCATTTTTACATTTTTCTGACAACAATAAACCAGATAATGCCGACCGGCTTTTTGAAGTGAAATTTGCAGTTGATTATTTTTCCAAAAAGTATAAAGAAATGTTTAATCTAAGTCAAAATATCTCAACTGATGAAGGAATGAAACCATGGTGTGGACAGTTAAATTTTACAATCCATCAAAAATTACCAAATAAGGCATACTCATACGGATGCTGTGTGATTCGAGTACGGGATACATTTCTTCATTAAAGATATATCTCGGCTCTGAAGATCCCCCTGATAAAATGAACTTGCAAAACATGAATGTCCAGTGACTACTGACATTCCATGCTTTGACTCACAAATCTGTAGAAGTTCAATATGGTAAAGACGCTAGAAAATCTGAAGAGGAAATTTTAATGTTCACTCTGGATGTAGTGGCAGTCAGTGAAACGATATAGGAATAATATCATTTCTGGTAAGATGGATTTCTCACGAGCAGAAATGTAGGGTAGAGTTTGAGTCATTGAATGTTCTAATCCTGCAAGAGAACACAATATAATGATGGACACAACAAACTAAATCTAAAACATAAATTATACCAGGTACAGAGACGTGCACAATAACAATGAGGTAACATGCATGTCAAGGTAAACATGACTGAGCTAGAGGTTGCTCATCCTATACCCAAAAGATGTCAGCTGGAAAGCAGAGTGCATGGATGAGAGGCTGTGTACATCCACAAGCACCATCTCCATCTGACTTGCACGGTACACACTGCAAACTGCTTACAAAGATTTTGGGAGTGTATGTGTGGGTCAGTACAGTGGCCAGTTCAGTAATAAGAATATTCTCATCAAAATTTGCACCAAAAAGCTAATGGTTATGTTTCAGGTATATCTGCCAATGTCACAATCTGACGAAGAGGGAGAAGTATATGCAAAATGTGTATGTAATGAGGATGTAAATCTAATAATCATGAGTGACTGGAATGCTGTAAAAGGCAATGTAATACATGGCAGAGTTTAGGAGAATGAGCTTGATAATAGAAGTGATGAGTAAAAAAGTTCCATTTCTCTATAAGTCTGTTATTAATTATGAATATGCTATTTTAAAGTTACTGGAGGAAGAGGTATATTTGGAAAAAGTCTGAGGGACATGAGGAGATTCTATCTGGATTACATCACTGAGACATTTTGTAAAATCTGATATTGGATAGCAGGGTATACTCAGGAACAGATATACATTCATGTCACAAGTTAGTAATGACCAAGAGCAGACCGAGGCGTAAGAGAATAGTCCATAACTGTTAGTGGTGAAGTAAGTGGGGTACTGAGAAGAATGGTGTGTGTTTAAAGTTATCTGAAGCAATAAATAGTGTGGTAATGAATACTGCAACACGCAGATCAGTTGAAGAGGGAAGGATTTATCTGAAAACGGCAGTCACAGATGTTGGACAGACAAATTTATGTATGCACGAGGTAACTGTAAAAGAACTCTTGTTACAGAATAAATACTGAAATTGATTCGTAAAGTAAGGAACTACAAAAATGTGCAATATATCACAGAAATACAGCGAAGTAAGTCACTTGTTTGAAACAGGAAAGCAAAGGAGGCAAAGTTAAATGACGCGAAAGTAATTCCAGTGTTGAACTCGGAGGACTAAGGTGGCATGTGGTAAGAGTGCATTAAGGCTTCTATGTGTGGTAGGATCTGTTTGATGACATGACAGAAGAAGAGTTTGAACACATAGGTGATGCAATGAAAATTAGGAGTTGAATAAATTATTGGGAGACCTGCAATCCAATAATGCTGGAGGCACACGAGGTCCTAAAACTCCTAGTGGAGGAGGGAGTGAAGCAGTTGGGGAGGGGAATTTTACTTTTGGAACACAAATTTATTTTTCTGGTTTATCACAATGTGTAATTGACTTTCATATAATTCTAAGTATTTGGCCTCTGGTTCTACAGAGGAATGACTAAAATTCAGTGAACTGCTGTGGTAAGAAATGAAGAGTTTCACCACAGGAACAGTGGCAAGAAGGGACAAAATGAAAGGGCATGCGTTAAGACACTAACAATTAACTTTCATCATACTTTGGGGAGCTACAGAGGTAATAATTTCAGGAGATGGCAGAGATTGGAATATGTCCAGAAAATAACTGGGTGTTATACTGTGAGGTTATGTAGTTGGGGTAGAGGAGTTCACAGTACGCCAAATCAAACCAGTCAGGAGACTGCTAAAACATCAGTATTTCTCATGAACTGTTCTGGATCATGTACAACAAATCTTATAAGAGAAAACTTTTACTGTAAATTTTTAGGTTGAATACCTAAAATCTTATTCAGCTGTCTAAAATACGATCATGGGAGAATACCACATTTATATGGCATCCTATTATACAATATATTGCCTTATGTGTAATTCTCTCATAGTCACTTCATTTAATTAGACTACATTCCATTACACTTTTCTTGCTCATCTTATGATCTCTCAAAGACACTATCCACTGTGTTCAACTGCTCTTCCAAGTCATGTGTCATCTGACAATTTCATAGCCAAGGTTTTCCTTTCATCTTTTTTAACTTCTTTGTTCAATGTACCGACTGAATAGCATTGTTGGTAAGCTCCAGCCCTCTCTCCCTACCTTAACACTATTCCCCTTATGCGTCTTTCAGCACTTAACTGCTGTGTGGCATCCATACAATTTATGAACAACTTTTCTCTCCATGTACAAAAGTCAAACCAAACACCTTTTAACCATCTACATTTCCAAATTGCTTTGTTATTGAGGAAACAGTTTTGGTGATATATTATGCTGTCTTCAGGCCCCACGCCCAATGTGTTTGAAGTTTTCCCACCTCTGGCCCAGTCACAATAGGGGCCAGTATTCAATGACTGGCATCTAGATTTTTGATACGACGCTCACTTTAAACATCACCTGCCGACTGCTCAATTGTCCGTATAAAATAGTCTGTACAGAAAAGCCAAGGTCCGACAACCATCTGTGAGAAGATGGGTCATTTGAGCTCAATAAAACACATGGAGCAAAATATGACCATCTTGTGTGTTACGTATATGTCATTCTTTATGGGGCTAGTTTTCGAAATAGCTCTTTAATGCCTACTTATTTTTCTTCACTGCAGTATATTTGTCCTATTCTCTAAGTAGCGAGTCATGTTTGTCAGTAACTATATATATTTAAAATTGGACCTCTCCCTACCTCCTAGAGCTCTGTAAAATGTTCTGCATGCCTCCATTAATGTGGTGAAGGCCTTCAAGATAGGTTCCTTAAACTAGACTGACTTCGGTACTCTCCACATATTACTTTTATCATATTCTAAAGGTGCTCTGTCTGGCCAACATTTTACAGTATATGCCCCTGTGTGTTTAAAGTATTCATCACGTCTTTTCCCTATTTCTGTAATTAACCTGGTGTGTAACTAGGCTGATACAGAAAATTTAACCTACAGATGAATGTCACCGATTCTTGTTTTCTAAGTAGTGAACCTACCGCATTTTTACGTACCTTCACTTTGCAAATGGATGTTTTTTTTCTTTTTGTGTTATGCAGTTTCTCTGGTGTCCGACTTTTAGTTGGCTGCTCTAAATTTTTAGAATTGATGGAATTACTGGGCTGCAGGTTAGATTATACATTTACATGGATGTCATACTTACGACCTGATTCATGATTCATTAAGTGATACGTATTTGAATGTACATTAATGTAGACTGGGCAACAGACCATGCTTCCTTGTCTGTCCCAATTCTACATAACTAGGTCTGCAATTCCAGCTTTACTTGTATGCATACTTCCTGTATCTGGTATACTCCTGTATCATAATACATTTCATACTATACACAAGTAGAGAGTCAAATGAACCATGAAAAAAAGGTCATATTGTATGGAACACACCTGAGGAACTACTTGTCAAACAAAATTATCCGACATAAGAACTTCACAACCAAGTCTGATACTTTCTGAAGGTAGTCTCACCTTGACTATTCATGTCTGGCCACAAAAAGTAACTTGTTTTTTGTTCTCCTCTTCCATTCACCAGGCAGGACCGACGGCAGTTTGTAACCTCCAAATGGATCTGGTAGCTCATATTTCATTCCAGCCATAATGACAACTAAACTTCAGATTAAAATGGGTGCCTGGTGCATCTTGTGGACAATTTGAATGTGTACAACATCTTAGAATCACAATTGTAAAGAAACACTCTACTGGACGATATCTGTCACCTAAATCTCTCCTTGGTTTCCTTTACTTCCATTAGATTACCACTCCTTAACATCCCCCCTGCCACATTAACATGTGTGTTTGATGTTTGTTATGTATCTGAAATAATTTACATTTTTTATTTTTATCATAAATAAACTCATTACTAAGTAACAGTACAGTACTAAAAAGTACCATTACGCAGAATGTGCTTTTGTCTTATAGCAAATGACAGTGTTTTCGTCCAGGCGACACAGCAAGCTAATGGCATTAGAACGAGCAAACGTGGCCGTCCTCAGATCCGGTGCATGAAACACTGGCTACGTAGTAACATTATTCTAATTTACATCTCTTTGTTGACTGTGAACAACTCTAATAGATATTAAGAGTTGTCAGTGGTTTACAACAATTACTTGTGAAAGAGAAAGATCAAGGAATTTCGTCAAAATATTACGTTGAATTACGTCAATTGAGGCATTACATTGAATTCTGCAGCTGGAATGAAATTAATAATACAAGAATGATATTTCTGGTAATATTGACATTTACATCTATAGTTTCCTACGGTTGTTACAAGGACGAGTGATATTTACCTGCAAGATTCTCTAACTGTTTTCCCTCGAACATAGCTCGTACAAAAGCAATTACAGAGATTGCCTTTACCTTATTTCCTCCATAATTTGCAGTACTATTCTTCTTTTGGAGCCATGGTAGTACAACCAACTGTCGCGCAATGAGCATTAACAGCGACTATTAGTGCCACAACAAAGGAATTGGATGTCAACTATTGAAGGAAAACAGGCTGTCCGCAGGAGCGAGCAATATCTGTTGAAACGAAACAAGTCAGTGACTTATTTGGTTTCACCAACATACAGCGTTAAATGCACTACTTGTTCTGCCATTTGTAGAAGTATGACTAGTTTCATTTCAACACCAAACGATACGCGACACTCTTAAATGACTATTCAGTGAAAAAAACGAAAATTGACAATTTGCGATTCAGTTTCTTGCCTCGCTGTTTTCGGTCAAAAATCTATCATCTTAAACTTATAAGATACATCCTGGGAGATAATGCAACAGCCTTTACTGATTTTGAAAGTTTCAGTCAGGTGACCAAAGAGATGTCTTCAAAACTGTCACATTCAAAAACGAGAATCTTGCCAAGATTAATGGAACGACAATTGGAATCTGAAGGACAGAAAGAATGTCCTCAAGAACGAGTCACTGGTTTATAATTTCCTTAAAGGGTTATCTGAGTGCTTTGGCGTTATCTCCAGGAACGAACTGGTCAGGCAAAGTTACGTTACTGGACCTCCGATTCAAACAAGGATTTTCAGCATGAAGGCTATTGCAGAGAAGTAAGCGTTGGTTGTTCAACAAGAACACAGCTCATTTCTGAACTATTTACCACTGTAATGCCAGAGCAACCTGGAATGAGTTTGGTGAAACCAAGAAAGGCACCACGTGCAAAATGCGGCAATTGTAGACTCGGATAAATATTTAGCGGAGGGATATTTGCCTAGAAACAGCGATCCCGTAAACTGGTGAGAAACAAGAAAATTACAATGGACGACGCTGTATCAATTTGTTCCAAAAGCGTTATGCATCGGAGCAACATCAGTGCCCTGTTAACGAATATTTTTAAAAGCACGACAAATATCCACTGAGGAGAGACATCGACTGAAGAGGGTCAGATTTTATTTATAAATTCCTTTTTGAATACACATATGGTAATACTGACTAAATGAAAGCAGACACACTATTTTACAGTTGTAATTTGTATACTGTACTTTTCCAATTGAGGTAGCAAGATATAAGAAGTATCACTTGATAAACATTTAGTATTATTTTCAACATTTGTAACTTTTACAGCAGACGATGTTTAAAACTTTAATATCTCACCATTAATAGGGCAGTAACAATTTTTACTATTTTTAAGTTCTTTAGAACTAGGATCAAACCAGATAAAAATTCAGGGTTAGTGACCTGAATTAAAAAGGCGATGTGACTTCCTTTCACTTATTGTGTGAGAGTGGTGAGTCATGAAAAAGAAAGTGTTCTTCCCGGTGGTTGACCAGTTGTGATCCGATTTCAGAGAAGAAGCTCTGCCCATCTCTAAATCTGCCGCAGCGATTTGCTTGGCTGGAAGAGTGGGCCTCCGACACAGAGACTTGAGCAAAATGCTCGGCAATCGCGTTTGCGTCGGTAAATAATACGCCATTTATCCTAACACTGAACACCTGTTAGGGTCTGGTACCCGAAAAGACGCTTGATATTTGCCCAGACTTGCGAAGGTGACACATGGCACCCAGTGGTCGAGATTTCTCTCTCCAAACACTCCTGCTTCCATCACTTGGTAAGTTGCTGAACAAGGGCACAGAGCTGTTGTAAAGGCAATGAGGTGCTCCAGGAAGGATGCTGCTTATGCCACTGTAGAGCTCGCCGACGCTCCTTAACTGCTTTACAGAGTTCTGGCGACCACCAAGGGACTGCCTCACAACTCTGGCACCCTGAAGAGCGAGGGACCGCGTTTTTCTGCAGAGAAACAATTTTGTCACCTGCTCAACCATAAGATCGGTGTTACCATGTGGGGGAGAGTCAACGGTAACATCAGAGGTTAAAATTTCCCAGTCTGCCTTGTTTAAAGCCCATGTGGGCAGGCGTCTGTATGCCTGATGCTGGGGCAGTGACAGGAAGTTGGGGATGTGGTCACTACTATACAGGCCGTTATGTTCTCTCAGCATCGGATTACAGAAGGACGGGGAAGGAAGTCGGCAGTGCCTTTCAAAGAATCCATCCCGGCATTTGCCTAGAGCGATTTAGGGAAATCACGGAAAACCTAAATCAGGATGGACTGACGCGGGATTGAGACTTCGTCCTCCCGAATGCCAGTCCAGTGTGCTAGCCACTGCGCCACCTCACTCTGTCGTTAAGTGATCACCAGTGGATAGATGGGAGAGGTCCTGGGCTGCAAATTGATAAATCAATGGCCGAGTAACTACATCGAGCCACATTGAATTGTGTAGCGGCCCCAGTGTTTAAGAGGTAGAGGTCGAACTGAGACAGTAATGTTTCGATGTCTCTGACTCTGCCAGTAAGCACACTGCCACCTCAAGGGGTTATGGGCGTTCAAATCTCCCAGAAGTAGGAAAGGCTTAGGGAGTTGATCAATCAGTGCACCTAATACAATCAGGTGTACTGCACCATCTGGAGGAAGATATACATTGCACACAGTTATTTCCTGCGTCGCCCATATTCTGACAGCCACACCTTCAAGAGGGATTTTTTTGGGGGGTTTTAGGGGGCACAACTGCAATTGTAATTGTAATTAGCGCCCAGACTAAGTTAGGAATGCTCCGCGAGGCACAAGGTTAATACAGCAACTAAAAGGGACAATACTATACAAGACGGACAGGCAGAGGATTAAAAAAAACTGCATAATCAAATGTCAGACAGGTTTGTCAAGTTGACAAAACGAAGAACGTGTGCACCTTCTCCTGGGTCATCCGCTAAAATGGCATCCAGAGTACATGGCAGGCGAAGATCAACACGCAGTGTATTAAAATTTGGACGGAACTTTAATACGTGGCGGACCGTCAGCAGATGGCGATGGCTGAAGAGGCAGTGTCCAATTCGTAACCGGGCCAAAACGACCTCTTCCCACCGAGAAGGGCATGAAGAGGACGTCCAAGCCGCGGCAAGAGGTTTCAAGGGCGGAAGCTTGTTGTCCCTAAGTACAGCCCAATCGGCATGACACAGTGACAAAATGCGCTGTCAAATGACCCTGCTACAATCTGATGAAGGGACACAACAAGAAGCTGTCTGAGGCTGGAGGACCACAGCCTTGGCCACGGCATCTGCAGCTTCGTTCCCAGGGATACCGACATGGCCAGGAACCCACAAAGCTAACCGGAGAACCGTCGTCCACCAGCTACTGAAGAGAGCGTTGGACCCGGTGCACAAAAAGGTAAACCGGATATGGATCACTGAGGCTGTGGATAGCGCTCAGGGAATCGGAGCAGATGACATAAGCAGATTGTCGGTGGCGGCAGATGTAAAGAACAGCCTGGTAGAGAGGAAATAGCTCAGTTGCTAAGAGCGAACAATGGCTATGGAGCCGGTATTTGAAACTGTGTGCCCTGACAATAAAAGAACACCCGATACCGTCATTGGTCTTAGAGCCATCTGTATAAATGAAGGTCATATTAAAGAACTTCGAACGAAGTTCGACAAAACGGGAGCGGTATACCGAAGCTGGGGATATCTCCTTTGGGAACGAGCTGAGGCCAAGGTGAACGCGAACCTGAGTCTGGAGCCAAGGTGGCGTTTGGCTCTCGCCCACTCTAAAGGTTGCAGGGAGTGTATATTTAAGTTGCTGAAGGAGGCAACGAAAGCGTACTCCAGGGGGTATCAGGGCAGAGACATACAACCCGTATAGACGGTCGAGAGTGTCGTCAAAATAAGGACCTATAAGACGGGCGGTCCAGCATTGACAGTAGCCGACAGGCATAACGACAAATCGCGCAGGTAGGTTAGTGACAATTCACCGGCTTCAGCATGAGACTCTCGATGGGACTAGTATAAAACGTTCCTATCGCAAGACGTCAACACCGATGTTGTATGGAATTGAGGCGGCGTAAGATAGACGGCCGTGCAGAGGAGTATCCGAAGCTCCCAATAATCCAGCTTGGAGCGGACGATCGACCGATATATGCGAAGTTGGACGGTTCGATCCGCTCCCTACGACATAGCACTGAGAACACGGAGGAGTTTCCTGTCAAATGTAACACCTAAAAATTTTGTTGTCTCCACAAATGGGAGAGCAATGCTACCGACTCGTAAGGATGGTGGGAGAAACTCTTTGTAGCGCCAGAAGTTAATACAGACCGTCTTCTCGGCGACACTCCAGGAGTAAAGACGGTCAAGAGAACGCTAAAGACAGCGGTCCATGAAACATGTAAGCTGCGAGCTGCAGTAAATGGTAAAATCGTCCACGAAAAGGGAGCCTGATACATCAGCTGGGAGGCAATCCATTATTGGATTGATCGCTATGGCGAAGAGACCGACGCTCAAAACTGAGCCCTGTGGCACCCCATTCTCCTAGCGAAAGGCGACGGACATGACAGAACCCACACGTACCCTGAACTGTCCATCGATTAAAAATGCATGAATAAAATATGGTGCGGAGAATGCCCGCCCTCCAACAGGTGTCGTAAGCTTTCTCCAAATCAAAGAACTCATCCGCGGTCAGGCGCTTGCGCAAGAGGTTATTCATAACGAAGTTCGACAAGGTAACCAGATGGTCAACAGCAGAGCGGCGCCTACGAAATACACATTATACATTGGTAAGTAGGTGTCGAGATTCGAGCAGCCAAACCAAACGAGAGTTATCCATTCGCTTCATCACCTTACAGACACAGCTGGTAAGCGAGATGGGTCGATAACTGGAAGGCAAGTGCTTGTCCGTTCCAGGCGTAGGAATCGTGGCAATAGATTCGCGCCAGCATGTGGGAACACCACCCTCAATCCAGATGGGATTATAAGTACGAAGAAGGAAACCTTTACCCACAAGAGAAAGGTTCTTCAGCATTGGAATATGAATAGAATCAGGTCTTGGAGCGGAGGACCGTGACCGGGCAAGTGCATTTTCGAGTTCCCGCATGGTGAATGTGGCATTGTAACTTTCACGATTCGAGGAGCGGAAGTTAGGTGGCCTAGGCTCCTCTGCCTGTTTTCGGGGGAGGAAGGCAGGGTGGTAATGAGCAGTTCTCGAAACCTCAGCAATAAATCGGCCAAAGGCATTGCCGACATCCTTAGGGGCCACAAGGACGTCATTCGCGACCGTCAAGCGAGATGCTGGTGAGTGGACCTTAGTGCTAGATACCCGGCGCAGGCTACCCCAGACAACAGAAGAAGTAAAACTGTAAAGAGCTTGTGAAAGCAGCCCAGCTGTCTTTCTTGCATTCCTTAATAACACGACGGCACTGTGCACGTAATCGTTTATAATTAATACAATTCGCCATAGTATGGTGGCGTTTAAAGGTGCGTAAAGCATGTCGACGAGCACGTATAGCGTATCTACCTGCTGTGGTCCACCAATGGACCGGTGCTCGACGTGGAGAAGAAGCAGTGTGAGGAATGGAATATACAGCAGCAGTGAGAATGACTTCCGTGAGGTGTGCGACCTGACTATCGCAGCTTGCGAAGGTTTGATCCAGGAAGGTCGCCCTGGAAGAGAAGAGCCCCCAGTCTGCTTTGGAGATGTGCCAACTAGTTGAGCATGTAGATGGGGTATGATGCAGGAGATGGATAACACAAGGGAAGTGGTCACTCTAATATGTAGCAGAAAGTGCATACCACTCAAAACAGCGTGCAAGTTGGGTAGTACATATAGAGGAATAAATGGGGATAGGTGTGAGTTGTGTCCAAAAGAAAAGTAGGGGCGGCAGTATTGAGGCTGACAAGATTGAGCTGGTTCAAAACGTCTGCTAAAATAGAGCCCCTCGGACAGGATGCTGGAGAGCCCCAAAGAGGATGGTGAGCATAGAAGTCTCCAGTTAACAAAAATGGTGCAGGTAGCTGAGCAATAATTTGCATCATGTCTGCCCCAGTAGCAGCAGATGACGAAGGAGTGTAAACGGTACAAACGGAAAAAGTGAAAGTGGGGAGAGTAATTCAGACGGCAACTGCCTGCAGGCCCGTGTTCAATGTGATGGGATCGTAGTAAATATCATCCTGGACCAGCAACATAACCACTCCATTAGCTGAAATACCTGCAGCAGTGGGTAGGTCAAAACGCACAGGATATAGTGTGCCAAGGCAATTTGATCGATTCATTTCCTGGAGAGCTATGACGAGCGGACAGTGCAAGTGGAGCAGCACCTTTAAGTCCTCTCGGTAGGAGCGAATGCCGCGAATATTCCAGTGAATAAGTGCAATCATGAGAAGAAAAAGAAGATGCAAGAAGGGGGTCACCTCAAAGGCCGCTGAGGGCCTGGCTTTGAGCGAGCACTGCCGCCGCTATCAATAGGCGGATTGTCATTGTCCATTGGTTCAATAGGTTCATCGGCCATCTTGTTAAGATGGCTGGGAGGGGGAGCTTCCTCCAACGGTGAACGGCCAGATGTTGGGCTACCAGCGGTGCGGCCAGGGGAAACGGATGACGGCTTGGAGCGGCAACCGCTGGGTGCAGCAGGAAAAGAAATGCGCCGTGGCGGAGAAGGAGAACATTGCTTCCTATGAGCCTTCTTGGAAGGTCGTTTAGTGGTAGTACTGGTCGATAGCTGGGAGTTCGAGGTTCGTAGGAAGTCTGCACTGGACGGTTCCTTCTTGAAGGCCCGTGCATCTGACTTCTGGGTTTTCGTCTTGGCAGAAGCTGATGAAGGTGCTTGTGTCTGAGGGGTGACGGGAGGAAGAGGAGACGTCGACCGGGCGGTCTTAGCACTGGCCGAACGGACGACCGTAGTGCTGAAGATCAGATCGCGTGTGTGCATCGATAACTCCCTGGTAGTCCGAGGAGCGGCGAGGACGGTACTATATTTCCCCGCTGGCAGCAGCGTGGGCTTCCTAATAGCAAATAGCTTGCGAGGAGCTGAGGTGGATAGTTTCTCTTTGACCCGAATTTCCTGTATACAGCGTTCTTCCTTGTAGATGGGACAGTCGTGGGAGGATGCTGCATGGTCACTCTTGACAGTTCACAGAATGATGAGATGGAGGTGGACGGTCACCCTCATGGACATCCCTGCCACAAGTGACATTTAGCCGCGTTAAAACAAGACTGGCGAGTGTGATTAAAACGCTTACACTGGTAGCAGCGCGTAGGTGTCGGGACTTTGGGGCGAAAAGAAATAACCTCGTAGCCCGCTCTGATGCACAGCAGCTGTTGAACACTATCAATGGTCAAGAAAAGTGTTCGGGTTGGTACAAGGTCATTGTTGACCTTTTCCATGACCCTATGGACAGCCGTCATGCCCTGCTCAGCGAGGAAATACTGAATCTCGTCAGTCAGTCCGTCGATCTAGTGTATACCACACCATGAGACGAATTTAAAGTGCGGTGAGCCTCCACCCAGACAGGGAACGTTTAGGAGTGTGGCCCGAAGCAGTTTTTGTGCCTGGAAGGTGCTCTCAGTTTCTAGTAACAGGGTACCGTTACGCATCCTGGTACAAGATTTTACACATCCAGCTTTGGCATCTACGCTCTTCTGGACAACTAAAGGGTTGAAAGATGAAAAATCTTGTCCATCCACAGATCTAGAAACTACGAGGAACTTTGTGGCAGGCGGTAGTACTTTTGTAACTGGTGGCTGGTCAAGTTTCCGTTTTTTGGCAGAAGTCGAGAGAGAAGAAGAGATATCCATTGCGGAGTAATCCCCTTATGATTGCCAACGTCTCCAATGGCGCGTTCCTTCCTTGTGGGGACCCTCTCAAAGGGCACTCCCACCTCATGTCACACCTCCCAAGAAACGGACAGAGGGAACAATAGGCATGGTCGGAAGGTTTCCCTGGGCCCGGCCTATACCAGGGGGTATGTGCGTGCCTTACTTGTCTACCCAGCGCGGTGAATTACGCGTTACCCCGTCACCGAATACGCGTGTGAACGTGTGGGTCGGCCTTCAGGCACACAGGGAGGAAAGAAGGAGAGGAAAATGTAGGGAGAGAGGGAGAGAGAGGGCAGACTGTCTCAAACGCCAAGGCGGAGGCCAGGGAAGGAGGAGCAGGAGAAGGAGCGGAGAAGGAGGGGGGAAGGAAGAGGATCAGTAGGAAGAGGTGGAGGGGGAGAGGGGAAGGAAGAGGATCAGTAGGAAGAGGAGGAGGGGGAGGGGGGAAGGAGGAAGTGGAGGAGGAGGAGGAGGAGGAGGTGGAGGGGGAAGGAGGATGAGCACGAGGAGGAGTGGGGAAGGAGTGGGGAAATGAGGGGGAAAGGAGGGGGAGGGGGGAAAGGAGGAGGGGGAGGGGGGAACAGAGGAGGGGGCTGAGGGGGGAAGGATGGGGGAAGGGTGCAGGGGTGGAAGGAGGGAAAAGTAGGGCGGAAGGATGGGGTAAGGTGGAGGAGGAAGGAATGTCGGGGGAGAAGGCTGAGGAGGAAGGGGCGGGGGAGAAGGCAGAGGAGGAAGGAAGAGGGGGGAGGAAGAGGGGGACGGAGGAGGAAGAGGGGGAAGGAAAAGGAGGGAAGACAGTAAGAGGGAGGAGGATAATGAAAGGAACCAAACAAAGGAAGGAAGAAACCATAATAAGTGAAAAACCAAATGACCACAAATATAAGTAGTGGAACCGTTTCTGGATGCAGGCTCAATCTACCCTCTTGAGGGAGAGGGACTCTTTTTAGTCGCCACTTAGGACGGGCAGGAATACCATTGGCCTATTCTTGCCCTGGACCCACAGGGGGAAGAGGAATTTGAAAGGGCACAGGTTCACTAGAGAGTTTAGGACAAACATGAACACCACCTGACACTGATATAGACGCTACGGTTCCTGTCATATGCCTTATAACCGCGTAAATGGCCTTCAACAATGCGATCTCACGAGCGCAATCACCAACTATACCAAAAGCTCTTTTGATAGCGTTTTGGTATTCCTGTGGGGTGAGTGGCCCAGTTATCCTCTGTTTGTTGCCGCCTTATATTGTTAACAAACCTCAGTGCATAAGCCAAAATCCTTTGAGTTTCCTTTCAAGGGGAATACTTACACTACGATTCAGCATTAAGCTCAATAACAGACATCAAAGACACCTACACCCCTTTCTTGCGCATCTCCTATCACAAGTGAAGGACAAGTGCTGTAGTCCAGGTCACTACTGAATAGCCATGATGGGGCAGAGCACCACTGCAAAAGTGAATCCATATGTGCTGCGCTGATGCCACGTGATAAGCAATCAGTGGGAGTGTCTTCTGATTTGATGTGTCTCCAGTTGGAAACAACTCATTTCCTGAATTTCAGAGACTCTGTTGACAACAAAGGTTTTCCCGTGAGACTACGTTGCAGCCAGCTGAGAACTATTGGAGAATCCGTCCAAATATGGATATCACTACTGTTTACAATGTCTAAGTCACTGGCCAAATTATGAATGAGCCGAGCAAGACGAAAAGCATCTCATAATTCCAGTCACAGAACAGATAGTTCTGTGACAGGGGCTAAACGAGATTCGGCCACAGCCAATGAAACTACAATCTTGTTGTTGGGAAGAACACATATGATGTATACACAGGCATCGTATGCCAACTGTGAAACATCACAGAAACATGGAATTTCGAATTTAACGTATTGAGGACAGGGAATGACATGCCTGCTAATAAAAATATCAGTTCGTTAAGGCAGTTACATATAAAGGACATTCCATTCATCAGCTAGGTTGGATAGAAGGACTTAATACAAGTCAAGGCTTAGTTGACACAAGCGCTGCAAGAACAGTTCCATCTTGTGACTAATGGGTCAAAAAGGCCTAGTTGGTCAAAAATGAATGCTGTTGTAGACAGGCGATCTTTGAGCACCGATGATTCTTCAGCTTCGAGTGGCACTGGAAAGGATAAGAGCTGTGGTACCGTAAGATTCCTAATGTTTTTATTACTTCTCCATCAATGAGAATACAAGGTACAAACGTTTCTGTGTGCTGCACTGGAATTTGTTCCACAACCTTGTGGCTACTGAAGTTCCATTTCCTCAGTAGAAACCATCCAGAAGCTGATAGCTTAGTCACCTGGGTTTCTGAGTTTCAGATTCCATATCTAACTCGCCTATGAAGTCGCCCACATAGAAACTAATCAACGAAGTTTAGGCTGCCACTGAAAACTTGTCTTGATTTTCGAAGCCTAACTGTTGGAGACATGTAGTCGCAATAAAGGCAGCAGGAGCAGTTCCATAAGTGGCTGTGGACAATCCATATTCTTGTATCAGCTCACACGTTAATTCTCACCACAGAATTCTCTGAAAGTTACTACTATCAGGATGGAGAGACAGTGATACCTGGCCTCGTAACTGAATGATAGAAAGAGCTCGAAAAACTAGATTTCGAAGCAGCAGATTCCGACATCTCGTAACAAGTTTCTTACTTAAGTGTTTCAATACTATACCTTACCAATTATGTAGTATATCGATGCGAAAATTACGACAGATCACTGGCGACACCCAATGGGAAGTTACTGGCAATGCTTGAGGGAAGTTCGCTTGAGCGGCTGACCACGATTTCTCGTTGAGGTTTGTTTGTAAGCTCAGGATCGTTCCTCGAAACTACTATGAAATTATCGAGCAAGGTAACGCAGTAGTTAGCAAAATGTACTCGTATTCGGGAGGTTGACAGTGCAAACCTGCGTCCGGCCAGTTAAGTATAGGTTTTCTGTAATTTCCCTTAACTATTTACTGCGAATGCCATGTTGGTTCTCTTGAAAGGGCATGGCCGATTTCCTACTCCATCCTTCCATGAATATGCTCCTCCTCGTTGTCAACAGGACGTTAAACTTTAACCTGCTACTCCTCCAGCTACGAAATAGGAGTTAATATTTGCCTATATCTATGGATACCACAATTTGCACACGGAATGTGGCGTCACTAAAAACCTGTGTGCCATACTTTGCGAACGATTCTTTTGTTCATCAGCAAGTAATTAAAATTGGTGCCATAGCGAAAACATTTATCCGGCTGTGTTGGCTATCGTCAGACGAGGCAAAGGAAGCAGAGGCAGCTCAGCGTCGGAAAGCAGGGAAGTCGCATTTATCATTAGTTTGAGTATAAATGAACTTTATTTGCGTTAATTAGGGCGTATATAACACCCCTGCACACCCACCAATTTACTGGCTGACAGACGACCAATTCCATGACAGCCTACACACGTCCCGACCGACTAAACTCTGTGATTACTATGCGGGCCTGCTGTCGTAGTTTCTTTATTTTATGTTTAGTTCATTGTGTTTGCCCTATGGGATCCCGCTCGGTTTTTCACAAAAGCAAAAACAGGTGAATCGTGCATTACGAAACAGCTGAACATCATAAAACCATTCTTAAGCGAAAATACTGCAGTGCTGACAGAGGTTGTAAACTTCGAGGAGAGACTGTTAGCTACGTATATTACGATTTGTCGCCAATGGCAGGAGACGTAAGATTCAGTGTTCTTCTGCTGCCACAATTATTAACTAAAGTTGTTCCTGAAATGTGCAACGTGATTTATAGTTGACTGAGAAAATACATCGTGGTACAGCAAAATAAATAAAACAAAAGTCATTCGTGAAAACATTATTGATTTATTTGTGGATGTAGCACAACAAGATTACCTGTAAATTTCAGAGACCCATATTCGAAGAAGAAAGATTACACATGGTGGAGGCGCGCATCATCTAATAAATACAACAGATGAATAAGAAATGAAGCATTTAGCGACTGTTAGAACTGAAAAAAACTACATGGCAGATGGCATGGATATAGGCTGGAATTTTTCAGTACTTACAACAGTGAGGCAAGTACATTTTATGAATTAACGTCCATGGAATGTCGATACTTCAGTTTTAGATTTCATTTCCGATAAGTATCGGAAATAAAACCTAAAAAGAGAAAGAAGGTCGACAGACTTAACCTCGTGTTGCATAAAGAGAAACCAATATGTATTCGTTAAAAAATGAAACAGGTGCCTCATTTCTTGCATCTCTATTGTTAATACTCCTCGCACGATGTGCCGCAAATACATCAGCAGTCTTTAAATTTCTTTAAAAACTCAGTCCTTAAAGTATCTTCTCCTCGGACGTCGACATGTATATTAGAATACTATTTAATTCCGTCGGCTGTGACAAAACATGAATTTTAGTCGGGCGGTTGGCACGATCACGCACACTCGACACAATCTGTTGGGTCGGCTGTCCAGTGGTGCGTCGCGCCCGACAGTGAAAGTTGGTCGGTCGGTCGGTCGAAACACCGACACACAACCAATTTGTCAGACGGACAGTGGTTGAGGCGCCACGAGAGGCGCTGCTGGCGAGTCACGTGATCAGGCTGACGGCTGCGACAGACGAAAGGAAGAGCTGTGAATCATTCTTCCTGCATTGCTCGTTGAGATAAAGTTCGAAGTGCTTTTTTTGAGTTGTTTGATGGAGTTGGTGTTGTTGGTGGAGTAGTTTTCGCTGTTGTTGGAGTTTTACAATAACGTGACCAGTTCTATGTGTGTAATGATTTACAAGCTTTAATTCCTTCTGAACAGAGACCGAAAACCATGAGAAGGGGTTTGCTGGAGACAAATCTTGTGCAGAATTAAGAACAATTTGAGGTGGCTTCAAGAGCTACCCTGACAACACTGAGAAGAGCGAAGAGGAAGTATATCAAGGACATCATCGTGGAGGCAGAAACAGGCGAGAGCAGACAGTGTCACAGTAATGCTTATAACGTTCACAGGCTACAAAGGATATTGTCGAAGATGTAAAATAGTTGCAAACGACTGAAATCGCCAGAAGATGGAAGGAGTACTTCTACCATCTCCAATTGTAATGAAACCAAAGTAGGATTCTATTTCCATTCTAACTACGGCTGACCCACACCACTGTCGTCCCTCCTCCCTCCCCCCCTTTCCCAATGCACACAGCATGATTTCCAAACGAATCAAATAGCTTAAGAAGGGAAGCCCAGGTGAAAACAGAATACAAGCCAAATTGATCCAGACTGGAGGTGAGAAACTTACTTGCAGCAGACTACACCAGCAGATAATTGTAAGGACCAAAGAAGAAATACCAGAAAGGAAAACGCTGCTAATCTATGCAGTCCATAAACGAGGATGATTGACTAAGGAGGGCCACTCAACAATAACACACATTTGTCTAAGATACGTCATCTTGTCCAGCTGCTCGTATAGAGAACTCAACTCTTGAAAATTAGTAATTGATGAATTCAGAGAGGTTTGCAGCCAAGGTTCTGAACAGTAGATCAGATCTTCGTTCTTTGGTAATTCACTGAAAAACAGATGACACAGTAAGGAACTAGATTTAATCTGTTGATTTCACGAAGTTCTATGATTGCAAACACCACAGAAGCCTGTTCATTAGCACTCGTCGACAGGGTCAATATACTGGTCAAGTTGTTACTGTGGGTGGAAGACCAGTCCTGCAACTGAGTTTCTCAATGGGAACCCTTCATATCGAATAGAGATCAGCTCCCTGATCTATGCAGGGAACCTGTCCTACAGCCCAATGAATCTGTTTTGGTCGAGGTGAATGTCGAGACCATTAAGGATTCAGCTATAAAAAATATTGATCCTAGAAATAGTGCTATATTCCTGAGACGAGTCGAGTATCGACTGGACATAGTGGGGAAGGTAACTTTTAGCCACATGCTGTCCTTTGGGTCTGACTGCATGGAACTGAATTAAGGAAGAACATATTCGCGTTTTTGCATTGAGAGAGTAGCAGAGAGACACTGTGGAACAGAGGCGACAGTGGCAGTGGTAGAGATAACTGGTGGAGACCGCTGCTGAGAGTGAGTGGAGCCTAGATTTTTCCAGGCATCGTCACGGTGGGGGGTAGGGGGGGGGTGGTAGGGGGAATTATTTTCATGTTTTCCACACCCCTATAGCCATCTTTTTGTTCCCCATTTTAGTGGAGTATGAATACTTAACTCAGAGAGATGGGATAAAAGATGTGCAATGTTCCATGTTACAACAGCGTACGTTCATGCGCCAAAATGTTTGATGAAGAAACGAAAATGAGACTGTGCAGCTGGTTCCCCACTTTTCTGTCATTGTTTTACAGAGAAACATTTTCACCTGTTTGTTCTCAGGGGAGCATTTTTAAACTGCTGGTATACTACAAAAATGTCAGTGTAGGGGTGACAACCTATTACATGAATGAATACATACATTTGACTGTGGAGGGGGGGGGGTGACATCTGTAGCCAGTAGCTGGTCTAATAAAAACATTGAAGTAACAAGTGAAAACGCAGTGCCAGTAACTCAAGGTTCAATATGTTAAAGTCACTATGCAGGCAGTCAGAGCATACTGTAAATCTGACTTTGCCTTCTTGTTATGTGAGCACTTTGGTTACAACGATTATAACAATTGTTCCTGTAACTGGTATTCAATCATGTCTTCCATGTCCCTGGTTGTCACTAAGATGGCGACACTGGTACCGGGCTCTGGGATGGTTATCAATTTCAGGTTGCCTACATTACAGCTTCCAAGGACAACAGAAATTTTATAATTATTATCTCACATAATTGACCAAATTCAGACATTCATAAAGCCATAATTTACTCATTTAGATGTGTAATATAGTGGAAGTTCAACGGAATAACACAAATAGTTAGGAACTTGAGGAACCAAGTGCTTTTCGACTCCCCGTAGATTGTGTGCGTATACATGGACTTTATCCATTCATTGTTGCGAAAGAGCGCTTACCAACTTCCAAACTTGACACTCAACTTCAAAACTGTCCAGAACTTTTCGTTTTACATGTTTCAAGTCAATTAACACAATTTACAGAGTGATGAGTCCTCTACTCTCATGCGTGGGAATCTTTAGAAATTCAAGTTACACTGGTACATTTTTAAGACCTGTGTCTTTTACATTCAAAATTACATAGCCCCACATAGTAACTTTTAACAAACTTCTTTGTTCTTTATGAGAGAATTAAAGTGTCTTGCAAACCAGTATTTGCATAATTCATCACTTCGTTCTTAAATATTATCAGAGTGTTCATACTACTGTGAAGAAACTAATTGTATTGTTCACATCCATAAGCCGTAAAGTCATTGGTTTAATTCGCATGGGGAACTTTGCTATTAATTTTACAGACTTTGTCCAGGTTTCATTGTAGAAATATTACCAGAGAATTTTATGGGCATCATAGAATAACAAGGTATTTCTATTACTGCACACTGATGTTCATTAAGGAAGATTGAAGGAAAGCTTGTGAAGTGGAAGGAAGTTTATTCACGCAAAATTTCTCTCCAACAAAAACCCCATCATTTACAACTCTCCAAACTTAGTTCATTACGTTAGCTATGTTAACTTTCCAATGAACAATGAACTTCCAAAGACCCCAACTGGTAACACTGGAAGAAACATAGCAATTAGACGTTAACTTCATAATTTTGTGTGTAATAATTGGACGTAATTCCACTTGCTACATAGTAGCAGATGCTGCAAAACTAGATATATAAGACACTTTCATACTGACGCTCAATAAACTGTGCAAAGCATCTGCCATCAATCTGATCACTAATAAATGCAGGGCATTTCACGTTTCCTGTTACACTTTTTGATAGAAAGCTTAGTAGACGAAGTTTTGGTAATGAGCTTATGTCCAGAAATGTACAAAGTCTCCTCTACAAACCATGAAGGCCTGTGTTAGGAATTGTGAAACACACTGGACACGGACAACAGCGAGAGCAAACTGCAGATTTTGTATCTTGTTTGTGGTGGCGAGGAGACAAAGTTAATTCACATCACCTGCAGTGCATAAAACAATGAACAGTAAGACATCCTTACTGAACAGATGCAACATCTAAATTGGCAGTCTCAATTTATGAGAAGCTGTTCATAGTTTACTTCAATGTAACTGATGTATACACTCAAAACTGCAAGTCTTCAGTTCTTGTATAGCTTGGCATTATAACAAGTCTCTTGACTGTAGTGATAAAACTAACGAGTGCATTACGGTGGATGTTCACATTCCAGGATACAATTTTTGTAACTAAAAAATGAGCAGATAACTGCAATAACGAATTTTATCCAAGTCTCTTAATTATCACGTTACAATGAAGTATTACACAGGAGCTCTAAATTCATATAAATTACTGTATTAAAGAAACGTCATTATTCCACTAGCGCTGTCGTCTGTTAAGTTTATCATTGGCCACCCAAATATGACAATGAAAGACACAGTAACAGAAAGTACACACACACACAAAAACCAAAGTTCTGCTGCACAGACTGCATAAAACCCCTTTCGGTGCGAAATAAACACACCAAGGTAGCTGCACAGTAAATATAGATGTATTTTGTAGTAAAAGGACGATACCAAGCTGTTAAACGTTGTTCTATTAATGTATTTATCAGCACTGAACATGTTATATAGTCAAAAACGCTGAACAGTTTATTGCTCATAAGTAAATAGCCAAAATGGTGCTAAATTACTTTCTGTACATTTAATTCATAAATCATGGAATTCTGCCACTTATTATTTGCAAAATATTCATGGGTTTTGTTATCTTATAGATGCCAATTTACCTCACTTATCCAGTGCATTCATTTCAATATGCACATTACACACAACGAAGTCATCTTTCTTGAAATGTTAACCATTTCCTACGTGGTGCAGAACAGATGTAGAGAATAATGCTCAGCTAACATTTATTTACACTGTATTGTATGATTACATACAATGAATAAGAAAAAAGGTAATAGCAACGCTGCAGGCGAGGCACATACATAAACAGCTTGTGAAGAATACATGAAGTGAAACAACCAACAGGCTCTTTTTTCCAATACTACTCCTCGTCAGAACTAATGTTGCAACAGCGCATCACACCTGTGGGAACTGTGGCTGATGTTACACTGAAGCCAGGTTAACAGAAGTGACTGGGACACAATTTTCTCCTCACAATAACATGTTTCTTCGTACCTTGTTACCTTATATCCCAAGTTCTGGATGGTCTTCTTTGTTGCTGTAGTTCAGTGCGAAGTCAACACAGATATTGGAGAACAGGTGGCAGTTTCTTGTGCCACGTAGCACATTGCACTCTTCCGGTTATCCTATCTCCCTCAAGAAATGTTCTGATGTAAAGCCAGAGACAGGCCAACTTAGGAACAGCGACCCATAGAGTTACCACTGTCCTTTGGCATTTTATAGAGCACCCACAGTACTACCACATCTCACAAATTGGTCCGTGAAACATCGGGATGGTACATCTACTAAGATTGGCATCTCGCACTTTATTCATTCTAAGCTGTCCACTTCCACGCCAGACGAAAGTAGCAGTGCACTGGTATTTAAAATTGCATTCAGCTGAAGATTCTGAGATGCAACGATGTGTTCCGAGTGACTGAGGTACAAGCATGTCAGAATCTCACAACATGTAGCCACAGGCAGTCGTCGTCAACTGCTCTGTGTATATTGGTTTCTTGGCTCTTATGCTGGACTTTCCAGCAAAGGTGAGACAAGTACACAACAGGAAGAAACGTGCTGGCTGGTTGGCAGGTAGAGCTTATTTGTCAGAATTTTAAGTTTTGTGGAATGATGTTGGCCTACAGGCATCTTATGTCCCTCTTCCAAATAGAAAACAGCAGGTGAAGATTCTTCAGGCCCCTTATCAAGCTGACTGTACATCATGTCATCTTCCTGTTAAAGATGCAGAACCGTCTTCTTCAGTAACTGTCGTATTTCTCCTAGTAGTGGTCACCAGGTTCCAAATGAAGACTATTAGTGCAGACATCCGTTAGATCTGGGGTGACTGACAATCGGGAACATTACATTTTTTGAGATGCTGTGCAATGAACTGTTTTAGGTTGAAGTAACTGTCGAAACATTGTGGGGCACTGTTGCTGAAATTGAGGAAGCACTTTCACTTCAGTCTTCACATTTCGCACCAGCAACATAACTTTAGTTCTATCCTTCAGTAATGACCAACCCAGTGCATAACGTCTCAGTAATTTTGGAACACCAACCTCATCTGTCTCATTTGTTCATTTCTCTCGGTGCAGTGTTGAAGTGCTAAGCTTCTCTCTAGGATTGTCCCTCTAGTAATGGCTCCTGGAGGGGGTTACCATTATTCTCATTTACTTCTTTTGGCGATGATACAAATGCAGCAACTGTTACCATTTTATGTGGTTTATGTCTCAACTCCTTCAGTTTTGATACAGAGGGACGTCATCAACCACAGGCCACATTGTTCCCAAATGATAGTAGTAGAGGGTGCATGATGTCTACACACCCATTATGGTATGATCTCGCCATCTTTTCATCAACCTTCATATCTGGGGCTTGTTCTGAAGCTTGTGAGTACTACGATTCTAGCACAGATTACCAGTATTGTCATATTACCCTCAGTTTGGAGGGCGACATTTTGTCTTACAGGTTGGCATTCCTAGCAGGGCTGACTTCACATCTATGGAGGCTCTCCTCCATATGGAATGTAAGATTAGAGAAAGAGAATGAGGGACACCCTCGGGCTCGCAACCTAATACCGTTGGGGTCGAAAAATCAATAGTTGACCAAGAGAGGCCGACAGGAAAGGAAACCAAAAGTCAAAGTTAGTGGAAGTGGTGTCAGAGCGCTAGGTCATCTAAGGCTATTTGACACAAAGAGAAGGAAGATTTGTGAATTGTTACTTAATGCATAGTACACTCAATACATGCAAGCAAACCGTAAGTAATAAACATTATTTTCTATGCACTGACAGGAAAGTGCTTTTAACAGGAACAGCACTTACTGAATAAATATAATTTTTACATGTGGACACTTCATAGAGATTTGTTACATGTACCATTCAATTAGACATTGAAAACTGTTTAACTGGTACACACAGGTCACTCCTTAGCTAATAATTAAAGCTGCTTGGCATGAAAGTATTTTCCTCATTTTAATAATAGTGGAAATAATTACACATATTGTTTGATCTGGTACAGAAGTTAAAATTCCTCATAATTAAATTGAAATTGTTCCACTGAAATGTTACAATCTTTGTCTAAAATACTAACTTAGATAGTTATTGTGTATCTATAGGAAAGCATCATACAGCAATAACACACTACATGTTCAGCACAAAGCTAATCTTTAAGAGAGCTGATATGTCTGTCAGTTGAAATACTTTGCAGTGGAATTTATTGTCATGATGATAGCCCATGCATGTTCAGATAACGACTGACTTCAACCAAGACAAAATATATAGACTTTTTAATATGTAGATTATAGAACAGAATAAATTTCTTTTTCGAAAGTCCCCATGTATTTCTATAAGACTTATAGAGGAAGTAATGGGTTTTACTAATTAAAATGTTTAAAAAATCCAATTTACAAGCTTAATTTCAGTTAGCATTATTGGCTATTATTTAAAAATATGTTAACAGTATGTATGATGTCCCCCAAAATGTAGAGCACACATTATCAGTCCACATATACAGGGTGTTAACAAAAAGGTATGGCCAAACTTTCAGGAAACATTCCTCACACACATGTCCACGTAACATATTTACTTTCTTTGTGTCTGGAAACGCTTACTTTCCATGTTATAGCTCATTTTATTACTTCTCTTCAAATCACATTAATCATGGAATGGAAACACAGCAACAGCACGTACCAGCGTGACTTCAAACACTTTGTTACAGGAAATGTTCAAAATATCTTCCGTTAGCTAGGAAACATGCATCCACCCTCCATCGCATGGAATCCCTGATGCTCTGATGCAGCTCTGGAGAATGGCGTATTGTATCACAGACGTCCACAATGCGAGCACGAAGAGTCTCTACATTTGGCGGAGTTGCGTAGACCAGAGCTTTCAAATGCCCCCATAAATGAGAGTCAAGAGGGTTGAGGTCAGGAGAGCGTGGAGGCCATGGAATTGGTCCGCCTCTACCAATCCATCGGTAACTGAATCTGTTGTTGAGAAGCATACGAACACTTCTACTGAAATCTGCAGGAGCTCCATCGTGCATGAACCACATGTTGTGTCGTACTTGTAAAGGCACATGTTCTAGCAGCACATGTAGTATCCCGTATGAAATCATGGCGGTGAATCAATACATAATGGCGAAACTAAAATGAGCTCTTACATGGAAATTAAGCGTTTCTGGACACATGTCGACATAACATCATCTTCCCTTTATTTGTGTGTGAGGAATGTTTCCTGAAAATTTGGCCGTACCTTTTTGTAACACCCTGTATAACAATAAATGCATAATAGTACGCATTATATCAAACAGCAACAGAAGAGCATTTAACAATGTGAAGAACAGTAGACAATAAAATGTTATGATTTAAATTCTGTCCTTTTACTTCAGAACCACACTCTGTAGTGTGAAAACCATAACTGATCTAGTAACAACAGAGAGTCAAGATATAGTTAGCTGTTCAAACTTCTGCCTAAGATACACTTAACACAATATACAAGTCAATCGACATTGTAAGCACCTGTAAGAGAAGGTATAATATACATCCTTCAGGATAATCAGCTAGATGTAACACATCCTTTGTTAAGGATGCCGGTTAAGTGAGCAATAACATTTTAAAATTGTGGAGCATGCAAAGTAAGTAATAGCTGTATGTTACATGAAGAGTAATTAACATTTCTACATCAGCCATCTACAATCTCGTGTAGTATTAATCTGAAAATATTGTTCCATCCACATTGGAAGTACTAAACATGACACTGCATCATCTAACTGAACCACATGTAGTTCTGATCGTTGCAAATGTTTGTACCAGACTTTTTTTACAGTGCTCGCAAGAACCAACACTAATAGGGACTTCCGATTGCCATTACCGAAACTATGTTTCCTTTCAAAGCGAACTAATTTCAAAGACTAATAGTACAAACTTAAACTATGATATATTTGTGGAATACAACTATTTTGGGGAGAGAGTATGGATAACGAAACCATCTCCAAGCACACAAACACCAATTTCATTAACTACTTTGAAACTGGAATTTGGAGTCTACACCTGCAGTTTTAAGACTGTAAATTAATCCAAAAAGTAATTTTACACGAATTGTTGAATACATATGTGAATAACAGTGGCCGGCCGTTGTGGCCGAGCAGTTCTAGGCGCTTTAGTCTGGAACCATGCTGCTGCTACAGTCACAGGTTCGAATCCTGCCTCGGGCATGGATGTGTGTGCTGCCCTTACGTTAGTTAGGTTTAAATAGTTCTATGTCTAGGGAACTGATGACGTCAGATGTTAAGTCCCATAGTGCTCTGAGCCAGTTTTTTAAAAAGCTTTAAGGTCGTATGATTATGGTAACAGAAAAATTTAACTGCGAACACTATGGCTTCAACTAATAATTCCTTTCACAGAGAGGTAAGTGTAGTGAGAGGTTACTTTTTATTATGACTGGTTTTGGTCATTTACCATTTATGTAAAAGACCAAACAGAAGGAAATGGAATCTAACATCAAAATGGTTCAAATGGCTCTGAGCAATATGGGACTTAACTTCTGAGATCATCAGTCCCCTAGACCTTAGAGCTACTTAAACCTAACTAACCTAAGGACATCCAGGCCCAAGGCAGAATTAGAACTGCGACAGTAGCAGTCGCGCGGTTCCAAACTGTAGCGCCTAGAACCGCTTGGCCAATCTGGCCAGCAATCTGACATCGAAACTGAACAGAGGACCCAGTAAGATTACTAAATAGAGTTTCTTTTCGAGAAAAATACCATCATATGATCAGAATTCATACCTTTCATCGTACACGAAAAACGATTATCATAATGAAAATATATGAAACAGTGAACGTAGTGTTGGAATTCTAAAGTAAAAAACTGTCTGTGAGGTACACAGCTAAGATATGAAGTGTCGAAGTTAACAGTTCGAAGATCATGCAAACAAAGAGCGTGAATGTGCATAATACATAACATTAGGTAAAAACACTTCTATGTCAAGTTTGTACGAATGTATAACAGTAACAAAGCTGTGTTCAACAAAGGCATTTTAAAAAATCAACCAAATGGCAAACATACGTACAGGGGCACATGATGTATACATGCCATACAAACGTAATAAAAACAGTGTACAAACCATAACGTGTAGAAAGCAGAAAACACCCATGTCATAAGCAGCTGACTCTCTAAACATACTGGAGTCAGATATAATTAAATTACATCAAGGAACGTAGATGCAGTACTACATCTAGTATTTATGAAGTATAATAATATGAAGAGATGGCAATGTGTATATCAAACTATCGTATCAAAAACTATCTCTCTATAAGCTTCTGCATAATCACATTAAACTAACAAAAAACACACAACAACAATAAATCCTTAATAATGTAACCATACATCGTTCATATTAGTCGTACTTGAGACAAGGTGTGGGGAGTCAACAACAGGCAACCAGTATTACCGATCATACTGAGTGCGCTTGTGACATTTCTCTTTCCACAATTACTAATTATAAAGGAAACTATTCGCAACTGAATCACAGTAGTGTGTACAAATATCTACAAGGAAATATTATACTAAGAGCACACATTTGTGATGCAAGCACTCTTACAGAGAGAGGCTCATAAGCGCTAGAGTAACAATGAATTACTTTGTAGCTGCACACACTTTCCAGGTAACACTCTAGATATTACAGTTATTAATAGGAAACCAAGCTCAAACTAACATGTTGTGTACGAGGGTTGACTGAAAGGTAATGCCTTCACCTCCGTAACATTTCAACTGTTGACAGCATTGGTATGTGGCAGGTACTGGCTTGTTCTGTAGCCTCTCCTCTACAGCTCCAGGTGGCAGGAAGCCTAAGCATTGAACTGTTGTAGTGTTACAGTGTAAAGTATGGAACCCTACAGACGGTAGGGCAATGCATTTAAGCAACGTGTAGTCATTTGATTCTTGACAGCAGAATGTGTCACTCCAAAGGAGATTCATCAGAGAATGTAAGCATTTTATGGTGAATGTGTTGATGTGAGTACTGTCCGTCATTGGGCGTGTAAGTTTAAAGGTGTTGATGCGAGAACATCTGACTGGCGTGACAGAGTTGGATGTCCTGGAACAGCAACCACTGAGTTTCACAAGCAAACCGATGACTGATTCAGAACGATCGTCTTATCAGTCAGAGAGAAATTTCAAGCACAATCAGCATTTCACAAGAATGTGTGGGTCACATTATTGCTTCACGTGTAACCACAGAAGAATTTCAGGGACAATCTCACCACCATGTATCGAAGCAGGGTTGCCCACTGCTATCCTGCTTTGGTCTTACGCTACTTCAGTAACCTAATTAAGCAATGAACGTTTAATTTTTTTTTTTCATTTTCACTACTCAGATCCCGACTACAGATTCTGTGGCCTTCAGCCTCATAGCACAGAATTCAGAAATAGTTTAAATAAAATTCCCCTAGTAAAACCTATTATTTCAGTACATTCTAGTATATATTCTAAAAGCAATGAGGTAATCAGTTTTATTGGAAATGCATACTATTAACAGTTATGGACGATGACATATTGTGCAATATATATTAAGTAACATTCGAGTGAGCTAATAGATCAAATTCAGCTATAAGACTGCATCCAAAAGAAAGCCTAAATTTTACTGATTCCAGCAAAGTGTTTAAATTTACCCAAAGTCTGTTAGTTCAATAGATATTAAGACTTAAAATCTGTTGCCTGTATGACTTTCAGTGCCAATTGTGACCAAACTACTAAATAATTCCGACATCTGTTTTGATATTTTTGATATCTTTATTTTCCTACGTAAAGTGACTCCAGTCTCAACTTTGTAAGTGCATTAATTAAGAATTAAGTAAATTTGAATATGTAAAAATTATTGTTCTAAAGTGCTACCGTGGTTACAAGTCGGGAATTCCCACGGCGGATGCATAAGTTAGTTTCGCGTATTTAAATTGATACAGCTTACTAATGTTACTTAAATAATAAACCCAATAGTTAACTTAAAAACCAGTTAGAAAGGATCATTTTAACCCTGGGAAATTATAAACTATAATATATTAACAGAATAGTCAAACATTCAAGCGCTCGTCTATTTAAGGTCGGAGCTAGTGCAGCTCTAGTTAGTTCTCGGTCAGATTCTCTTGGAGCAAAAGTGCAGCAAGTTGGTCAATTTTTTCGGTAATTGTGACTGTGAACTTTGTTAAAGACTGGAAGTTTTTAACCTTCCTAATGTGACGATTAAGTGTAAGAGGTCTGGTCACATGAATATTCTGTGTGCTAGTGAGAACAAAGAAATCGCCATGTGGTTGACATAAATGTTCAACAATCAATACAATCTTGACTTTTGATTTTGGAAAACTTAACCTAGGATCCTGGCTTCTTAATTTCAGTGTGATTTAGGTGAGACAGACGTAGCTACCGGGAAGACAAAATTGAATAAGCAAAGCAAGTTAGATCGAGAACACTGGGCGAGGAAATATTTCAGTACCGGTACATCCGATTGTGACGTGAACTTTAAATGACACTACTAAATAAGGACATGTCCCGGCACGTTACATGTGGTGTCCCAGGTGAGGAAACAACCCAGCACGTTACAACCATACAGAATCCTCCATACAGTCCAGATTTAGCACCATTTGACTTCCATCTGTTCTTGATAATGAAAGGCGATCTGCTGGAACATTATGCTTCTGATGAATACGTTGAGAGAACTGTGAGACTGGTTTCAGGAACAGTGTCGACTTCTTCTGTGATGGATTCAGAATACTTGTTCATTGTTGGCAGAAATTTATCCAATTGGCTCGTGTTGATTATGTGGAAAAGTGAATACTTTTAGTTAAGGATCACGTTCTGCAGACTATGTCTACATGTGATTTATTAAGATATTGCCATCCAAACCCAATTAACGAAGGTGGAGCATTACTTTTCACTCAACCCTCGTACTTGACTATGGCCTATTACATATAACGACAGGAACAAGTGTTGTACCATATTATGATTGTGTGTTATTAAAGTTTCAACAGCATGCAATAAAACCCATGAAAAATGATAAAGCTAAAGGACACAAAGCAGAAATTTAATACATTTGTTGTTTTAAGCCTTTATTTTAAATGAATATGATGGATTTTAGAAAACTTTTGTTTGAATTCTCTGACTGGAAATGTGGTTTCCATAGGCCAGGATGTATTGGACCTCAAGCAAACTTTGAAAATGCTATGGGAGATGGCCAAATACAAACTAGGAGGAAAAGTTTACTATTGTGTTTCTAATTGTTATCAGTTACAATTACAATTATTTAAAGCTGTTTTATACACTGCGGTTTCTTTGAATCTCTGGTATTTTGCAAATGATAATATTTTACATATCTGTTGTTCAGCATTTAGAGGTTTGAAATTGTGTCTAATGTTTGTTGGAAGCAACAAAGTGCTCATTATGAAAGTGAGTGTATGTTGTGCATCCTTATCTGCACTGCCTGATGACCTCTCACCGTTTCTGACAAATCCTTTTCTTTGTGTGTTGTAATCTTTTAAGATGCAGGAAAATATATGTAACACTGAAAATAAAATTGTCTGGATTTACTCAGAAATAGGTATGATCTTACATCCAAGATTCATTTCTGTTGAACCAGGAAGCTATCAGATAGGAATGATTAACCAAATTCATGACATGCAGCACTAGATTCAACTTTTAGTAAGATCAGTGGAATAGTGTTTGGGAAAAAAGTGCCTTCAGTCCTGGGTCCATGCTTTTCTGATTTATTTCAATGATCTAATGCAGTTGTGAATGGAGTAGAATAAACTTACCATGTTTTCATATGGCACCAGAATACTGACACATCTTTTACGACTGAGTGGCAAATCTGCAAATTACAGCCTCCTTGATCTCCACTGGTGGCGCCAAGGGAATCAGAGGAGAGCCGTGTGGAGGAGACTGGTTAGTTGGTTGTTTGAGGTTTAAGGGACCAAACAGCAAGGTCATCAGTCAATTATTTCAAATAGGGTCCATTCCGCTAATGGGACATCTGAGGAAAGTCAGAACAATAAAAGGGAAGAAGGCAAAAACGTAAAAGGGCAGTCATGTTGTAAATCGTAAAAAACAAAATGAGGCAAGTTGGCAAGAGAACAAACCCAACGCTATGCTGAAGCAGCATAGGCAAGACCACCTGTGACTTAAGATGTGCAACCTATGGTAAAAGGAGACTGTTTTACCTTTTTTTTAAAGGATTGGTTTGAGTAAAAGGGCAAGAAATGATTATCTCTGTCAGGGAGATGAGTCTGGAATCTCCAAACATGGCTTACAGTGGGAGACACACAAACACTCACCGCCCTGCCCCAATACCTTAAAACTGAGAATAAAATCCACTTTCCTGGAGAAAACCGAAAACCAGAGAGACCATCCGGGAATCGTCAGCCAACATCAAAGGTAAAGTGTGGGGCAGTCTGTACTTAGCACGCAGAGCCAAAAGAAGGGGGCATTCAAACAAAATATGGGCAACTTACTGGAAGGCTCCACAACCACAAAGTGGGGGTGGCTCATGACGCAAAAGAAAACCATGGGTCAGCATGGTATGGCGAATGCGGAGATGACACAGTGTGGTGAAGTCTTTCGGGAGACGCGAAAGGAAGAACGCCACAGGCCTGTGGTCACCTTAATCACGTGAAGTTTATTAGAGAGAGGAGTAGCGAACTTAGTATGGGCCCATGATTGTGCGAAGTGGGATTTGATGTGGAGCCGTAAATCGTCTGCAGGAGGGGTTACAGAAAATGGGTGGTAAGTGACTGCACCTCCAGCCAAACGAACAGCGAGCTCAGTACCCGAGATGACAACATGGCCAGGGACCCAAAGAAAGTCAATGGAACAAGCAGCACGGTGAATATCAGCGAGATGGTCATGAATGGCAGAGACCAAGGGATGGCGCGAAAAACACCGGTCAATAGCAAGAAGGCCACTCATCGAGTCCGTACATAACAAAATGCGGTTGTGTTGGGACTCTTTAATGAAGGTAAGAGTCTGGGAAATTGCCATCAATTCCTCAGTAAACACCCCACATGTAGATGGCAGCAGATGATTTTCCGTTCCAATAGAGGACGTGAAGGCATACCCAACATGATCAGTAGATTTAGAGCCATCAGTCTAAAAAACGACAGCATCCCAAAACTCCCACAAAATTCGGCGGAAAAAGGAAAGGAACACCACCACGGGGGATGGAATCTTTCGGACCACGGCAGAGATCCATCCGAATTCGAGGCCGAGGAACTAACCAAGAGGGGGGTGGGGGGGGTGGAGGGAACGGAGCGAGGAAGACAGGACAAAGAAGGAAGCTGAAAACACGACAAAGAGATGCAAGGCGGAGCCCAACCGATAAACCCGCCTGTGGTCGGGAGTCGGGTGGGCGACGTCCATGGTCTGGGAACAGGATAGAATAGGAAGGATGCGTAGGAGAGGAACGGATAACGAGTGCATAAGACACCAGAAGCTGGGACCGCCGAACAGAGGGGGGGGTGGATCCCAGCTTCAACCAGGAGACTGGTCACCAGTGCCTTCCCTACTAGCCCTGTTGATAAACGGATACCACAATGGTAGACTGGATCCAGCATGTGCAGTGTGGAAGGAGCAACAACCATAAACTTGTCAACCATAGTCCAAGCGAGACAGAACTAGAGCATGATAAAGACGGAGAAGGAGGCAACGGTCCATACCCCAATAGGAGTGGGCAAGGAAGCGAAGGACATTGAGTTTACAGAAACATTCTACCTTCAGGAGTCTGATATGTGGCAGTCAAGTGAGCTTGTTGTCGAAAAGAAGACCCAGGAAACGAAACTGTGGGACCAAAAGGCAATCGTTGTGCAGCGAGATAGAGCTCTGGATCAGGGTGGATCGTAGTACGGCGACAGAAGTGGATCACCCGCGATTTTGAAGGAGAGAATTGAAACCCGTGTGAGAGGGTCCATGCAGATGCACGCTGTATAGCTCCCTGGAGCTGCCGCTCTGACGATGCCATCGAGGAGGAACTAACCCAAATGCAGAAATCATCCACATACAGGGCAGGGGCAACCAAAGGACTGGCAGAGGCCACAGGTCCATCGACAACAATGAGAAAAAGAAGGACACTCCAGACAGAACCCTGTGGGACACTGGTCGTCTAGGTCTGTGGAGAACTAAAAACAGTACCAACTCAAGCTCTGAATGACCGATAAAAATCGGTAGTGGGCCCCAAAGACCCCACTGATGAAGGGTAAGTAAGATGTGATGGCGCCAGGCCGTGTCATAGGCCATTCGAAGGTCAAAAAACACTGCAACCAAATGTCGGCGCTCCGAAAAAGCCTGCCGAACTGTGGATTCCAAGTGAAGAAAATGATCGATTGGAGATTGTCCCTCTCGGAAGTTACACTGGTAAGGAGACAATAGATCCCAAGATTCGAGGACCCAATTGAGCCAACGGGCTACCATCCATTCAAATAACTTACAAACAACATTGGTGAAACTAATTGGCCGATAGCTGTCAACAGATAGCGGGTTCTTACCAGGCTTAAGGACAGGAACCATGATGCTATCCCTCCACTGAGAAGGGAAGTCACCCTGGAGCCAGATACGGTTAAACACCCAAAGAAGATGTTGCTGTTGTGGAGCACTGAGATGGTGAAGCACTTGATTATGAATGAAATCTGGACCAGAGGACGTATCATAAGAAGAAGATAGAGCAGAAATAAATTCCCATTCAGTGAAAGGTTTGTTTTAAGTTTCTGACTCACAAGGGGAGAAACATAAGGTGGAAGCATCAGGCTGCTGCTTTTGGTGAAGGAAAGCCGCTGGATAGGAGGCTTATGCTGATGCCACTGCAAAATGGGTCGCAAGGTAGTCTGCACAAGCTAATGGGTCCGTACAAAGGCCATCTGGGAGGTGAAGGCCTGGGAGGCTGGACTGCCGATGGCATCTTTGGAGAGAGCGAAGTGTAGCCCATACCCGTGACAGAGGGACAGAAGAACCATGGGAAGAAACGAATCGTTCCCAACATATCCGCTTGCTCAGTTTGATTAAATACCGGGCTTTCGCGCGGAGGCGTTTAAAAGTAGCAAGGCTGGCTATGGATGGGTGCCTCTTAAGGTGTTGCAAAGCTCAACGTCGATCACGGATGGCAATGGCAATGGCTGTACTCCACCATGGGACTTGCCGGCGACGAAATGGCCCAGATGAGCGGTGGACAGGAAGGCTAGCAACATGAACGATAGCGTCAGGCGCGTCACGTAGGATGTCATCAATACAACCGGACAAAGAGGGAGAAAACACGATCTGTGCTGTGTATAGAGGCCAATCGGCACGTTGGAAATACCAACGAGGTAATGTGTCCATCGGAGAGCGGGAAGGGAGCGAGATAATGAATGGGAAATGTTCACTATCACAAAGGTGGCGACCAGTGTAATGAAGGCAGGAGAGAGGGAAAAGAAAGAGAAAGATCAATGGCAGAAAGCGTACCATGACCGGCACTGAAATGAGTAGGAGAGCCATCATTAAGAAAGCACAAGTCGTGGTCTGCTATAAACTGCCTTTCCATCTAGACGAGGTCTTCTTATAGACCACTGCCCCACAATAGATGATGAGCATTAAAATCCCCAAAAAGGAGGAAAGGAGGAGGAAGTTGCTGAGGAAGGGCAGTTAAGGTAGCACGTGTAAGACTCCTCTCAGGAGGGAGATAAAGATTGCAAACTGTGAGCGCAGAGTAAGTGGACCCTAACAGCAACCGCTTCCAATGTAGTTTGAAGAGGAATCCACGTGCTAGTAATGTGTGTACGGACCAACATACAAATGCCACCAGAAGCCCGCAGGGGTTCGACCCGATTTCGACAGAAAACACGGAACACAAGGAGGGTCGGTGAGTGAGCACCAGTAAAATGAGATTCCTGGAGAACCACGCAAGCTGCATAGTAGGACAAAAGAAGGGATTTCAATTCTGGAAGTCGACGATTGGATTTAGCGTGTTCAGCCTCCCTTTAAACCATCGTTCTGTGATTCTCCAACGGAATTGTAATGGATCCTGTCATACCGCAGGGTCCCCACCCATCACCGACAACGAGGGGGCGACACCCATGAACTACAGGTCAGAATCCGGTTGTGAAGTCGGAGAAGGGACCTCCGGTGACAACAGAGGCTCTTTGTCCCGGGACTTATATTTCTTCTTCTTTTCAGGCTGCGCTCGAGGAGGGCTGTGTGGCAAAAAGGAGCCAGCTGCAGCAAGATCAGGAACAGAAAGAGACCGGGCGACTTGGGGGCCAAAAGATCGCGGCTCTCTCGGTCGTTGCAGGGCAGCAAACCTTTGGCCTGGAAGGTGCCTGGAAGAGGCATCCTGGGGAGGCGCCCTTGATCGGCAGACGCCGAAGGAGTGGAACACTTCTCTGGCTGGGGAGGGAGGGCAGGCCCCAGGGGAGAAGATGTGGGAGCCGCAGGGGAGGGGGGGGGGGAAGAGGGATCCAGGATGAGGGTAAGGAAGGGTGAGGAAGGGGTGAAAATGTAACCAAGCCGTAACTAGATGTCACAGACACAGGGTGAAATCATGTATATTTCTTAGGTGCCCTCTGTGTAGGTTAAACGATCGAGTGACTTTCTTCTTATATACTGGGCAATCTGGTGAATGTGGAGAATGACTGCTGTGACAATTTACACACACAGGAGGGGGAACACAGGCACTCCTCTCATGGAGTGGACGTCCACAGTCGCAATAGAGAGGTGCCTGTGAGCAGCGGGAAGACGTGTCCAAAACGCAAGCACTTAAAACACCTCATAGGAGGTGGGATGTACGGCTTCCCATCACATCGATACACCATAATCTTAACTTTCTCAGGGAGGGTATCTCTTTCAGAGGCCAGAATAAAGGCACCAGTATCAATACGATTGTCTTTAGGACCCTTCTGAGCACGCTGAACCAAGTAAACACCACGCCATCCGAGATTGTCCTGAAGTTCCTAATCAGTTTGAAGTATGAGGTCCCTGTTAAAACCACACCTTGTACCATATTTAGAGACTGTTGCTGATAAAAACTGCTTTAGCTGCCCAGTCTGCAGCCCTACGTGCCTGTATCCAGCTTGGCACAATTGCTGTGTCCATTACCCCCCACCAAACCCGACCGCATCTTGCTCAGGGAGTCCACTTCGCCGAACTTGTCTTCAGTGTGTTCCACAAAGAATAAAGGTTTGGTATTGGTGAAAGTATCTCCATCAGTCCTAGTGCAAACTAGATAATGGGGGAAAGGTTTTGCCCCTAGCTGACGGGCCTGACCCTCTTCCCAGGGGTAGCCACGGAAGGGAAGGCCGAAGGGACAAGAGAAGCAGCACTTGAGGAATCAGTTCCACACGGAGACATGGCCGCAGAAGAACGGCCAGAGTTCAGGACCCGTATGCGTTTCATTTGCATAGCGTCCGCCCTGATACCATCCCCTCCGATCAGGGGCTCTCCTCACGGACGCCACCTAGCCACAGCAAGGGCCGTCTGGCACCGCGTCCATTGCCAGGAGTTCCGATGCTCCAGGATGACGAGCAACCACTCCAAGGCATGCATGAGGATGTCACAGGGATCACACTTCTGATACCTGAGCTGTGTGTTCAGGGGGCTCAACAAAAAGGGTATATAGCGACCCCACCACATGGGCTGGCTACCGTGCTCGCTATGCACCCTAGTGTCAGACAACGACATGAAAGAGAAGGTAGAACGTACTAGGAGGGCGCACGTCGGAGACACTAGGTAAGGTGCTTTTCCCCAAATGGTTCACACTATGGAGGAGGAATTTTGTAACGGAGGTCAAACCCCAGAGGGGGACCAAGGAATGCCAAAAGAAGGAAATGATTATGGAACAAAGCCGAATTGTACAACCAACAGAACCAGGATGATAGCAGGGGCCAACATAAGCAAGGACACCAACAGAGGGAGAGGAGAGGGCGAGGGGAAAGGAGCTAGGAGGGGAAAGGAGGGGAAGGGAAAGGAAATGCAGCCCTGGAGAGAAAGAAGGCTGCAATGGCTCGGGGCCCCATGCTCGCCACGCATGTATTCACAAAAGACTTATTGACCCCCTGGGAGGGTGGAGGCTGGTGGGGCAAGACAATGATATCTGCAATATACGGGCAGTGATAGCACATTTAAAGTAATTGTCTGATGAATGGCGGTGCCTTGATTCTGCTGATATGGCAGTGCTTAACTGGAGTGATGTCCTTACTTGCATGGTAAGACTTCTTACAATAGTGGACTTAGGCAGAGGAGAATGGACTTCCCTACAGAAGTAATATGTTACTTGTTGGTGGCTAACGATTAATTCTTTACATCAGCTTACACATCCCTATATATTTCTATACTTCCATCGTGATTGAAGACGTCTTGCATTTTGGTGGCTCAAAACTTGGGTAGGAGAAGGAGCAGCACTTCCGTGGGTCAATTTACTTCCGCTGATCGTGGCAGTATTAAGATACTGACTGTGACTTAACCTAAGACGTTTGTCATCTCACAAGAACCTTCCCAAGTTTTACGGAACACTCCTCATCTGTCATATGCAGCACATGGCATTGTGTGTGACAAGTGTTGTAATGAAACCTATTATTATTTCATTAACACATGGACAGAAAACACGACAGTACGTTAAACATAGGTTCTCACTAGTTATATTCAATGGAAGGTTACTGAAGCACTGCTGCCAACCTTTGATGGGTTTGACGTACCTGTACAGAGATGTGGATTTACGTAAAGATCGTAGCAGAATGTGATTAACTGATGGAGATAGCCATGTGATTAGTAATTCGGAATGAATTTGAAATTGAGGATACCACCGTTATGCTGTCATAGTTATCTTGTGAGTGTCCTTGCTATGGCTATCAATTTTACGATGCTGGCTTCCAGAAACTAATTATGGTTGATTTGAGACTGTGTAAAATGTGTGTGACGTGTGCTTGGATGGGCATTTGATGTCCAGTAAATGTTGGCGTCTGAAATGTGACGTCAGTTGCTACCAACCGGAGGTTAACGGCTGTTAGTAGCACAGTGGACTGTGGCAGCTTGGGTTGGCCAAGGTTTCGTCAGGGGAAGCTACGTTGCATTCTGTTAAACCTAGTTTTTTCCTGTCTTTCAAATCTTTATTATTGCATTTGCTGCATCATACATTTCAATATTCCCTTAGGTCCAAGGTGTGTAAATAGTGTTGAGATTTTAATTCATTCCCCATTGTTAAGTGGCCTGCATGTCTGTTTCACTCACTGACTGTTTGCACGATTATTTTCTGATTTAAAAAAAAGTTGTCTCAGTGTTCCAAGAATTTGCAATATTTGAAGGATCTATGTTAATTAAATGTATGGTTCTTGCGAATCCTTTCAACTTCATGCTCTTCATTAGTCTACTTTGACGTAAAAAATTTGGAAAGTAATGGTTATTAAAACTAAGCGTTTTTGAGTGTTACTCTGCGTTTTAAGACCCAGTGCAGGCTCCATATACCACTTGGTATGCTGAATTCCTTTGCTTGGGCTGGCTAAGGAGTAGTTGACAGCTATTACACAATTTATATGAAGTCACGAGAAGCCAGATTAACACAAAGACAGTCAACAGCCAGCAGGTGAGTTGGTAGCACCACGTTCCTGGGCATTTGCGCCAGCTTCCAACTACGCTGGGAACATGGCGTTCATTCAACTGAGCAAAAGTGAGATCAGCAGCCTTTACATCAAAACGTCTCTCATATTGGAGACGAAACGGTCACAAAAACCGCTTACGTTGTTTCTGTGCACTCTATGAAAAGAAACCTAATTATCTTCTGGGCCACCTTTTCTCTTCCTCATACTATCTTCACTGCTTAGTGAAGTGAGTAAACTTGTGTGTAAACTAAGTTCAAGAATCTGTTTCGCGTATTCTCAGTTGGCTAAACTGATTTGCTTCTCGATACATTTAGTTCTCTAATGTGTTGCTATCAAGGACTCCATTGTCTGAACAACTCAGCATTTCACATGTGTAACTCCAAATAAATGAATGCTGTAGTCCACTTCTGAAGTAATATTCCATGAGCTTTTCAGCTCAGTGGGAGGGAGATTAAAAAGTTACAGAGCAGCATACTTACCACCTCCTCACAGCAGGTTGCATAACTGGCATTCATTGTCTCTCACCCCTTATGCTACCCCTCTTGCGCATCATGTGAACAGACTCCTTATGTAAGGTAAGAAGCTTTCTAGTTTTACAATTGACAGCTGTTTCAGGGGTCTATTTAGCTTCACATCCGTAGGTGTTCCCTGAACGTGTCCCACATGTGACCACCGCGTGGTGCTAGTAGAGCAACAACTGTCTGCCAGACAATGGCTGTACGTCTTCTTAATGTATTCCAAGACCTTACTGGACAGAGAGGGAACGAATCAGTACATAAAAAGCTCCTTTTGTAGGGACACATCTCTAGGAGAATGGGAGTAGGTGTTTATGTCAAATGAACGTCGAGAACGTTAGCAGAAATTCTACAGAACATGCTGTTCAAAAGCAATGATATGTCCCACAGGGAAGTCGTTCAGATAATGGAAATCAACTACGCTATACAAGAGAAAATGGTGTGACACGATACTGTTGGTGCGACATACACGATGCTCACCGAGTAGGCAGGCAACACGTCTGTACTAAAATAGAAATGGTTACCTGCTAAACAACTCACGACACTATTACGTTACCACCTAAACTGACGAACTAATCTCTTTCCTTGGTCGACATGTTATTCAAACATTCGTTAAGTAGGCGGTAGAAAAACGACATACATTTTGTTTGCAATGCTGAAGACGGTTGCATTCAGTTAAGTAGCTTGGAATTGGAGAACGGCACAAACTCACGTTTGGCACTGCTGATGGGAACCATAGCTTTGTCACAACTCAAAATTTTGTCAGATTTCCCTCATTTTCAATACTGTCTCGCTCCAGCAGGAATCGGAGGAACAATCCCATTGATGATGTTAATTCCTATGTTGCAAAGGGTACCTACAAACAGGAATTGAATACAGGCATTCATCGTTTTACACGAAATCATACCATTCAGTTATTTCTGCCGATAACGGCAACAGCTTTTTGAGGGCGGTTACTGTAACAGCGAAGATGCATGTACCCTGAGAATATTCAAAGAATATATTCGAAGCTGAGACAAGAAATATTAGAAACTCTAGAAGTTACAACTACTCAGGACCTTAGCCTTTAATCTGCCAAGGATTTTATTTTCAGTACACAGTTTTATTGTTCAAACGCTCTACCGAGTGTTCCAGGCACGCAGCAGCAACGCTCTCTAACTTTATCGCCCCTTTCTATAGACTTCTGGAACGCGAACTGGTAATAGGGATTGGTCAAACAAATGGACAGCCAGCCAGCTTTTGCCCCCAGACGAAACAGTGCATGCTAAGTTTTGGACATCTCATACTGATGCAAACTTTCAGAAGATGATGCCTACATCTTTGTTTTTTATTAATTTGTTTGAAGCCTAGGGTATCATCGGGAGACTGGGCCTAATGTATGAAGTGGTAATGAAATCCCAATTCAAAAGGTTAAAGAATCTTGAAAGCAAGTTTTGTGACATGATACCAGGTCACTGTAGTAAATACAATCAGTAGCTAGGAATTCCTCCTCAATGGCTCACATGAAGGTGCAATATTAGTCCCAATGGTACTTACACTTCACATCGTGGATGTGCCAGAAATAATATCTAAGAAATTTGGTTACGTTGCTGATTGGATAATAAGAACGAGTAAAATTTGTTAAAATACGGAAGACGTCCTCACATATAATTTGTCTGCACTGACAGTACTTCTGAAAACGGAGGCTTGCAGCTAACATTAGTGAAACGCCACCTCTGACGACGCAGGGAGCACAACATATACGCAATTTGTTGACGCCGTCCACGCCAAGGAGCAGGTGCCTGTCCTAGGAACACCGGGGCTCTGAACAAATGGCTTCTGTCATTCCAGGTGGTTTGCTGTTTTTTGTTGTAAGGCGCAAAGATTTTGTTCTTTCGTGCCAACGTCAGAACTGTAGAACACGAAGATGAAAAAGGGGTTAAAACGACTAAACGGTAAACTCAATTGATGGAGGAAAAGACAGCTTAAAAACAAAGACTGATAAAAGTCTATAAAATACACCATAGAGACAATGGAGGTGCTACACTGAAGATTAAATGTCCTTCGCCATATCGCTACAACAGATCGAGAGTAAAACACGGTCGATAGCCCGCGGCACGCCTGATAACGTAGACGGCAAACGTAAATGAGAACATAAGTGGTTAAGAAAAGTGCATTGTGAACCGTCAGAGACTCAGGATAATGAGTACAAAGTGGTAAGTGATCACCTCTAAACTAAGGACGATGGCTAAGAAGAGAGTGCCCAATACGCAACCCAGCTAAGATGATCTGACGTCAAGAGGGCAGAGGAGGAGGCTGTCCAAGCCACTGGGAGAGCCTTAAAAACCCAGGGATTATTCCTAGAATGGAGGACAACTGGTGATGCCAAAGTGACACCACCTGCTGGCAGACAGGAACAGAGATCATCTGGGAGAATATAAGAACCAGCCGGCTGAGGTACGAGGACTGCAGTCTAGGCAGCAGCGTCAGCAGCCTCATTTCCTGGCAGACTGACCTGAGCAGGAAACCACATGGACATCACAGTGGATCCCTCAGGAGTGAGAAACTGAGTTTTCCTGGACCCGTTGCACCAAGGGATGGGCAGTGTACAGTGGTCAGACTCTGTGCCCTTTAGTCTTCGTGCACAGGACAATGGAAAAGCCTGTGTCACCAGATCTATTCTGGCCTCTGAGGGCGAAGAGCTCTGCTGGAAATACTGAGTAGTGTTGCAAAGGCAGATACGGAAAAACGTTGGTGCAGATGACAACGGCACACCTGATTCCACAGTCAGAGCCATCAGCATACAGAAAGGTACTATTAAAAAGTCGCGTGTGTAGGTAGTGGAAGTCAAGGCAATAGAACGAGGCTGCAGTTGTGTCCTTGGGGAGCAAATGAAGGCTAAGGTGAACACAGGCTGCCACAGAAAGCCAAGGTGGAGAAGGGTTCACTCCCACTAGGATAGTTGCAGGTAGTGTAAAGTTCGGCTGCTGGAGCAAGAACTGAAAATGGGCTCCAGGAGGTAACTGAAGAGGAGTGGGCCCGATACTGGCTATCAAAGTAGTCATCGAAGGAGGCATAGGATGGGTGGCCTGGCATGGCGGAAAAACTCCATGTTTATCTCTTGAGGATAACTTTAGTATGACTGGTAATTCAACAGCTTCGGCATACGCGCTGAACTTGGCTAGCATAAAAGGCGCCAGTGGCCAAACAGATGCGACGATGGTGGGTAGTGTTGAGATGGCATACGAAGGACAGACGCACAGATGCGTAAACAAAGCACCAATATTCTAGTTTTTATTGGACAAGGGACCAGTACAAACCGATAAGGGGGGTTCAATCTGCCCCCAGGAAGTATCATTGAGGACATGTCCTACATTGAGGAACTACGTACAGTGGGCTCCCAGGTGGGACACGAGTGAGAACGAACAGTTTCCTATTGAGCATGAGCCACAGGAATTTCGTAGTTTCAACTAACAGAAGAGCAGCAGGCCAAAGTTGAGAATATGGGGGGAGAAATCAACTGCACTGACAGGAACCAACACAAACGGTTTTGTCAGTGGAAAAAACAATACCATTCTCGATGCTCCATGAGTGAAGAAGTTAGAGACGTCGCTCAATGTGAGAGGTTCCTGGAGGACTGCAATGGATGGCAGAATCGTCAACAAAAAGGGAGCCAGAGGTGCTCAGCAGGAGGCAGGCCATTATAGCGTTAATGGCGATAGCAAAGAGGACAACGCTGAGGATGGAAATTGAGGTACACCGTTTTCCTGGATAAAGTTGTCTGACGAGGCACAACCCACATACACCTTGAAAACTCCATCTTCTAAAAATTGCTGAGGTGAACAGGGAAGCTATGTGTAGAATACAGACATACCAGTCCTCCAGCAGGTGTCTTCCACAGAATCGAAAAATATTGCTTGCCAGGGATTTCCACAGAAAGCCCTTCATGGTATAGGTGGACAAAGTGAAGAAATGGTCAACTGGAGAATGGCGCACTCTAAATCCACATTGGGCACTGGGTAGTAAATTGCAGGACTAACCACCACGCCAGGTGGGATGAATCATATGTTCAATAACCTTGCAAACAGCTGCTGAGAGAAATGGGGCAGTAGCTGGAAGAGTGCTTCTCCTTACCCTGCTTATGCTTGGGTGTGACGGTGGCTTCAGTCCAGCATCTCGGAAACCTTCCCTCCACCTAGAGGGGATTGTCCGTATGGAGGATAAAATACTTGCCTGCAAGAGAAGGTGCTGCAACATCTGAATGTTAACATCTTCCAGCCCTGGGGAACAGAATCGGGATTAAGTGAGATTATAGTACAACTCTCTCATAGTAAATCCGGCATTGTAGCCTCAAGATTCTGAAAAAGCAAGGTTATTGTCCAAGCCGCCTCCACTTTTTTCCGATGGAGGAAGGCCGGGTAATAATGCGTAGAGCTCGAAATCTCCACAAAACAAAGCTCCACTAAGTTTAAGATAGCGATAGAGTCCACTATGACATCTGGTACTGTCATCCAGAGATCTGAGAAAGGCCCTTTCTCCCAGATATCCCTACGAGTTTGGCGCAAATGACAGAAGAGCGAGAGGAACTTAGCAAAAACGTAGATGGATTTCATTTACTAATTTTGTCTCTAAGAATGCAGTGGCACTGTGCACGCAACTGTTTACAACAGATGTAGTTTGTCATCGTAGGAGGACAGTTATAAACGCGGAGAGCACGGTTCCGCGCACGAAGTGCCTCGCAGTACGCCTCAGTCCACCAAGGGACCAGGACACAGAGCAGTAGAGAGGAAGTTCGAGGAATGAAATTTTCGGCTGCACTAAGGGTAACCTGCTCATCGCTAGTGCGGAAGTTTGTTCATCGAAGGTCGCCAGCGAGGAGTGAAGCCTCCATTCAGCCTTAGAAAGCTACCAATCAATTTTGCACATATGTAGGGGTATGTGTCAGCAAACAGAAAGCACAAAGGAAACAGTTGCTGGAGTACACGTCACAGAACGGGCCACTCTACAAGCTGTGCAGTGCAGAACGAGGAGTCCAAATAGTGATAGGTGTGTGTGGAGTGGGTGCTCCAATGTTAAGGCGGATGAGGTTGAGTTAATTGTGAATGTCACCAATGACGTCACGTCTCTGTCAGGTTCTTGAAGAGCCCTGAAGGGGCTTCCATTTCATTTCATGTCCCTCGACTCTTACAACTGCCATCTGGTTTCTGTACAAATTGTAAATACTCTTTCGCTCCCTGTATTTTACCCCTGCCACCTTCAGAATTTGAAGGAGAGTATTCCAGTCAACATTATCAAAGGCTTTCTCTAAGTCTACAAATGCTGGAAACGTAGGTTTGCCCTTCTTTAATCTAGCTTCTCAGATAAGTCGTAGGGTCAGTATTGCCTCACTTGTTCCAATATTTCTACGGAAACCACACTGATCTTCCTCGAGGTCGGCTTCTACTAGTTTTTCCATTCGTCTGTAAGGAATTCGCGTTGGTATTTTGCAGCTGTCACTTATTAAACTGATAGTTCGGTAATTTTCACATCTGTCAACACCTTTTTTTAGGATTGCAATTTTTATATTCTTCTCGAAGTCTGAGGGTATTTCGCCTGTTTCATACATCTTGCTCACCAGATGGGAGAGCCAGTCCTGACAAAACTCTACCAAGGCCATCAGTAGTTCCAATGGAATGTTGTCTACTCCGGGGGCCTTGTTTCAACTCAGGTCTTTCAGTGCTCTGTCAAACTCTTCACACAGTATCTTATCTCCCATTTCATCTTCATCTACATCCTCTTAAATTTCCAAAATATTGTACTCATGTACATCGCCCTTGTATAGACCCTCTATATACTCCTTCCACGTTTCTGTTTTCCCTGTTTGCTTAGAACTGTGTTTCCATCTGAGCTCTTGATATTCATACAAGTCGTTTTCTTTTCTCCAATGGTCTCTTTAATTTTCCTATACGCAGTATCTATCTTACCCCTAGTGCGGTAAGCCTCTACACCCTTACACTTCTCCTCTAGCCATGCCTGCTTAGCCATTTTGCACTTCCTGTCGATCTCATTTTTGAGACGTTTGTATTCCTTTTTGCCTGCTTCATTTACAGCATTTTTATATTTTCTCCTTTCATCAATTAAATTCCATATTCCTTTTGTTACCCAAGGATTTCTACTAGCCCTCGTCTTATTACCTACTTGATCCTCTGCTGCCTTCACTACTTTATCCCTCAGAGCTACCCATTCGTCTTCAACCGTATTTCTTTCCCCCATTCCTTTCAGTTGTTCCCATATGCTGTCCCTGAAACTCTGTACAAGCTCTGGTTTAGTCAATTTGTCCAGGTCCCATCTCCTTAAATTGCCACCTTTTTGCAATTTCTTCAGTTTTAATCTACAGTTCATAACCAATAGATTGTGGTCAGACTCCTCATCTGCTTCTGCAAATGTCTTACAATTTAAAACCTGGTTCCTGAATCTCTGTCGTACCATTATATAATCTATCTGAAACCTGCCAGTATCTCCAGGCTTCTTCCATGTTTACAGCCTTCTTTTATGATTCTTGAACCAAGTGTTAGCTATGATTAAGTTGTGCTCTGTGCAAAATTTCACCAGACGTCTTCCTCTTTCATTTCTTAGCCCCAATTCATATTCACCTGCTATGGTTCCTTCTCTCCCTTTTCCTACTTTCGACTTCCAGTCACCCATGACTATTACATTTTCGTCTCCCTTCACTACCTGAATAATTTCTTTTATCTGATCATGGAGTTCTTGAATTTCTTCGCCATCTGCTGAGGTAGTTGGCATATAAACTTGTACTACTGTAGTAGGCATGGGCTTCGTGTCTATCTTGGCCACTATAATACGTTCACTATGCTGTTTGTAGCAGCTTACCCGCACTCATATTTTTTTAGTCATTATTAAACCTACTCCTGCATTACCCCTATTTGATTTCGTATTTATAACCCTGTATTCACCTGACCAGAAGTCTTGTTCCTCCTGCCACCGAACTTCACTAAATCCCACTATATCTAACTTTAACATATCCATTTCCCTTTTTAAATTTTCTAACCTACCCGCTCGATTAAGGGATCTGACATTCCACGCTCCGATCCATAGAATGCCTGTTTTCTTTCTCCTGATAACGACGTCCTTTTGAGTAGTCCCCGCCCGGAGATCCGAATGGAGGACTATTTTACCTCCGGAATATTTTCCCAAGAGGACGCCATCATCATTTAACCATACAGTAAAGTTGCATGCCCTCGGGAAAAATTGCGGCTGCAATTTCCCCTTGCTTTCAGCCGTTCGCAGTACCAGCACACCAACGCCGTTTTGGTTAATGTTACAAGGCCAGATCAGTCAATCATCCAGACTGTTGCCCCTGCAACTACTCTTCAGGAACCACACGTTTGTCTGGCCTCTCAACAGATATCCCTCCGTTGTAGTTGCACCTGTTGTGGTTGGCAGGAGAGCCAACCGTGATAGTAAAGGAGGCCGAAATGCTCGCGTTTTAGCTCACGCAGGCTCGCGTGAGGTCTGGAACATGACAAGGGAATTAGAATTGAGAAAAACGGACGTAGCTGGTGGAATACTTAACTTTAATCCATTAATGGAGAACGTCGCTCTTTAAAGTACATGATTCACAATATCAATAATACGGATAATGGCGCCTTGCTGGGTCGTAACAAATAACGTAGCTGAAGGCTATGCTAACTATCGTCTCGGCAAATGAGAGCGTAGAAGTCAGTGAACCATCGCTAGCAAAGTCGGCTGTACATCTGGAGCGAGTGCTAGGAAGTCTCTCTAGACCTGCCGTGTGGCGGCGCTCGGTCTGCAATCATTGATAGTGGCGACACGCGGGTCCGACGTATACTACCGGACCGCGGCCGATTTAAAGGCTACCACCTAGCAAGTGTGGTGTCTGGCGGTGACACCACAGCACCTACGGTACGGATATCTGTACCGTTGAGGCACGCAAGCGTCCCCACCAACGGCAAGGTCCGTGGTTCATGGGGGGAGGGCCCTGAAGGGTATTGTGTACATTAAAGTCACGAAGTAGCAAAAAGAGGTGAGGGTGTTGGCCACTGCTAACATCAAATGCTGGAGTGATGTCAATAATAGAAAGGGAACAAGTGATGAAAGGAAATTCAGACTGTAACAGCTTGCAGCCAAGTGTTCAGTGAGAGTGATTGAATATGAACGTCAACCAATAGGAGCAGCATGAATCCTTCACGAGATGGAATGTAATCATTGGGAGAGAGGGGGGAGATTAAAGTGGACTGGAAAGAAACGGAAGACGTCGAAGCCATCACAAGGGCAATTTTGTTTCCTCAGGGCAGGGATTCCAAGAGCAGTTTAAATCTTCATTGTTGGATGTAGTGACAAACATTCCACTGGAGGGAAGTCATGACGGATATGGGAGGAGGAATAATGGTGGGTTGTCACCTCATGGGCTGCTGAGTGTCAGCCTTCAAAGAATCAATGCTATAGGGCGTAGTGGCTGGAGGATCCTGTTCCATGCAACCTACGAAAGTGTCGGCATCCTCACTGAGTAAGTGTGCAGGTTCCATGGCACGAAAAAGGTTGGCACTGGCAGAACGGAGCTTGGGCAGGTGAGGGTGTCATGTGACGACGCTGCTTATGAGGACCAGCGAGTCAGCGAAAGGAAAGACAGTTTTCCTTGGATATCTGAGCCTTTGCTGTCGGCAGATGAAGTTTCAGATGTCTGTTGGCTTGAAGGATGTTTAAAATCTTCACAGGGCACTTTAGTCCCTGATTTCTAGCCTGCTGGTTGTGTAGCAGGTGATTTCGCCGCCAGAGGTGAAGATGTTGCGAGTTGCAGCTTCGGAGAAGGAGAAGCGGATACTACCGTGACACTAGGCTATTTTACAACTGCGATGCTGCATTTGAGAACGCATGTCCGTGTGGCGATTTCCTTTGAGGAGCGAGGAGTATCGAGATTTATACTTTTAGTAGCAGATGGTGGAAAACACAGCTTTCACTATCCAACATCTTGTTAACGATAGGTTAAGGCTCTTTTTCCTTCACTCTGATCGCCTTGACAGCTTGCTCACGGAGATACAGAGGAAATTAACGAGATGAGGCAGCATAGTTGATATTGTAATTTATGCAGCAGGGAGAAGGTGGTGGGCAATTGCACTCATGAGCATCCCTACCACAAGTACTACATTCGGCTGTGCTTCGTCAAGATATTTGAGTATGGTTGTAATGTAGACACCAGCAACAGCTGACTGGGCTTGTCATGTGGCACGTGATGAACTACTTAGCTTGCCGTGATCTGACAGAAGCACTACTACATCGGACATGGAACAGTGTGTGTAGGCACTATGGTTTTGTCAACCTGTTTCATTACCTGATGGTCTTCATCCATCCAGATAACACTCGCTGCAGAAAAACCAGAAATATCAGTGGAAGTTCGAAAAATACGTCCCACCGGTGAGAGTATTAAAATCCTAAAGGTAAACTTCAACTAAGTGCCAGAGTTTGAGGTGCTCATCAAAAGCAGTGATGCTCACATTGTGGTAGGTACAGAAAGCTGGTTCAAATCCGAAATGGTAGATTTTTAGGGAAAATTTAGGTGTACATCGAAAGTATAGATAAATGACAAATACAGGTCGTGTATTTGTCGCAGTACAGTAACTCAAATCCACAGAGAGAAATTGAAGCTGCATGTGGGTGACTGCACAAGACTGAGTACCACGAGTGGGTATAAAAGGATCCTATCGCCCAACAGACTCCTCTACTGATGTAACCGAACACTTGAACAAAACTAATTTTCCCAGTTAATTGTTGGATGATTAAAGTCTCCACCACTGATTACAATATGATTGGGGAACTTGTTGAGAAGTGAACTGAGGTTTCGTCTAGTGGTGGGTATGGTAGGGCGTCCTGTGAAAGTTCACTAACAATTACTGTTAACTGACAGTTAAGAACCCTAGTTATGATGGAAATATATTGGATTTAATGCAACGAACATACCTGAATTCTGAGGATACCCACATCGAAACTGGGATCAGTGACCATGGTGGGGTTCTGGCAACAGTGATTATTGAAGTACAGAGGTCAACTAGAGCAGAAAGATAAGTATGTTCTGTAAACTAGATGAAAATGGATGTTGTCATATGTGAATGACGAACTGGCAACACAAGGCAGGAGCATGTAGAAGAAATATGGCTCAAATTTGAAAGGGTAATTGACCACATGCTGGATAGATGTGTGTCCCACAGAACAGTTCATAATGGGAGATAACCTCCATGGTATAGAAACGCTGTAACGGAACTTTTAAAGGAACATTAGTGCAAAATAGGTCTGAAAGCTTAGGGCTATAGATAGGTGCTGAATGAAATGTTTGAAGGGATCACGCTCTGTTGACAGGCAGTGACTACCGTAGCCAAATATGTGAATGTAGGCTTTCCCGGCGTGTACTGCTGATGAAATCTTCTCGGGCTTCCATCCGGGTATCTGCGTCGAAAACCCGCGACGTTTCGATGAGGACATTTAACGTATATAGAGATGGGCAGCACGAATGGTCACAGGGTTAATTCGTGGGAGAGAGAATGAAAGAACTAATTCTCGAATACAGAAGCTATCCCGAGAAAGTGTTAAAGTTTCAAGAACCGGTTTTAAATGATTACTCTAGGATATACTACCATCCCAATTGCTCACATTGGGATCGTGAGTATATGATTAGAGTAAGTACTGCACGCACAGAGGCATACGAATGATCGTTCTTTCCGTGCTGTATACGTGAATACAAGAGGAAGAAGCTCTAGTAACTGGTACAATGGGACGTAACTTCTGCCATGGACCTCATGATGGATTGCGGAGTATAGATGCAGATGCAGACTTAGACGCTACCACCTTGAAACTCATCTGCATCGTCCTCTTGTTTCCTCCCTTACAAGCCAATCATCTTACTTTTTCTTTTGGCAGTCAAAAACTGGCGGAACTGTTTTCGTAGCTCTATTCTTTTTTGACAAGTTCTCTTTACTTGGGCGTCCTCGCTTTGATTTCTCTTAACGGCTAATAGTCCACCCGCAATTTCCGCTTTTAATTTGCGCAGTGGAATGTGTTGTTCTTGAAGTAACCTGCAGTCCATTCGAGTCACCTGGTGATCACTGCAATTTTAATTGCGTCCTGGAAGCTGTATAAATACTAAATCATCGATGCTATGTAGTATTTCTATAGTTATGATAATTTGTCAATCAAATACCACCAATACAGGTGTTGTAAGGTGCAATGACCCACCTTGGGACTTGCACGTATTGTCTTTGTGGAATGTTCCACCTGTGTCTCACCCTGAGTCTCAATACCAACGAAAGATGAATGCAGAGTAAGACGTTTGTTATCGTACGTATTACTACAATGGATCTCCTGTATCTTCTATTGGACATGCTATTGCTCCTCGTTCTCCAGCCTTCATGTCTTTTCGTTGGGGAGGTCAATCTTTCAGTATATTTACTCCTAATACTCAAGAGAGTACTAAAGAGTGTCACTCATAAAGAAATTGTCGGCGTGCACCTTGAAATTGTGGTTTTCTGTCAATGTGTGGTTTTTTGTAGTTTTCGGGCGCAAACTACAGTGGTCATTAGCGCCCAGACTAAATTATGAATGCACTGTGAGGCACAATGTTAAAGCAGCAACTAAAAAGGACAACACTAATAAAAGGCACATTAACAGGCAAGGAATAATAAAAAACAGCATAATCAAATGTCAGACAGGTTTGTCGAGTGGATAAACGATGAACGCGAGCAGCTGCTTTTGGGTCATCCGCTAAAATTTCTTCCAGAGTACATGGGGGGCTATGATCAAAGCGCAGTGCACTAAAATTTGGACAGGACATTAAAATGTGGCGTACAGTTAGCGATTGCCTACATTGGCAGAACGGCGCCGACGCAGCCGTCAGCAGATGGCGGCGGCTGAACCGGCAGTGTCCAATACGTAACCGGGACAAAACGACCTCCTCCCGCCGAGAAGGGCGTGAAGAGGTTGTCCAAGCCGTGGGGAGAGGTTTCAAGGTCCGAAGCTTGTTTTCAATAAGTGTAGACCAATTGGCATGTCACAGCGATAAAATGCGCTGACAAATGACCCTGCTGAAATCAGATGAAGGCACACAACAAGAACCTGTCCGAGGCTGGAGGACCGCAGCCTTGGCGGCGGCATCTGCAACTTCATTCCCAGGGATACCGACATGGCCAGGAACCCACATAAAGGTAACCGGAGAACCATCGTCAGCCAGCTGCTGAAGAGAGCGTTGGATCCGGCGCACGAAAGGGTCAACCGGATACGGATCACTGAGGCTCTGGATGGCGCTCAGGGAATCAGAGCAGATGACATAAGCAGAATGTCGGTGGCGGCGGATGTATAGAACAGCCTGGTAGAGGGCAAAGAGCTCAGTTCTGAAACCGAACAATGGCCATGGCGCCGGTATTTGAAACTGTGTGCCCCGACAATAAAAGAACACCTGACACTGTCACTGGTCTTAGAGCCATCTGTATAAATGAAGTTCGTATTAATGAACTTCGAACGAAGTTCGACAAACCGCGAGAGATATACTGAAGCTGAGGTTACCTCCTTCGGGAACGAGCTGAGGTCAAGGTGAACGCGAACCTGAGCGTAGGGTCAAGGTGGCGTTTGGCTCTCGCCCACTCTAAAGGTTGCAGGGAGTGAATAATTAAGTTGCTGAAGGAGGCAACGAAAGCGAACTCCAGGGTGTAGCAGGGCAGATACATAGAACCCGTATTGACAGTCGAGAGAGTTATCAATAAAGGAACTATAAGACGGCTAGTTGGCCACTGATAATAGCCGACAGGCATACCAACATAGCAGTACATCGCGCTGGGAGGTTAGTGGCAATTCACCGGCTTCAGCATGAAGACTCTCGAAGGGACTAGTATAAAACGCTCCGATCGCAAGACGTAAACCCCCATGTTGTATGGAGTTGAGACGGCGTAAGATGTACGGCCGTAAAGAGGAGTGTACAAAGCTCCCACAATCCAGCTTCGAGCGGACGATCGACCGATAGAAGCGAAGTAGGACGGTTCGATCCGCTCCCCACAACGTACCGCTGAGAATATGGAGGGCATTTAGAGAACGGGTACAACTGGCAGCCAAAAAAGACATGTGGAGATAAGTTTCCTGTCAAATGTAAGACCTAAAAATTATCCTGTCTCCACGAATGGGAGAGCAACGGAGCCCAGATTTAAGGACGGTGGGAGAAACTCTTTGTAGCGCCAGAAGATAATACAGACCGTCTTCTCGGCAGAAAAACGGAAGCCATTGGCGACACTCCAGGAGTAAAGCTGGTCAAAACAACGCTGAAGACAGCGCTCCAGGAATCATGTACGCTGTGCGCTGCAGTAGATGGTAAAATCGTCCAAGAAAAGGGAGACTAATACATCAGCTGGGAGGCAATCCATTATTGGATTGATCGCTATGGCGAAGAGAGTGACGCTCAAAAATGAGCAATGTGGCACCCCATTCTCCTAGCGAAAGGCGTCGGACAGCATAGAACCCACAAGTACCCTTATGTGTCGATCGATTAAAAATTCACGAAAAAAAAAGAGGGAGGCGACCGTGAAATCCCCATGTAAGCATGGTGTGGGTAACGCCCGCCCTCCAAAAGGTGTCTTAAGACTTCTCCAAATCAATGAACACAGCTACTGTCTGGCACTTCCGCAAGAAGTTATTCATAATGAAGGTCGACAAGGTAACCAAATGGTCGTCAGCAGAGAGGCACCTACGAAATCCACATTGTACATCGGTAAGTAGTTTGGTTTGGCTGCTCGAATCTCGACGCCTAAAGTTAACCATTCGTTCCATCACCTTACAGACATAGATGGTAAGCGAGATGGTCGCTATCAATAGGCGGAGAGTTCTTGTCCATTTGTTCAATAGGTTCGTCAGCCATCTTGTTAAGACGGCCGGGAGGTGGAGCTTCCTCCGGCGGTGAACGGCCAGATGTTCGGCTACCAGCGGTGCGGCCAGGCGAAACGGATGACGGCCTGGGGGGGCAACTGCTGGGTGGCGCAGGAGAAGAAACGCGCCGTGGCCGAGAAGGAGAACTGTGCTTCCTATGAGCCTTCTTGGAAGGTTGTTTAGTCGAAGTACTGGTCGATGGCTGGGAGTTCGAGGTACATAGGAAGTCTTCACGGGACGGTTCCTTCTTGAAGGCCCGTGCAGCTGACTTCTGGGTCTTCGACTAGGCAGAAGCTGATGAAGGTTCTTGTGTCTTAGGGGTGACGGGAGGAAGAGGAGACGTTGACCGGGCGATCTTAGCACTGGCCGAACGGACGACCGTAATGCTAAAGGTCAGATAGCATGTCTGTGTCGACACCTACCTAGTAGGCGAAGGAGGGGAGGGGACAGTACTGTATTTCCTTGTTGGGAGCAGCGTGGGCTTCCTACTAACAAATAGCTTGCGAGCAGCCGAGGTGGACACTTTCTCTTTGACCCGAATTTCCTGTAAACAGCATTAATCCTTGTAGATGGGACACTCGCGGGAGGATGCTGCATGGTCACCCTGACAGTTCACACAACAAGGTGACAGACAGACAGTCACCCCCATGGGCGTCCCTGCCACAAGTGACGCATTTATCGGCATTACAACTAGACTGGCGGGTGTGATTAAAACGACGACACTGGTAGCAGCGAGTAGGTGTCGGGACGTAAGGGCGAACAGAAATAACTTCATAGCCCACTTTGATGCGCGACGGCAGCTGAACACTGTCAAAGGCAAGAAAGCTTGGTTAGTTGGTTGGTTGTGTGGGGTTTATAGGACCAAACAGCAAGGTCATCAGCCCCTTGTTGCAAATGTGGTCCATTCCACTTGTTTGACATCTCAGGAAAGTCAGAACAATAAAAGGGAAGAAGGTGAAAACGTAAAAGGGCAGTCATGTTGTAAATGGTAAAAAACAATATGAGGGAAGTCAGCAAGACAACGAACCCAACACTATGATGAAGCAGCATAGGCAATACCACCTATGACTTAAGACGTGCAACTGCTAGAATGTAGAAGTACCTATGAGAAAAGGAGACTAACCAATCCTTTAAAAAAGGGTAAAACAGAGTAAGAGGGGAAGAAAATATTATCTCTGTCAGGGCGGTGAGTCTGGAATCTCCAAACATGGCTTACAGTGGGAGACACCCAAGCACTCACCGCCCTGCCCCAACACCTTAAAACTGAGAATAAAAACCACTTTCCTGGAGGAAACAGAACCAGAGAGACCATGTGGGAATCGTCAGCCAACATCAGAGGTAAAGTGTGGGTGAGTCTGTACTTAGCACGCAGAGCCAAAAGAAGGAGGCATTCAAGAAAAATGTGGGCTACTGACTGGAAGGCTCCACAACCACAAAGTGGGGGTGACCCATCCCGCAAAAGCCTGGTATGGCCAATGCGGAGACGACACAGTGTGGTCGAGTCTTTCGCGAGAGGTGGAAGGAAGAACACCATGATCCTTGTATCACCTTGATTGCACGAGGTTTATTAGACAGCGGAGAAGCGTCCCAAAAGTTGGCCCGTGCCTGTGTGAAGTGGGATTTGATGTGAAGCCGTAAATCCGCTGCAGGAGGGGTTAAAGAAAACGGGGGTAAGTGACTGCTTCTCCAGCCAAATGATAAGCGAGCTCATTACTCAGGATACCCACATGGCCAGGGACATAAAGGAAGTCAATGGAACAAGCAGCACAGTGAATATCAACGAGATGGTCATGGATGACAGAGACCAAGGGACGACGCAAAAAATATCAGTCAATAGCAAGAAGGCCACTCATTGAGTCGTTACATGAACAAAACACAGTTGTGTTGGGACTGTTTAATAAAAGTAAAGGGCCTGGGAAATTGCCATCAATTACGCAGTAAAAACCCCACATGTAGGTGGCAGCAGGTGATTTTTCGTTCCAACAGGGGACGTGAAAGCATACCCCACATGATCAGCAGATTTTGAGTCATCAGTGTAAAAACGACAGCATCCCGAAACTCCCATTAAGTTAGGCGGAAAAAGGAATGGATCACCATTGGGGGGATGGAATCTTTTGGACGTTGGAGGAGATCAATCCAAATTAGAGGCTGAGGAACTAGCCAAGGGGGGGGGGGGGTGGAGGGGAGAGAGCGAGGAAGACAGGACAAAGAAGAAAGCTGAAAATCACAGCAAAGAGACGCAAGGCAGAGCCCAACCGGTAAACCCGCCCGAGGGATGGAATGGGGTGGGCGACGTCCATGGTCTCGTAACAGGACAGAATAGGAAGGATGAGAGGGAGGGACAGCGAGTGCTTAAGACACCAGAAGCTGGGACCGCCGAACAGAAAAGGGGGGAGGGGAATCCCAGATTCAACCAGGAGACTATCAACAGAGGTAGTAGGGAAGGCACCGGTGGCCAAATGGATACCACAATAGTGGACTGGATCCAGCACGTGCAGTGTGGAAGGAGCAACTGAACCATAAACTTGACAGCAATAGTCCAAGCGAGACAGAACTAGAGCATGATAAAAATGGAGGATGGGGGAACGGTCTGCACCCGAAGAGGAGTGGGTAAGGAAGTGAAGGACATTGAGTTTACAGAAACATCCTACCCTCAGATGTCTGATATGGGGCAGCCAAATGAGCTTTTTGTGGAAAAGATAACCAAGGAAACGAAACTGTGGGACCATTGGCAATCGTTGTGCATAAAGATAGGGCTCTGGATCGGGGTGGATCATAGTACGGCGGCAGAAGTGGACCACCTGCGATTGTAGAGGAGTAAATTGAAACCCGTGGGAGAGGGTCCATGCAGAGGCACTCCATGTAGCTCCCTGGAGCTGCCGTTCTGCAGATGCCATCGAGGAGGAACTAACCCAAATGCAGAAACCATCCATATACAGGGCAGGGGCAACCAAAGGACTGACTGAGGCCACACGTCCATCGATAGCAATGAGGAAAAGAAGGACACTCAAGACAGAACCCTGTGGGATACCTGTCTCCTGGGTCCGTGGAGAACTAAAAACAGTACCAACTCAAACTCTGAATGACCGATGGAACAGGAACTGGCGGATGAAAATCAGTAGTGGGCCCCAAGACCCTTCTGATGAAGGGTAAGCAAAATGTGATGGCACCAGGCCATGTAATAGGCCTTTAGAAGGTCAAAAAACACTGCAACTAAATGGTGGCGCTGGGAAAAAGCCTGCCGAACTGCAGATTCCAAGTGAAGTAAATGATTGGATGATTGGAGACCGTCCCTCTTGGAAGCCACACTGGTAAGGGGACAATAGATCTCGAGACTGGAGGACCGAATTGAGCCGACGGGCTACCATCCATTAAAGTAACTTACAAACAACATTGGTCAGACTAATTGCCCAATAGCTGTCTACAAATAGGGGGTTCTTAACAGGCTTAAGGACAGGAACCACGATGCTATCCCTCCACAGAGAAGGGAAGTCGCCCTGGAGCGGATACAGTTAAACAGCTGGAGAAGATGTTGTCATTGTGGAGCACTGAGATGTTGAAGCAGTTCGTTATGAATGGAATCTGGGCCAGGGGCCGTATCATGAGAAGAAGATAGAACAGAAAGAAATTCCCATTCAGTAAAAGGTTTGTTTTAAGATTCTGACTCACAAGGGGTAAAACATAAGATGAAAGCTTCAGCCACCAGTTTCTGGTGAAGGAAAGCAGCTGGATAGGGGGCTGATGCCAGTGCAAAATGGGTCGCAAGGTAGTCTGCACAAGCTAATGGGTCCGTACAAAGGCCATGTGGGAGGTGAAGGCCTGTGAGGGTGGACTGCCAATGGCAACCTTGGAGAGAGCGAAGTGTAGCCCATACTCGTGACAGAGGGACAGTACTACCAAGGAAAGAAACGAATCGTTCCCAACATATCCACTTGCTCTGTTTCATTCAATAACGTGCTTTAGCGCAGAGGCGTTTAAAGGTAGTAAGTCTGGCTACGGATGGGTGCCCCTTAAGGTGTTGCAAAGGTCGACAGCGATCACGGATTGCAATGGCAATGGCTGTACTCCACCATGGGACTTGCCGGCGACTTAATGGCCCAGATGAACGCGGGACAGCAGGGCTAGCAGCGCGAACAATCGCGTCAGACACGACATGTAGGTTGTCATCAATACAACCCGACAAAGAGGGAGAAAACAAGACCTGTTTAGTTTATAGAGGCAAATCGGTGCGTTGGAAACACCAACAAGGTAACGTGTCATTTGGGGAGCGGGAAGGGAGAGAGATAATCAACTGGAAATGGTCACTATCACAAAGGTCGTCATTTGGCGACCAGTGTAATGAACGGAGGAGAGAGTGCAAAGAAAAGAGAAAGATCAATGGCATAAAAGGTATCATGACCGGCACTGACATGAGTAGGAGAGCCATCATCAAGAAGGCACAAGTCGTGTTCTGCAATAAACTGGTCTATGAGAAGACCTCGTCTAGATGGAAAGGCACTGCCTCACAAGGGATGATGAGCATTAAAATCCCCAAAAAGGAAGAAGGGAAGACGATGTTGCTGAAGGAGGGCAGTTAAGGCAGCAGGTGTAAGAGTCCTGTCAGGAGGGAGGTAAAGATTGGAAACCGTGACCTCAGAGTCTAGGTGTACCCTAACAGCAACAGCTTCCAATATAGTTTGAAGAGGAATCCACCTGCTAGCAATGTCTGTACGGACCAACGTACAAACGCCACCAGAAGCCCGTGAGGGTCCGACCCGATTTCGACAGAAAACACTGAACCGACAGAGGGTCTGTGAGTGATCATCAGTAAAATGAGATTCCTGTAGAACCACACAAGCTGCAGAGTAAGACGAAATAAGGGATTTCAATTCTTGAAGGTGATGGTAGTATCCATTACAGTTCCATTGGATAACCACTGAACAATGATTTCAATGGAGGTTGAACAGGCTAAAGCCAGTCATACCACCCAGTCACCATCTGGCACCGACAAGGAGGGGGCGACATCCATGAACGACAGAATCCGGATGGGACCTCTGCTGATTGGTTGGTTGGGTGTGGGATTGAAGGGACCAGACTCCTAAGGTCATCGGTCCCTTGTTCCACGATAAAATCACACGAAATAAAAACTGTCAGTCGTTAAAAACGGAGAACTGAGACAAGGGACGACACAATACGAGAAAGACAGACAAAGACCAGACAAACGGAACTAAAATCACACCGAGTGTGAAGGTGGTTGGCCGACCATGAAAATAAGGAAAAGCCAACCACCAAATGACATTAAAACCCACAGTTTAAAACCACAGGCGAAAGGCCCAAGTCAATACAGGAAAGAAAAGGACAAACACTCAAATCATACGATAAAAAACCCCCGAATAAAACTCAACACGAGGACCTCTGCTGACACCAGAGGCTCTTTGTCTCGGACTTTTGTTTCTTCTTTTCTCTTTGAGATCTAGGAGGGCCGTGTGGCATAAAGGAGCAAGCTGCTGCAATATCGCGAACAGAAAGACCGGGCAACCTGGGGGCCGACAGACCGCGGCTCTCGCGGTCGTCACGATGCAGCAGACCTTTGGCCTCGAAGGTGCTGGGAAGGGGCATCCTGAATAGGCGCCTTGACCGGCAGATGCCGAAGGAGTGGGACACTTTTCCGGCTGGAGAGGGGAGCACCGCCCAGAGAAGAAAGTGCTGGAGCTGCAGGGGAGGGGGGAGGCGAGGGGTCCGAGATGGGGGTGAGGAAGGGGTGAAGATGAAACCAAAGCATAACTAGATGTCATGGACACAGGCTGAAGACCTGGATACTTCTTACGGGCCTCTGTGTAGGTTAATCAATCGAGGGACTTATACTCCTGTATCTTCTTTTCCTTCTTATATACTGGGCAATCGGGTGAACGTGGAGAATGACTACCATGACAATTTACACACACAGGAGGGGTAACACATGGAGTGGACGTCCACAGTCACCACAGAGAGGGGCCTGTGAACAGCAGGAAGACGTGTCCAAAACGCAAGCTCATAGGTGGTGGGAAGTACGGCTTCACATCACATCGATAAAACATAATCTTAACTTTTTCAGGCAGGGTAACCCCTTCAGGGTCCAAGATAAAGGCACCAGTATCAATACGACTGTCTTTAGAACCCTTCTGAACACGCCGAACAATCTGAACACCCCGCCATCCGAGATTGTCCCGAAGTTCCTCATCAGTTTGAAGGATGAGGACCGTGTGAAAAATACACATTGATCCAAGATGGGTACAGGCACAAAGGGCCATAGATTGGGCAAGTGAAGCAATTTTGATCAGTAACAAACCTGACCTCATCTTGATCAGGGAGTCCACTTCACCAAAATTGTCTTCCATGTGTTACACAAAATATAAAGTTGGTATTGGTGAAAGTATCCCCATCAGTCCTGGTGCAAACTGGATAATGGGGGAAGTGCTTCGCCAGTAGCCAACGGGCCTGACCCTCTTCCCAGGGGGTAGTCATGGAAGGGAAGGCCGAAGCGGGCAAGAGAAGAAGCACTTTAAGAATCAGTTCTACGCTGAGAGACAGCTGCAGAAGAACAGCCAGAGTTCTGGACCCATATGCATTTCATTTGCATAGCGTCCGCCCTGATACCACCAACTCAGATCAGGGGCTCTTCTCACAGGTGCCACCTAACCACAGCAAGGGCCATCTGGCATGGCCGACATTGCCAGGAGTTCCGATGCTCCAGCATGACGAGCAACCACTCCAAGGCATGCATGAGGAGGTCACAGCTCAGGTATCAGAAGTGTAATCCCTGTGTGTTCAGGGGGCTCAACCAAAAGGGTACAAAGCGACCCCACCACATGGGCTGGCTACCGTGCTGGCTATGCAACCTAGTATCAGACAACGACGTAAAAGAGAAGGTGGAATGTACTAGGAGACACTAGGTAAGGTGCTCTTCCCCAAATGGTTCACACTATGGAGCAAAAATTTAGGAATGGGGGTCAAACCCCAGAGGGGGACAGGGAATGGCAATAGGAGGAGCTGATTATGCAACAAAGCCAAATTGTAAAACCAACAGAACCAGGAGGTTAGCAGGGGCCAACTTAAGCAAGGACGCCAAGAGAGGGAGAGGAGAGGGCGAGGGGAAAGAAACAAGGAGGGGAAAGGAGGGGAAAAGAAAGGAAATGCAGCCCTGGAGAGAAAGAAGGCTGCAATAGCTCAGGGCCCCTTGCTCGCCACACACGTATCCACAAAAAAGTTGTGGACCCCATAGGGGGGCAAGAAAACTGTCTGGGTCATTACAAGGTCATAGTCGACCTTTTTCATGACCCTATGGACAGCTGTCACGCTCTTCTCAGCGAGGAAAGACTGAATCTCCTCGTCAATCAATCCATCAAGTGATCTAGTAGATACCACACCACGAGATGAATTCAAAGTGCAGTGAGCCCCCACCTGGACAGGGAACGTGTACAGGAGTGTGTCGCGAAGGAGTTTTTGTGCCTGAAAGGCGCTCTCAGTTTCCAACAACAAGGTACAGTTACGCATCCTGGTGCAAGACTTGTCAGATCCACCTATGACATCTACGCAATTATGAATAACGAAGGGGTTGACAGATGAAAAATCTTTTCCATCATCAGATCTAGAAACTACGAGAAACTTTGGGGCAGGCGGCAGTACTTTTGTCACTGGTGGCCGGTCATGTTTCCGTTTTTATGGCAGAAGTCGAGAGAGGAGAAGGAGAAGAAGAAGAATTCATTGCGGATGAATCCCCTATGATTGCCACCATCTCAGATGGCGTGCTCCTTCCTTGTTGGGACCCTCCCAGAGGGTGCTCCTGCCTTAGGTGAATGTTTACACCTCAGGTCACACTTCCCGAGAAACGGACTGAGGGAACAATCGGCATAGTCAGAAGGTGTCAGCTCAGGCGATCATCCCTACCCGGGCCTGGCCTTTACCAGGGGGTACGTGTGAACCTTACGTGCCTACCCAGGGCGTACGGAATTACGCATTACGCCGTCACCAGCTATGCGTGTGAATGCGTGGGTCGGCCTTCAGGCACGCACAGGGAGGAAAGAAGAATAGAAAAAAAGGGAGAGAGGGAGGGAAAGGACAGACTGTTTTAAACGCTGAGCTGGAGACAATAGGGCGGACAAAAAGGTAAGGAGGAGGCAGGGAGGGAGGAGAAGTCGAGGATGAGGAAGAGGAGGAGGAGAAGAAGTCGAGGAAGGGAAGGGCAAGTCGAGGAAGAGGAGGAGGAGGAGGAGGAGGAGGAGGTGATGATGAGGAGGGGAAGGAGGAGAAGGCGAGAAATAGGTGGAGGAGGAGGAGGAGGAGGAGAATGCAAGGAAAAAAGGAAGGAATACAGTGATGGAGGGAGAAGGACAAAGGAAGGAAAAACAAAGGAAGGAAAACAAAGGAATGAAAAGGAATGGAAGGAAAAAGAAATGAAAGAAAAACCAAGAAAGGGAGGAAGATACCAGAATAATCCAAAAACAAAAATGACATCAAATGTAAGTCGTTGAACCGTTCGTCTCCGGACACAGTCGCAAACTACCCCCTTGAGGGGGAGGGACTCCTTTTAGTCTCCTCTTACGACAGGCAGGAATACCTTGGGCCTATTCTGACCCCAAACCCGCTGGGGTTGAACGAAGCGTAGCTCCAAAATTCGGTATGGAAGAAATGCAATCCTTAGTCGTACTTTATGTGGGTCGCAGGAGTGAAATAAGTAGCTTTTTAATCTTCAGGGCATTGTAGCCTGAATAGCATGCAACACGTGACAAGAACTTGTCAGAACGTCGTATAGGTCTCAGTATTGGAAAGATGTAAACGCCAGATGGCAAATACAGTCGTGTAATTTCCCGTTTTACGTTAGCCAGAACTGCACCCTCAGATTGTCGGATTTTATTACACCCTAATCACACCTCTGCTGGTGTTGAAAATCATCTTCCGTTATCCGAAAGTGAGTCACGTACGAGTCTTCGGTACAATATATTCTCGATGATTCGTGGTAACCTTTAACAGCAAGATTACAGTTAATGTGTTGCCGAATTTATTTGATGTTGTGCTCACCTACAGACTGAAAAATGAAGAAACACACACATCTGAAACCCCTTCATGCAACCATCACACTACCGACATAGCCCCAGTTGGTAGCAGTAATAATAATAGCTATGCAACTTTTGTCCACTTATCACAGCCCAAGATATATCCACTAAAGCAACTAACCGTGAGATGCAGCATCCCTCTCTAACAGATTCTTTGACGTTAAAAAGTAAAGTTACACTTACAATTCCCGATAATGATTTATCCTACGGGTGGTTTCCGACAAAGCTGAGATTTCAATCTATTGATACCAAAATATATCCCGATGACTTTTCATTCACAAAATGGCACAAACGCCTTTTACCGATCTGTTTCTTGCAGTCTGCTTCGTATAATGTCGGCCGATATGCCAATAAAAACATATGAATTTCAGCAATTATCCGAAATGTGCACGATCGGGCGGTAACATCGGCTACCCTGTGACCGCGCACGTAGCGACTTACTGGTTTGGAAAGATCTTCGGTCGATGTAAAATGCACAGATACCGTCGTCGACGTGACCGCAGCCTTACAGGAATGTCTTACTGCACGAAGTCTTTAGCTGGCATACAGGCCACCGAGCTTCCCATATTGCTGACCCATTTTCTGCCATTTGGTAAAATTATCTTTTTCCATACTGAAGGCACTCTTCCCTCTAGCCTCTTAGCACTTCCACGCGCTCGTTGCCATGTCTACGTGATTCCTCTTCGTTGCTGCTATCGCTGCACAGACCCTCTCCCGCGAGAAGGGAATTTTGGTATCCTGTCAGTACGAAATATGGTCAATCTGTCGACCCAGTGACTCAAACCCCCAGTGACACAAAAGCCTACAGCACAGTGTCAACAGAGCTCACATCTGTCCACTTACTCACTTACGAACTAGAGTTTCAGTTGGCAAACCAACTCTTCAGGGCACCAAACGGGCGATCCAGGTAGTTCGTATGTGGGTCTACGTGCGAGATGCGCCTATTTTCTCACAGCAGGGCCACGAAAGATTGGAAAACTTCACCGCATCGATCCCGGATCCTGTAACGGTCTGTTCCAAATCGTGACTGCTGTACACACTATTCTGATAACCTCTTCGGCAAAGTGTGTTCGCTCTGTCGTGTAACGCATCCTGTTCTTATCGGTGACGATGTCCACAAATAACTTACTGTTATGAAGAGTTTGTAGCACTTGTTCCACTCTCCACGAGTGCCTGAGTTCATTATCAAGCAAAGGTACCCAAGTATTGCGACACAAAACAGATTCTCCATTTGTTCCAGAATTGTTAACAGGGAGGATGGAAGTTCATGTTCCTTGTTACAACGAATAGTCTTAGAACGATGTCCGAATTTCAGTATTTTTCCGCTGTTGCCTCCTAATATCAGTATTCCGCCTTCTGTTCTCTACGTAAGTGAATTTCATTTCGTTCGATTCCCAGAGACCGATGATACGCTGTTCTTGCTCTCTAAACTGGTTTCCTTATCTTTCGAATTTGTCACTGTCTTACACCGTTGTTGCCGTAGATACCGACTCAAAGCGACCTAAGTCTGTGTTGTGAAGTTGTGGGACCTTTTGTCTCTCCGCATCGTCGAGCAATTTTGTTACTGAAATGTTATGCCCCGTCCTTCGCGTTTTATGAACATTGGCTGCATAACACTTGTGAATACCCTTTCCGGTAATATTCAGTATTCCTCTTCCATAATTTCGATGCACTTTCTGACTGCCAAAACGAACAGGTTTTCCACTCGATCACAGAGCTGCATGTTTTGCTTTAGCTGCTTCCGCTACTGCTGTCGTGCGTGTAGAAGCAAACTGTTGATCACAGCCCACTGAAACTCGTGTCGCGCCAGTAAAGGGTAAACTGTGGCACCCACCGACCTCCAACGGATTGCAAAAACAAATTAATTCTTTTCCGAAACTGTTACTCCCTTCACCGCCGCACCTCCCCCTCACAAAAAGTATAAAGGTAAAAGTTTCACCACCTCTACATCTCGAATGTTGGCTTCCTAAAATTCCTCGTCATGTTATATTAATTTGTACTTCAGTGTTACTGGCTATTAGCCAAAATGTTTCCTCACGTTATCGACGTGTACCACTGAAGCTGAGTATACAAGTATGTCGTACGACACAGGTTAGGAGACGAGACGTGGTAAACGGCGAGTATCGAGAAAAACCAACTCCTCCTAAAAGCTTAAATGCTTCTGCATTTCCATACCATATTTTAAATGAATTAAGAAAAGGTGTTAGAGAGTAGTTGTCGTATCGCTATCATGCACAGTCGTCTAATTATAAATACCACTATAACGTAGCAAATTATTACTAGTTGTCATCTTGTAATGATTGCGTCGCCAATAGGAATTCAGTATTCGCCGCGCCTTTGATTAGGCTTTGCGCCTTAGATCTAGGAGACGATATAGTCGCCTTGGAGCCGTATTCCGGTTAACGTTTGTTAAATCTCAAGAATCAAATTTGTAGTTGAAAATTATTAAATTCGCGCAGTTGATCGGTTCTCTCATTGCTGACGAAAAGCGACTGCAGTGCTGAGTATTTTGTGGAAGTTCGAGTTTTGTGAGTGGCTTGATGTAGGAGATATTCGTGTGCGAACCTTTCAACATGAATTCCGCTTGGCATGTTTCTTGCAGATTGCTACACATTATGTTGACCACTTCTCTATAAGACGCCTACTGAACACAATGTATTGACTCAAGTAGTCGTGGGTCAGCGACTTTTTCGGACTCAGAAAACTGCCATCAAGCCCGTATTTAATATCCGGACTTTATTTACGCCATATCGCTGATTTTCCGTTAAAAGTTCACACCTGAAAGCAGCCCAAGATATTTATTCCGACCCGATATTTTCAGTGTTATGGAGGCAAAACAACTAGAAAGAAATTTTAGACTCTCCCGAACGAGACATGCAAGAAACCCGAACGCTCGGTAGTTTAACTTTCGGTTTCTGCCCATGGACTGGAGTTGTGGCTTTTTCGTGGTGGGCACTTAGCCGAATTTTCGCCAACGCTATTTCTGTTGGCTAATCCAGTATCTACCTACACACAGTGAGTGTGCAGAAAACCTGAAGACTATAGAGGTAGATGGACGTTCTCCAAAGGACAGTGAGAACAACACGCGCCGCCACTTTTTTTCTTTTTTTTTCCCCGCACTTTGGTAGACGTTTCACGCAGGACCACGCAGCCAGCATCACACAGAATGACGCAACCGTATTCCGCAGCACGCTGCAACACGTTTCTGCACCCAAGGAAACCTGTCTTAGCACGAGAGGCGGATGTCACAGGCGAGCAACTGTCACCGCGCACACTTCACCTTTCCCAAAACGGCAGAATAATGCGCACCGACCGGTACTTCGGAATAACTTCTGTAACATACATAATATTTTCTGGCTGTTCTCTACTTTGAAAAACACTAATTCATTATCAGTTTAGTACAACAGACTAAAATGGTTAATTTATCATCAAATTACGATTACATTTCTACGTCTAAATGTTTCCACACTGTTGACTTGCGCTTCATTAATACACGTAATGTGAAATCAAAGACGTCACTTCATCTGTGTTACAAAATTTCTTCTGCAAAATTACAATAGCAAAGGAATACGCAGCAGTGAAGACAACGATTCATACAGAAAACCCGATACCACTGGCTGCGCGCTTGCACGGAAGTTTAAAGGTAACATCCTGAAAATGAGGATTTCGGAAATATTCCGGGAATGAAATTTACGTTAAGCAAGAGAATTCTTTCAACCTGTAAAGAGAGGCCACCTAGCTCCGAACGATATATGTGTCAACTAAGTATGAGTTGAACTCTACAAATATTCAACGCGAGTTATTGAGCCTTTAATATTGTAAAGGCGTCTCTTTTGATTTCGACGGCACGAGAGCAATTAGCCTACATCTAAGCCCTCGATGGCAATGTGAACACAAATTCTCTACCTAAACTACAAGCAATGAAATGGTTTTTAACAATAAAGCAATGTAATCCTACGTAACAACGTCATACTTTCATTTTCCGCTATCAGCTCTTACTGCAAACACTTCAGAAACACTAAACGCTAAAAAATTTTCGGTTCTTTTCATTTAACCTCTATGCTGTGCTACATTTGCAGATTTTACACGGACGAGGAACTCCGATGAAACTTGCGTAACATATGGATAAAATTTTCCGTTGCTTGTGTATAATACGAGAGCGTAATACACATCCAAATGGTCTAAAAATATTCATTCTTGTCAACCACTTACTACAGGTTTCCTCCATTTAGGTTGGTTGGTTTGAAAGAGGGGGGAAGGGACCAAACTGTGAGGTCATCGGTCTCTCGTTCCCAACAAAATTATTACACAAGGGAAATAAAAGAGATGTACAGCACGGTAACAGGAGAATGGAGGAACCAGGAGAAGAACAGGACAATCAACACTACCATGGACAAAACAGGAAAAGAAAGCCACAGAGGAGCAAGAAACAAGATAGAACAGATAAAAACATGAGCAGATGATCGTGGCTGACCCACCACGAGAACAAAAAGGAAAAAGCTAGCCACTCTGCGACACATGAAAACATCCACCACACAAGCTTTAGAGCTGAAACTTATAAAGAATGATAAAACCCACCCTCACGAATAAAACTTAAACCTAAATTAGCCAATGAGGCTTTTTCAGTTGAAATTAATGGCAACTAGTCCGGCAGCAAACCCGAAGAGATTTTCAAGACTTATTACGCCGGGAAAGCCTACGAAGTCACAACTAGTCCGGTAGCTGAAGAGTCCGTCACAGGGCAGCCAAAGGAGGACAGCTCACCAAGATATGGGCCACCGTCAGCCGGGCGCCACACCGAAACTGACTGAGGTGGGTAATCACGGTGCAGGAGGCAGCCATGTGTCACACAAGCGTGGCCAATGCGGAGCTGGCAGAGAACCGCAGAGTCCATACGAGAGGCCCACATGGAGGGTTGCCACACATTCGAAGTCTCCTTAGTGGCACGCAGTTTGTTGTGCATGCTGAGGTTAAGCCTTTTCGTCTCCCAAGCCGCAAAACCTTGCGGCGTAGTACAGCAAGCTTGTCAGTTGCAGAGAAGCCGATCTCCATGAGTGGTTTCCACGTAGCCTGTTGGCCAATCTCTCAGCAAGTTTGATGCCTGGGATTCCGAAGTCACCAGGGGTCCAGAGAAACACCAATGAACGACCGAACCGTTCCAGGGCGTAGATGAACTCCTAGATGATCGCTACCAACGGATGACGAGGAGAGCACTGGTCGATACCTTGTAGGCTGCTCAAGGAGTTGGCACACAGGAACGACTCCCCAGAGCATGAACACATCTGCTCAAAAGCTCAAGATACAGCCAACAGCTCCGCCATGGAAGAACTGCAGCCATCGGGAAGGAATGCTGTTCATTATGTCCTCCATGGACATACGCGACGCTGACGAGAGCATCAGCCATCGAGCCATCAGAGTAAACCAATTTGTCGCCTCAGTACGTGTCAAGAATAGAGATGAAGTGACAGTGGAGAGCCGCAAGGTTAATGGAGTCGTTAGGGCCACGTGAAAGATTTAGACAAAGCTGTGGCTGAGGCTTACAGCATGGAGATGTACGTGAATGGACCTCGAGGAGAGGTAGAACAGGCAAGGACTCCAGACAGAAGCAATCGAATGCAAACCGTAATCATTAACCCCCTGATCTGGGTTGCTGTTGTGGGGGCTGGAATGCCGTGGGCAGGGAAAAGGAGAGGGTAATTTGTATACTCAGGAGAACTACAAATGTGTGCAATGTAACTGGCGAGCAATTTTGCACGTCTAATTTATAATGGAGGGATCCCAGCCTTCACCAGTACACTGGTCACCGGACTCATCCTGTCGCTAATCGAACCCCACAGTGGTGCACAGGGTCGAGTAAATTCAGCGCTGAGGGCACTGCCGAACCCTAAATCACACTCCCATAGTCAATTCGTGATTGGACAAGGGCTCTGTAGAGCCACAGCAGCGTAGATCTATCTGCACCCCAGTTCGTGTTGCTCAGGCGTCGGCGGGCATTGAGGTGCTGCCAGCACTTCTGCTTAAGCTGACGAAGATGAGGAAGCCAAGTCAATCGAGCAACGAAAACCAGTCCTAAGAATGTGTGTGTCTCCACTACAGTGAGTGGATCGTCATGAAGGTAAAGTTCTGGGTCCAGATGAATGGTACGACGCCGACAGAAGTGTATGACACACGACTTTGCGTCTGGAAACTGGAGGCTGTGGGCTATAGCCCATGCCTGCACCTTGAGGATGGCTCCCTGTAGGTGATGCTCAGCAACACCAGTACTGGAGCAGCAGTACTAAATGCAGAAGTCGTCTGCATTCAGGGAAGGTGAGATGGAGAGTCCAACAAACAGCTGCTCCTAGATCGTTAAAGGCCACTAAAAATAGAGACACTAAAAATAGAGACACTCAATACAGAGCACTGTGGAACTCCATTCTCCTGGATATGGGTCGTACTATGGAAGGCACCAACTCGGACATGGAGTGACAAGACGTTTCCGATGAACATCCAGAGTGGCCCCAGAGACACTACTCATACAATGTGACAAGGATGTGATATCGCCAGGTCGTGTCATATGGTTTTCGTAAATCAATGGAGACAGCAATCAGGCGTTGGCGTCTGGAGAAGGCCGTTTGGATGGTAAACTCTAGGGACACAAGATTAGCAGTGGTAGAGCGACCCTGGCAGAAACCACCCCGACATGGAGCCAGTAGGCCATGTGACTAAAGGGACCCAACAAAACCGCCCACATACCATACATTCCAGCAGCTTATGAAGAACGTTGGTGAGGCTAATGGGCCGACAGCTAACCATGTCAAGCGAGTTTTTACCGGGTGTGAGCACCGGAATGATGTTGTTCCTTGCAATTGCAATGGAAAGACGCCACTGCTCGAGATCCGGTTGAACATGACGAGATGATATCGCTTGTAGTCAGATGAGAGACATTTAAGTATCTGGCTGTGGATCCGATCATGTCCAGGAGCTCTGTCAGGACAATATGCAATTGCACTGAGGACCTCCCACTTTAACTGCGGCTGGACGAGAACATCACCTCAGTCAATACACGCCACAGTGAACCCTATAACGCCGCATTTATAGTGTGTGAAAGGCTGGGGGTAATTTTCCAGGGCAGAGTGCTCGGCAGAGTGCTCGGCAGAGTGCTCGGCAGAGTGCTCGGCAGAGTGCTCGGCAGAGTGCTCGGCAATCGCGTTTGTGTCTGTAGATAACACGCCATTTACGCTAACACCAGTAACACTTGTTAAGGTCTGGTACCCAAAAAGATGATTGATCTTTGCCCAGACGTGGGAAGGTGACGTATGGCGTCTAATTGTCGAGATGTATCTCATCCAACTTTCCTGCTTCCGTCGTTTGATAAGTTACCGAACGCGGGCACAGAGCTATTTAAAGGCTACTGTATGAGGTGCTCCATGGCAGGGTGCTGCTTATGCCACTGTAGAGATCTCCGACGCTCCTTAATTACTTCAGCATCTTCCGGCGACCACCAAGGGACTGCCTTACGCCTTGAGCACCATGAAGAACGAGGGATTAAGTTTTCTACTGCAGAAACAATTGCTGTAGTAACTTGCTCAACCATCACTTAAATGTAACTGTGTGGGGGAAATTAAACGGTGACAGCAGAGGTGAAAGATTCCCATTCCTCCTTGTTTAAAGCCAATCTGGGCAGCCGTCCATGAGCATGATACTGGGGCAGTGACAGAAAGATGGGGAAGTGGTCACTACCATACAGGTCGTCACGGGTTCTCCAGTGGGTTGATGGGGGAAGTCTTGGGGTTTGAAGTGACAAATCGATGGCTGAGTAACTACCACGAGCCACACTGAAATGTGTAGCAGTCCCAGTATTTAAGAGGCGGAGGTCGAACTGAGACAAAGATTCGACATCTCTGTCTTGGCAAATAAGCACAGTGACAACCCACAAGGGGTTATGGTTGATTAACTCCCTAAACCTTTCCCACTTTTCGGAGATTTTACCAATCAGTGCAGCTAATACATCTAGGGGTTCGACACCATCTGGAGGAAGGTATATATTGCACAGTAAGATCCTCCATCGTCCTTATTCTGATAGCCACAGCTTCAAGGGGGATTTGAAGGGGCACAGGTTCACTACAGACAGTTTAGGACATAAACGAAAACTCCACCTGACACCCTATTATAGCCGCTACAGTTACTGTAATATCTGTTTAGCCATGGAGGGCAGAGGGTCCGCATTGTCAAAAACCAGCTTTCCTGGAGGGCAATACAGATAGCAGGTGTAAAGCCCAACTGTTGCCATAGCTCATCCAGGTGGTGGAATAATGAATGACGTCATCGTGACACTGTGAAAGCATGGAACATTCAATGAAGTGGTTTATGCCTCAGGCAATAAGCCGGCGGCAGCATGTGACTCTGAGCACTCTATAACCGTCATGTCTGTCTGTGTGTGTGTGTGTGTGTGTGTGTGTGTGTGTGTGTGTGTGTGTGTGTGTGTGTGTGTGTGTGTGTGTGCATGGGATGGTGTGGGATGGTGATTTATGCATTTACTGAGGACCTATATCCCGCCAGACCCTCCCACACCCACCCACACACACACACACACACACACACACACACACACACACACACACACACACACACAGCTTGGTCCTAGTGGTTTTATTTTTGGATTTCTCTCACTGCACCTTGGGTTTCCCTGGCTGGGAGAACTTCACTGATTCAGTCTCCAGGACTGAGAATGAGCGTGAAGCCCTTCGACAAGCTGCTTTTGGGCTCTTCAGTCACTGGCAGGTGTCAAATTTCCCACTAGGAGAAACCTGGGAAGGGGACCCCTTCCTAGCGAGAGAAGCGAGGAAGACTTCTGTTCCCTTCCAAGATGGAGAAGCATATGTCCCCGATGGTTGGAGGAGTGTTGCTTCCAAAGTAGGTGGTGCAGGAGCAATAGGGAGGGAAATGCCCTCCACCAACAAGGAACATCTTTCGGCTCTGAGAGGTGGCTATGATTGGCAGAGCTGATCGTATTACGCCGATGTTACAACAGTCGTGGTACAATGTCACAGGCACAGGATGCAGGCATTCAAATTTTCTCTTAGCCCCAGTGTAGGTCATTCTGTCCAGTGTGTTTTAGTCCATGATTTTCCTTTCTTTCTGGAGAATCCTGCAGTGTAGTGAGCAAGGCGAATGGTGCTCTCCACAGTTTGACAGATTGGAGGCGGGGCACATGTAGTATTGGGATGTGAAGGGCATCCAGAATTTTGACATGTGACGCTGGATGTACAGCTGTATATGTCCAAACTTGCAGCTCTTAACGCACCGCATCGTGTGAGGAACATTGGGCTTTACAACACAGTATTAGACCGTCACGTTGACCTTCTCTGTCAATGTATCACCCTCGAAGGCCAAGACGAAAGCAGCGGTGGCAACCTGATTATACCTCGGACCCCAGTGGACACGCTGGACGAAATGAACACCGCGCCGCTCCAAATTTGCGCGCAGCTCATCGTCAGACTGCAAAATAAGGTCCCTGTGAAATATGATACCCTCGACCATATGTAAGCTCTTGTGGTTACAGAAACATCCCCAGCTTGTCATAAGCGAGTAAATACCCTGACTGGGCATACATGGGGAGTTAATGGCACAGGCATCAGGGGGTGTGGTCAGAGGGCTACAACTGACAGGGTACATAGCGGCCCCACTACAATGGGCAATCTACCGTGCTGGATGTCAGGTGCAACCAAGCGAACAAGTCCATTATAATCGTCGGTATAGAAAACGATACTGCACCGTTTATGGAAAAATACGCACCCAGGAGGGTGGCCTCGCCCAACAGTAGGAGAATGAGCAGAAGTGCAGATCCACGTCGACAAAGGATGCGGTAAGTCTGAGCACATGAATGCTATACTCCATGTAAGGCGTCCTTCCTAAATTGGCTCGCTCTTCGGGAAAATTTTGAAAAATTAAGGTCAATTCATAGAGGGGACCACCACATATAGGCCAAAACGTGAGACTCCTTTTAGTCGCCTCTTACGACAGGCGGAAATACCTCGGGTCTATTCCAACCCCTGGACCTGTAGTGGGGGGGGGGTCTCCATTTACCTCGAAGTTTTGGTTTTTATGCTTAGTCTGCTAACTACGACAAAAGGTGTGTAAATATGGCGCGAACGGGACTGGGCTGCACTGAAAATCGTTCTGCTAAGGCCCCTCCACACGCACTATTATATCTGTCGGCCGACCGACCAACGGACCAATTTCGTAACCGCTTGCACAACGCAATCACGGTGCCTCATGTGATTTGCTCGTATGATAAATATCTACGCGATTCCGGTTGGTTTTACAAAGGAACAGAAACTGGAGTTTGCCAGCATTTATCTAGCATTTTCTGGCCTTGTTACTCAAAGCCAAGGCAAAGATGCGACTAATTGCAGGAATGAAATTTAACTACGTTGTTACTTAGACGGTAGCTAATGATATTCGTAATTATTTAAGAACTGCTGAGCATCAAACCGTTTTTAACCAAAAATGAATTCATCATAGGTTGTAAGCTCCGAGGAGAAACATCTCGCTACATTGCGATTTCTAGCCAATGGTAGGGTTTGAGCGCACCTCAAATTCAGGGCTGTTGTATCCCCACAATTGACTAAAATGATTCATTTCCCTGCAAAGCGATTTATACATGACTGAAGAAGTACAGCACGGTTAAGCAAAATAAAAGACGTTGACATAAACGTCATCAATTCCAATAAACAATGCGAAAGTAACTTACATACTTCGTAAGACAAATTACTACAGCAATTGTTATAAACAAATGCAAAAAGTATTTAACAGCTATACATTCATCAGGATATAATACTTATTAATACACCCTCACACCTTTTTATAAGGTTCTATCCTGCAGCCCTTTTTCCTGGGCGTAGACCGGTGACGAGAGATATGAAATCCTGTCGATTTGATTTCGGAGTTCTCTTCTCTACAGCCAACACAGTGATGCTTGACAGTGTCATTTGTCATTGTGTTGTGGAAGTAGGCTTTAACGCGTTTCAACGTACTCACGCTTGTTTTGCAAGACACGGTGGTTCGTGGAATTGCAAGAAGCAACGACAGTCATTTCACTCCTCCGGAGAACACGTTTTTTAAATCAATTGTTTACAATGGACTGAAGGATGTCATGAAGCTCCAGACATTTATCCTCACTGCTGTAAATAAAGTTTCTTCTCTTCAGTTTCTCATTGTCAAAGGATACATTTTAAGTAGCTTTTCAACATTACGTATAGGGAAATTGTTTCACGGTAGTCCTGGTTCAAATGGTTCAAATGGCTCTGAGCACTATGGGACTTAACATCTATGGTCATCAGTCCCCTAGAACTTAGAACTACTTAAACCTAACTAACCTAAGGGCATCACACAACACCCAGCCATCACGAGGCAGAGAAAATCCCTGACCCCGCCGGGAATCGAACCCGGGAACCCGGGCGTGGGAAGCGAGAACGCTACCGCACGACCACGAGATGCGGGCACGGTAGTCCTGGAATCTAGTTTCCGTGTTTACTATTACTGTGTCGATTACCTCTAATACTAGCCTTCTCCATTTCTAAATACATATTTCTGTTTCGTTACACTAGTTCAAATACTCCTGCTGAAATTGTAAGACTCTTTCTTACCTTCCACTTTGCGTTTCATACATATTAGTCTCTCACTAGCCTTAATGCAGCTTTCTATTTCAGGCTTACAGATTTACTTTGCAAAATGTCGAACAAGATACTGGTATGCTGGAAAATCTATTTGTACACCTGCAGTAGAAAAAGAGAAGTCTGGTGATCAAGTATACAATTTAGCCCAATTGGTCGATGTAAAGAAATATAATCCCAGTCTTGCTTGTATTTCACATTCAATGCTGCTCATGTCCGTGTAGTGAAGAAAAATGGTTTTAACAGCGTGTGAATGAAAATACCTTGTTTCGCAAGGACCTTATAATTCAAATTCCCCTTCCCCCTGAAGTTAACTTGTTTTACCGCAACGGCTAAGATTCGTGAAATACTGGTTTGCTATAAAAAAATTTAATTGCGTAATTTTTAGAAGCACAGAGGATGGTCCAACTGATGTGCACAGCAGTGGATACAGACTGCACGAGGGTGTGCCTCTTTCACTATAGGATGTACACAATTTTTCCGTGTTATTGCACTACAGCCGTCTTATGTTTGCGATACTAGTTTGTTTTTATCAATATTCTAACTGCTTAGCACTTGCAGCTAAACAGTGGCTATGCCTTGTGCACACCAGTTTTTAGCTAAGTCATAAAACCACATCCATCTCATATTTCTCCTTATTTGCAAAACGAAAAATTACTAATAGCTTACTTCAGACATCCGTTATTTCGTCGGCTTGTACTGACAAAGGACTTAATTTCACTTGAAACTTGCTCTAGAGGATTATTTTAACTTCACTTGAAATCTGTTCTTTAACAACATCCATAATACAAGTTGTTAAATGATTGTCAGAAAGTGGCTTCAAGTACTCCATGATGCTAAATAATCTTTCGTGAGTGTTCGTATCCAGCGAAGAATTTCAGAAGTTCTAAAAATTTTATTCACTCATGCCTCAGATTCCTCACGAGTTCGGAGACAACTTTTGCCATGCTGAAAAGCAGATAGTCGTAATGCATCTATTCCGCTTCTGTTTCTGTAACCTTCTCGTTGTGTTTCAATGTTCCAATCGTGCTGCTTGTGAAAGAGCATGGTCAATTCTTACTGTGCTTAGCTGATTGTATTTAACAGTTGCTGTAACATGTGAAATTGAACCTTGGTCCTTTTTAGCATTCGAAATAAAATTTTGATGCCTCTTCGCCTAGTCCCCACTTACGCGATCAACCGTCAACCATTCCAAATAACGCACAGTAAGAACAAAAGTTGTTCCTTACAACGCTGCCACTTTACCACCGTTTTGAATTTTACTATTGTGTTTGAAAGCTTCTTACAAATTTTCCCTAAAATTTGATAGACAAACTGCGTCAGCTTTCTTTCTTACACTCTTGCAAACACCACAATTGCATTGTGTGTGTATTTGGAAGAAAAGCGGTAGAGAAACAGTAAACACTTGAATGAAGCCCTAGGTATTACGTCAAGATAGTAAAAGAATTCAGCAAAATTTGTTACGAGAGCTACAAGAGGAGGAATTCAAGTCTTAACATATAAATTACTTATGAATGGATGAGATTATTTCAGTATTTGCTCAGTAAAGTGGATTCTCATGTTACAAAACAGAATGTCTTCTGGACATACAGCATTTCTAAGAATAAACTGTGTCACTGCGATTTCTTGATACATGAGAGCTACTCTGGTTTATGACACGGCACATTAATATCACATTGTAATCAACCAAAATAATTTCAGAAACGTGTCAAGCGATTTATAAACCGGTGAAGGTAAATAAACGTTTAGTACACTTTATGGGGACTATAAGAACAATTTTTAATTTTAAATAGTGTTACCACAACGGCAAAATTAATACAAAGTTCGAAACAGATGAAGCGCTTTTTAATTTGTCGCATCCAGAATCTAAAAACAGACAAAGTAGAAAGGAAAGCTAAGAAAGAATTTTTGAGTGTGACCACATCCTCTATTCCGGTTTGCTGCATGTATGTTTCCAGATGTAGGGATGGATGGCTGTAGCTGTGATTGTGGACATGAAGTCAAGTGCAGTATATTCCACCTCCCATCAACACACAAATGATAGCATGCATTATGCCCCTTGCCCCCCCCCCTCCCACCCATAGCCCAAGCTACTTTATTTTTAAAAATTCGACGAAACTAACTTTGAAGCCATATTTACAAACACACTCCAGACACGTCCAACAGCTGTAGCGACGCCAGCGCTCGAAGGTGAAAAGAAAGCTTCACGCCACAAGCCCGAAGTGCGGCACTCAATGTTACGAGCGTTAATGGGTAACATCGTGTGACAGATACCACGTGTAATCTACTCTAGCGCCCTCCGTACCAGCAATCGACGTGGATCACTTCTGGATATTAGACAGACTCACAATCTACAAGTCGACAGAGAACTCTCAGGGCGGACTTTCCAGCAATTAGCTGGGATAGGGAAAACAGTTTCAGTTAAGCTATCAAGGAAATTTAATAAACGCGATATTCCACTTCAGCAAGAAAGATGGCACACTAGCGTCCACTGTAACGTTTCTTTCCTTATGGGTAGTTAAAAGTGAGAGAAATATTCAAATAAATGAAAAGAAATAATCTGCGCATAATTATGAGTTTAACCCCACCGTGGCATCATATTTGTAACGTGTCCTTCCTGTGGCAGTATCTGTACGCGCATATATATATAATTAACCTTTGTAATCTACTGGACCATTACTATTATTTACCCTCTATGCCAACTCTGTTACATTCTTTCAATGTATGAGATCCTGGTGTTACTGAACACCATCGTCAACCGCTGTTTTAAGGCTCGTTGACTGCACGACACTGCTGTCAATGATCTACTGGTCTTCCTGAAAGCAGGCCTTCAGGTCCGACCTATGGAGAATAATTGCTTATCGCAATGTGCCGCTTAAGTATGTCGTTCATCTTGCTTTCAAATAACGTGACCACAATTTCATGATACATCTACCTAAAAAGTATAAAATCATTTAAGTAGTTCAGTGCGGTAGTATTAAAAGGTTCACTACAATAACTGCAGAGACCGATATTTATGAATGATAATCTTATTATTCCATAAAAAAAATAAGACGTAGGAATTTCGGCAACCCTCCTCTTAGTACATCGAATGTCAAAACAGAAGTGAATCATAAGAAGAGAAAGTCTTCGTTTCTTTACAAAATCACTTGGTTTTTTCGAAAACTTAATTTGTTTTTCCTACAGAGGTCTCCTTTTACGTTTCATACATACAAGCTCTGAGTTCTCATCAACATCTGTTACTAAATCAATTGCTTTATATATATTATTCGTGACACAAGAGTTTTTAATATTGGATAGTTCCTCTTTTTTTTTTTTAGATACACTTCAGTAACCTTATGAATTCTGGAAGCTACTGTATAACAGTATCTCATTCTAGCATTCAGGTAAAATTGGAGTGGTTACTTGACTAGACTACACACCAATTCCTTCCTTCACATATACTTGCAAGTTAACAAAAAATGACTATTTTGGGCAAAACGTTTGTGCCTTCGTTCCAGAAGTGTGGAAATATTTTGTCCTTGTTCCGGACTGATATATTGGTTTGATCACCAAGTTGTTGAGAAAATCGGACCTAAAAAACCAATCTGAACATTTGGACTTACTTAATTTCAATGTTTCTGATTACTTGAATTGTACTGCTTCTTACAGTCTATTACATCAACTTAGAAACTTCTTCTGTGTTCTACTATGGTGCTTTTAGTGTTTCCGCATACCGCAGCACGCAACATGGTTTTGCAGACGATAAGTGAAACTGTTTCTTAGAGAAGAGAGGACAAAGAGACGATCTGGCATTAAGTCGATTCGATAGCAAATGACAAAAACGGGCGGATTTCTCAGGTTTTTACTACATATGAACACTTTTCACATTCTCCCGTGCAACGCGGCTGCTTGTCCTCCTTTCATGCAAAATCTTAAGGTCCTAGCTCATGTCCAAGGCACCACAGCCGGCTAAAAAGTCAATAATCGTTAACTAAAACTTGATTTGTACTGCTTCTTACTGGGTATTACATAAACTTAGGAGCTTCTTTTGTGTCAAATTATTATTTTCAAATCAACAGCTCATTGCATACACTCCTTACTAGAAACATGAATAATCTCCACAAAAATTTGGAAGTTAATTACTTTGGTGCAATAAAGTCTCGATCATTCAGGAAAACGGATTTTCAATAACTTATCAGCAGCCATAAAAGTTTTACTACTGTCAAAATTCATTTTAAGTGCAGCCTAAAGGATTTATTTAACCATCTCCTCCGACACCATTAATGAATTGAATTTTTTAGTAGAACTAGGGCGTGCGCGATTGAGAGTGAGTGAGGAGTGAGTGAGTTAGAATAAGAGAGAGAGAGAGAGAGAGAGAGAGAGAGAGAGAGAGAGAGTGGGGGGGGAGGGTGTCAAATAATACGAGTACGATCAGAAGTACGTTTAAATTTTCATCCCTCATTTCACGTCGATGATCAGTCCACTTGCGATCTGTGGAAGGTAAATTAGCATATTAGTTTCCCACTGAGCATCTCCTCATTATGGATCATTTGCAACAGAAACTACATATAGTCTAATCTAACCGTCTTGTCTGTCCTATCTCTGTTGAAGGGTACACATGAGACAGATGCCTTCTTATTGTTGTTGTTGTGGTTTTCAGTCCAGAGACTGGTTTGATGCAGCTCTCCATGCTCCTGTATCATGTGCAAGCGCCATCTCCCAATACCCACTGCAACCTACATCCTTCTGAATCTGCTAGTGTATTCATCTCCTGGTCTCCCTCCTCGACCTTTACCCTCCGCGTTGCCCTCCAATACTAAAATGGTGATCCGCTGATGCCACAGAACGTGTCCTACCAACCGATTCCTTCTTGTAGTCAAGTTGTGCCACAAAGTTCTCTTCTCCCCAATACTATTTAATACCTCGTCATTAGTTAAGTGATCTACCCATCTGATCTTCAGCATTCTTCTGTAGCACCTTATTTCTAAAGCCTCTAGTCTCTTCTTATCCAAACTCTTTATCGTCCATGATTCACTTCCATACATGGCTACACTCCATACAAATACTCGGATAACACACTTCCTGATACGTAAAGCTTTACTCGATGTTAACAAGTTTTTCTTCTTCAGAAACACTTTCCTTGCCATTGCCAGTATACAATTTATATCCTCTATACTTCGACCGTCATCAGTTATTTTGCTCCCCAAATACCAAAACTCCTTTACTACTTTAAGTGTCTCAGTTCCTAATCTAATTCCTTCAGCATCACCAAACATGTTTCGACTACATTCCATTATCCTCGTTTTGCTTTTATTGATGATCATCTTATATCATTCTTTCAGGACACTCCACTCCATTCAGCTGCTCTTCCAGGTCCTTTGATGTCTCTGACAGAATTATGTCATGAGCGAACCTCAAGGTTTTAATTTCTTCTCCATAGATTTTAATTCCTACTTCGATTTTTATCTTTTTTTCCTTTACTGCTTGCTCAATAAACAGATTGAATAACATCGGCGATTGACTAGAACCGCATCTCACTACCTTCCCAACCACTGCTTCCCTTTCATGCCCCCTGACTCTTGCAACTCCCATCTGGTATGTGTACAAATTGTAAATGGCCTTTCACTCACTGCATTTTACCACTGCCACTTCAGTATTTGAAAGAGTTTTCCAGTCAACATTGTCCAAAGATTTCTCTAAGTCTACAAACGCTAGAAACGTAGGTGTGCCTTTCCTTAATCTAGCTCTTAAGAGAGGACGTAGGGTCAGTATTGCCTCATGTGTTCCAGTATTTCTACGGAATCCAAACTGGTATACCCCGAGGTCGGCTTCTACCAGTTTCTCCATTCGTCTGTAAAGAATTGGCTTTAGTATTTTGCGCCTGTGACTTACTAAACAAATAGTTCGATAATTTTCACATCTGTCAACAACTGCTTTCTTAGAGATTGGAATTATTATATTCTTCTTGAAGTCTGACGGTATTTCGCCTGTCTCATACATCTTGCTCATCAGATGGTAGAGTTTAGTCAGGGCTGGCTCTCCCACGGGTGTCAGTAGTTATAATGGAATGTTGAATACTCCCGGGGCCTTGTTTCGGCGTAGGTCTTTCACTGCTCTGCCAAACTCTTCACGCAGTATATCATCTCTTATTTCATCTTCATCTACATGCTCTTCCATTTCCAAATTCTGTTTTCAAGCCCATTGCCCTTGTATAGATCTTCTATATACTCCTTCCACCTTTCTGCTTTCCCTTCTTCGCTTATAACAGGGTTTCCATCTGAGCTCTTGATATGCATACAAGTGGATCTCTTTTCTCCAAAGCTTTTATTTTTATTTATTTATTGTTCCGTGGGACCATATTAAGGAGAAATCTTCATGGTCATAGAACGAGTCAATACATGAAATTATAACACGATAGTAGAAACAGATAAAATGAAATATAAAAACATATTAAGGCGACAAGTCGTAAGTTTAAATAAAGAAAATTAACTACGTAACACTGAAATTTGCATAATTTTTTAGCTCTTCCAGGAGCTCCTCGACAGAATAGAAGGAGTGAGCCATGAGGAAACTCTTCAGTTTAGACTTAAAAGATTTTGGGCTACTGCTAAGATTTTTGAGTTCTTGTGGTAGCTGATTGACAATGGATCCAGCAGAATACTGCACTCCTTTCTGCACAAGAGTCAAGGAAGTGCATTCCACATACAGATTCGATTTGTGCCTAGTATTAACTGATTGAAAGCTGCTAACTGTTGGGAATACGCTAATACTGCTAACAATAAACAACATTAAAGAAAATATATGCTGTCAGGGCAATGTCAGAATTCCCAGACTATTGAATAGGGGCCAACAAGAGGTTCTCGAACTTACACCCCATATAGCTCGAACAGCCCGTTTTGAGCCAAAAATACCCTTTTTGAATCAGAAGAATTACCCAAAGAATATAATACCATACGACCTAAGCGTATGAAAATATGCGAAGTAGACTATTTTCCATGTTGAACTGTCACTAATTTCAGATACTGTTCTAATGGTAACTAAAGCAGCATTTAGTTTCTGAACAAGATCCTGGACATGGGCTTTCCACAACGGCTTACTATATATCCGATCGCCTAGGAACTTTAACTGTTTCGTCTCGCTTATAACATGCCCATTCTGTCTGATCAAAATATCGGTCCTTGTTGAATTGTGAATTAGAAACTGCAAAAACTGAGTCTTACTGTGATTTAGCATCAAATTGTTATCCACAAGCCATGAAGTTAATCCATTAACTACATTATTTGATACTGTTTCAGTATTACACACAAGATCCTTCACTGCCAAGCTGGTGTCGTCAGCAAACAGAAATATTTTTGAATCACCTGTAATACTAGAGGGCATATCATTTATATAAGTAAGAAACAGCAGTGGCCCCAGAACCGACCCTTGGGGGAATGCCCTCTTAACAGAGCCCCATTGCGAATGATTATCACTACCACTCTCAATATCGCAGAGAATTACCTTCTGCTTTCTGTTCTTAAAGTAAGAGGGGAACCAATTGTATGCTACTCCCTTACTCCATAATGGTCCAACTTGTGCAGTAATATTTTGTGGTCAACACAGTCAAAAGCCTTCGTTAAATCAAAGAAAACACCTAGCGTTCGCAACCTTTTATTTTATCCGTCCAAAACCTCACAGAGAAAAGAGAATATAGCATTTTCAGTTGTTAAACCATTTCTGAAACCAAACTGTACATTTGACAGCAAATAATGTGAATTTAAATGCTCCAGTAACCTTGTATATACAACCTTCTCGATAACTTTAGCGAACTCCGATGGCATGGAAATAGGTCTAAAGTTGTCAACATTATCCTTGTCTCCCTTTTTATAAAGTGGCTTCAGTAGAGAGTACTTTAATCGGTCAGGAAACCGACCACCGCTAAAGGAAAAGTCACAGATATGGCTAAGTACTGGGCCAACATACACAGAACAATACTTCAGTATTCTGCTAGATAGCCTGCCATATCCATGAGAGTTCTTGGTCTTTAGTGATTTAATTATTAACTCAATCTCCCTCTTGTCAGTATCATGGAGGACCGTTTCAGGTAACAGTCTCGGAACACTTTTTTCTAAGAGCGCTATATGATTCCCTGTTGGGGCTAGGTTTCTATTTAGTTCACCTGGTACATTCAGAAAGTGATTATTAAATACTGTACATATATGCGACTTATCAGTAACACGAACATTCCCACTACGCACTGATTCTATATCGTCGACCTGTCTCTACAGACCAGCCACTTCGTTTACGACTGACCATATGGTTTTAATTGTATCCTGAGACGTAGCTATTCTATCTGCATACCACTTTTCCATACCAGTTTACATATGATTATATGAATTAAGGAGATCTACCAACATCCTTTTACTTGCACAATCACTTTACAATTAATATTGAAATCACCATATATAAATAATTTTTTGTACTTCCTACAAAGTGTACCAAAAACCTCCTCTAGCTTTAGCAAAAATGTTGTGAAATTGGCGTCTGTGCCTCTATAAATAACAATTAGAAGTTTAGCTCCATTAAATTTAACCATACCTTCACAACATTCTAACACCTTTTCAGTGCAGTACTTAGAAACATCAATTGACTGTAATGGGATGCTGCTTTTCACATACATGGCTACTCCCCCACACCGAAAAGAGCTCCTAGAAAAGCTGCCAGCCAACCTGTATTCTGGTAAAGGAAGCCTCTGAATTATCTCCTTATTTAAGAAGTGCTCAAATATACCAATAATTTCAGAGTCAACATCTATAAGCAGTTCACTAACTTTATCTCTAACATCTTGTATATTTTGATGAAATATACTAATTCTCTCATTACTTGGATACTTAAGCTTTGTCAAAAGTGGATCTTTTGTTAGAGAGACTTCCCTTAAGCAGGAACACCTATCAGCTGACTGGTACAGCTCTAACATCAACTACTGCAGGAATTTTCCCATGAGTGATCCCACCACCTCGATCTATGCTGTCACTTTAATTTTCCTGTAGGCGGTGTCTATCTTACCCATGGTGATTTTCGCCTCTACATCCTTACATTTGTCCTCTAGCCATCCCTGCTTAGCCACTTTGCACTTCATGTCGATCTAATTTTTGAGACGTTTGTATTCCTTTTCGCCTGCTTCATTTACTGCATTTTTATATTTTCTCCTTTCATCAATTGAATTCAATATTTCTTCTGTTACCCAAGGATTCCTACTAGCCCTCGGCTTTTTGCCTACTTGATCCTCTGCTGCCTTTACTACTTCATCCCTCAAGGCTACCCATTCTTCTTCTACTGTATTTCATTCCCCCATTCCTATCAATTGTTCCCTTATGCTCTCCCTGAAACTCTGTACAACCTCTGGTTCTTTCAGTTTATCCAGGTCCCATCTCCTTAATTTCCCACATTTTTGCAGTTTCTTCAGTTTTAATCTACAGTTCATAACCTATAGATTGTGGTCAGAGTACACATTTGCCCCTGGAAATGTCTTACAATTTAATACCTGGTTTCTTACCATTATATAATCTATGTAAAATCTTGCAGTATCTCCAGGTCTCTTCCACGTATACAACGTTCTTTCACGATTCTTGAACCAAGTGTTAGCGATGATTAAGTTATGCTCTGGGCAAAAACCTACCAGGCGGCTTCCTCTTTCATTTCTTACCACCATTCCATATTCACCTACTACGTTTCCTTTTCTTCATTTCTCTACTATCAAATTCCAATCACTTGTCACTATTCTATTTTCATCTCCCTTCACTATCTGAATAATTTCTTTTATCTCATCACACATTTCATCAATTTCTTCCTCATCTGCGGACTACTTTTAAGATTATGGTAGGTGTGGGCTTCATGTCTATCTTGGCCACAATAACGCGTTCACTGTGCTGCTTGTAGTAGCTAACCCGCATTCGAATTTTTTTTTTATTCATCATTAGACCTACCCATGCGTTAGGTTCATATTGGCCTTCCTAATACTTAAATCTATATTCGATGTTAACAATGACGCCGGTGGATAGACTATATGAAATTACTGATCGTCGATAAAGTCGCGAATATAACCGACATGCTATTGGGCCCTTCGCAGGGAAAGGGTTTTCGCCGCAAAAAGCGGGAAACTGGAATCCAGCAAATGAGTAAAAAATACATATTCGGTGACAAAAAATTAGTGTACGTACACAACAATAGACTGGGATTTCTGTATTACATAAAGCAGTTTTTGTAATTGTATCTTGCAGCTTTAGTTATTTTTAATTAAAAGAGATTTTAAAAGGACAGAAAGAGCGTTTTGGTCTACGCTACACATCGTTCTGTTAGTATAGTCTTGACTTCGTAATCACTTTCGTGGACTTCTGCAACTCTTAATCAAAATATCCAACCTAATCGAGACAATACGCTACGATACAGCCGACATCATGACAAGAGAATGGGCTACATCAAACTCGAAGTAATTTTATATAGATAAGGATCTCAATGACCTGTGTACGTCTAATATAAAAGATCTCCTAACCATTCTCCTCAAATAGATCGCCATCTTCACTTGACCTTTAACTGAAACTGTTTCAGAATTAAAGACTGAATTCAAAGAAAATTTGGCTTCCAGTCACAAAACAAGAAAAATAAAAATAATAAAAGTGAGAATGTGAAACAGGTTAGCAATAACCACAAACAGGAGATTCTACAGAAAATCAAAGTGAGAAAGGAAATTATTAATATTATCGACCGTTTAGGAACTCTATGCTACGAAAGGGATGAAACCACATATAGAATAACTGGTGGAAAAGTTAGTGTGTTTTAAGATTAAATCCAAACAACAATTAGAGAAAAATATATCGAAGCTAGGCCTATATTACGAAAAATTGCTAAATCTCGAGGCATATTGTGTCCTCCAGTATTTGATGAAGTGTTTGTGCCCCTAGCATGGATAAAACAGGATCTACAGCATCAACAGAAACTTCGGATATGTGTTTCATATTTCATCCAAGCCTACAGTCTATAAATACTAAAACAAAATACCACTACAGGGAAACTACCTACGAAGAAGTTCTTGGTAAAACTATGTAGCTGTAGTTGCCTTGGACTAACGACGTGTGATTATCAATGTAACCTGTACAGACTGTACGCTTTCCAAAGCTGTTATCCATGAAAAAGCTAAACGACGTTTCGTGAACAAAACACAATTTAAGACCGGACCACTAATAAAATTATCTGACAATAGGCACTGTTGAAAATTTGTGCCAGACCAGGATTACCACCCGAGTCTCCTGGTTACTAGGGAGAGGCAATGATCACTGTGTCCGAATTACGCAGTGGTCAACATAATAGCACGAACTGCCCGAGCATGCCGTTCGTCAGATCCAAATTCTCAATTTCTCCATAGACTGCTAATGCAGTGCTCCTTGAACATTATCCTCCTCGCCTTAATTAAACAGACACAGAATATATACAAGCTTGGCCTTACGAACATTGCAGACGCCGTCTATGCAACACGCGTCACACTTCAAAGAGTTTACCAATACATTGCATTGTTTACTATCGACCACGGATCAAGCAACGTAAAAAGCACTGCGTCTACTGAGATCATGATTCAGAGTTTTTTTTTTAAAAAAAAAAAGAAACTAATAAGTCGCCTACATATTATAGTTGCTGCCGAAAGAGGAGAATCACTATTTTCCCACAAACGGAAATATAGTTAAAATTACGCTTCTAATTCGGCTAGTTTCGGCGGTTACTAAAATTTGTAGTGAAAGTTACATAGGGAACTCTCCCGTCCCCCCACCAGAAACGTAGTTTTCGTCGCTGTTGTGCGACTTTTGTACACAGCCAGAGAAAGTGTGTTAAACATGGCGCGGACGGAAACACTAGGCTACGCTACAAGGAAATCTGCTTACACAACGTTTACTCGGCATTAATAATCGTTGGCGTAAACATCTCTCAATCAAATTACCCCCTTCCAACCTAACTTAGATCTCGGGCTACACTGCCCATAGGCCTGTCATCACAACCAAAATTTCAGTGTGTGGGGGATATCCTGTATTTCTCGCTAATCTCTCTCTAGGCAAAAATGTCAGTTATTGTAGATTGGTGGCAGTCTCAACTACAAGATTTACTAATGATAAACACTATTGAGGCGGCTCGTAATTTTAGAATAGTTCTCTTCGTCTTACTTGGCATAAATTGTTCGCTGGCGTCCCAGCAGCTAGCTCCTTCAGTGTCTGCTTCTGCCATCGCACCACGCCAGTCTGTTGTTATCCTAGCAGACAGAACGCACCGCACATCCGACAACTTCGGAACCACTCAACTGGCCAGTTAGCAACTGAGCCGAACACTGTTTACACCGTCAAAGGAAAACTATGCAAAGATGTACACTCGAATGGCACGACTGAGTAGTACACACACAAACACACAAACAGTAATATCTGTAGAACGTCCATCGACACGCGCAGAACGAAATTCTTCTCGCGAACGTACAGCGTCTCCGAAAAAAATCTCGTGACTATATTCCGGCGTTACGGCCAGGTTCTCATTCAAATGAGCAAAAAATGTTATATATTTTTTTTGAGACAGTGAAAATACACTTGAAGGATCTGTTTGGGAGTTACGAGTGATCATACTATGAGCTTTATTTTAGATTTTCAGTAAAAAAAAATGGCGCCCGCAATTATGATTTGATCACGCGGACTGCGTGCAGTGTGGCCTCTCAGATGTTACCTGAAATCAAAAATGGATGACATCAGTTGATACTAAATTACTTCTCTGAAATTGAAAATGGAAAACATCAGTCGATGGTACATAAAATTTATGGGAGCGCATACCTAACCGCAATGAAACAACCGTAAATTTAACGATACGGTACTAATTCGAACTCTGAGTTCGATTTTTTGGGTGGTTTGTTTCACTCCTTATGCCTTCACAAAAATTACT